>NC_056739.1:151243226-151604476 GCF_019279795.1 Protopterus annectens
AACTTGGAGTGAGTTGAATGAAGGAATATATTTATAAAAGAACCTCAACACAAAGAGGGTACTTTTGTCATATCCTGTATTCCACGGCTTTTGAACTCCTTTGTCTTTTAATGAATACTTCGTTCCCATGGAAGTGGCTATAACTGCAGCCTATAGCAGATTATCCTGGTCATATTCTATAATTCTATAATTATAATTTTAGTAAGTATTTTAAGACTGTAGTTAACTTGCTATGACTAAGTCTACAAATAATTAGGTTCTTACTTACCCCTGAATGTTGACTGGATGCCTGGTGCAGAAAACAAGGCAGTTTAATGTTTTTTTTTTTTTCCTTATGTGATCAGAATACTGATTTAATGAAGGATTGCTTGAAAGGCATAGGTACAGAACAGTTTTGAACAAAAAATGTAACTAATTATTGAGATAACATCATACAAAGAGGGCTTTGTCCTCGTGATCAAACCATGCCAACCATGGGTTAATGTTTAATATACAGCACACACTTGTTGGTTGTTGCTAAAATGTTCCATCTCTGATTTATCATTTTTTTAAATGTTTCTGATATTAAAAGTAAATATGTCATAAACCTTATTTCATTCCTCAGGCTATACATTCCTTTTTCACTTCTGAAAACTTAAGGCATCTTGAAATTTATAAAACATTTTATACAACTGCAAACTGTGACATTTGGCCACATAAAGTACAGGGCAACTTACAATAAATAAATAAACCATTGAAAGCCATGTAACTCTTTATCCAGTTTTCATACATGTTTCAGAGTTTGTTTATTAGCTAGATATAATGCAGGGACATAGCTGCCCCCTCATCCCAGTGAAGTGAATAGTAAAAAGGATGGTAAATTATCCATATTTTATTAAAGTGTGATTTCAGTGAACTGGCTCTATTCTTGCTTGAGGGTTTAAAACATTCACAGAATTAATTTTAAAAAATGCTGACCCTGATATATTATTGGGTAAAAACAAAGCAAGTAATTTCAAAACCATGCCTGAAATGCATGTTTTAGGGATTAACTAATGCTTTATAATGTGATTGCCAATGTTTACCCCATCCACAGACATCATGCTTCAGAAATAATAAAACAACAATGAATACCTGTAAAGTCTGAATTCCATACATGTGCATGCACAATTTTAATATTGTAATACAAGACTATAAAGCGGTCTCTGCTGTAAATTTCTATAAACCTGTCTGGCTTTCCAACACAAGACTCACTTTTCACAAATAGATAAAAATAATTCAAAACACTGTCTGGGTTATGCTGGAATTTGCTTCTAATACAGCTTAATCATGAGGCAAAGCCTCTGGACAAAATTCATATCCTCATAAATAAATCCCATTATTACTTGTAGTAATGTATTTCCCCATACACACACACATATATATTTATATATATATATTTGTGTTGTGATGGTGCCCTTCATTCTGTTGTGTAGACTCATCATTATACTGCCAGCTTCTATACTTTGATACTGACAGCATTTTGTAATAAAAAGGCAGATTTTATGTTAGTTTACTGCACGCTGCATTTTTTAATCTCATCTTGACTTTCTGCTGTTGGTTTAGTATGTATCTGTAAAGTATGTGCAAACAGGTTTTATTCATTGTCACTTAACAAGGACGAGAAACCAGCTGCTGATTTTTTCCTCTTTTTTTAAATTGACCTGACCTTTCTCTTTCTAAGTAAGGCAAACATATAGTCATGGTAAAAAGGTGATTCAGTCAAGGATATGTTTATAAATCATTAGTTTTGCTCCAACCAGTGTGCAGTATCCAATAAACCTCCATAACATATGGGTTACACTTGGTTATTCACATGCCAAGTTAACAGACGCAGATACGGCTCATTATAAGTTATACTCCATAAACAATAATACCATCCATTTACTTGTCATATAAATACTTCAATGTATTATGGCCCTGTTGTGCTTGAAATGAGAAGCTATACTTCTGTTTATTTTGAGCACTGATTGTTTCATGGCTACACTGATTATACTCTGCATTTCCTTTTGTCTCAATGACATTCGTGAAAAGTGGGGCAACTCGTTACAATTAATTTGTCTGGCTATCAAATTAATAAATATAGTAAATAAATAATTTGTACTACTCCCTTGGTTACAAGAACAGAGTTTGTACAGTCACATGCTGCTCTGATGTGGAGAACTTTCCAGACTAAAGGTCATGTCAGAGACTACTGGTGAATTCAGCACGGGGCGGAGTGGCTAACAACAATGATAGGAGGGAATACTATGTCAGATGGGTGGGAAAATGTGAAAAGACTGACTGTGGGCAGTGAGAATGAAAAAGGCAAAGTGGTGCAACTTAGGTACTCCTTATTCCTGTTTCCAGCTTAATATGAGAATATAAGTACTGAACACAATTTCTTTCATGCCTTCGGTAATGGGTTGCTGTAGTGGCCAGCCTATTAATTTGACTTACATGTGCTGGCAACAGACTGTGTGGCCAATAACGCTATTTTCCTTCACAGGCAGATGATATTGGCCTCACAACTAAATTCTGTTAAAATAAATCAGATACACATCTGACCTTTCACATTTTTTAAGTAGGATTGTTTCATTTTTTTTTGCAATGCAGAGATGATAAATGTCGCTCATGCAAATCACTGGTAGACACTGGAACATGTACTCTGCATTGAAGATTAAGTAACAGCATTTCAGATTCTTAGCTATTGGCAAATGACACTATTAGCTCTTCATTTGTTCTCATTGTTTGAATTGTGGCAAGTATTAATGCTGAAATCAGGATCTGGCATATATTCAAACAGTAATTTACTGCTTATACTAATAAAACGATTTGTGAAACTTTAGAAGGACCTACAAGGAGGACAATTATCCTGGCAATTGCAGTGTCTGATTGCTGTCTTTGTCCTGTTTTTCAAAGTCTTAATTTTTCAGCCTTCCTCAACATCACAAACAAAAAAACTCCAGAAGACATATATCTCTGTTCTGTTTTTTTTTTTGATTAATCTTTGAAACTTTAGTAGCAGATAAGGCAGCAATTAAATCCAACAGCTTTGTACTTCTGAGGGCTATATTTTCATCTTTGGTAGTATTAGCAATAACAATGGCAGACCTACATCAGTAAAGTAAACCCTCCAAACTGGAATATTTATGCATTAACAAAGTCCTTGCCATAAGGTTGCAAAGTGTACAGTGCTAAATGGCTAATACTCTGAATCAAGTAGAAGTACATAGTATGTACATGCACACACAGACACACATGCATGCACAGGGTGCCACCCAGTATTCTAAAAATAAAAGCGTGCAACATATGTGATACAGAAAAATACTATAGAAAGAAACAGTAATACAACAGCACACATGCTGGCTGCAATCTAGCATCGGATAATAATATCATTATTCAAATGTTTACAGCTGCATCCACCTTGACTACACTGCATAAGGTTTTAAAACATTAGCAGAAAAATGTTTTCTAAACTGCTATTTTTCAAATAAAGTTTAACACATCCATTAGTATGGCTTTTGTATTCACTTTTTTTGTTACCATATCACATTTTAAATTTTCTAACCCCTTACCTATTCATTTAAAATGTAACATGTTTCAGTTCTGTTGAGAAGAAAATTGAGATGTACTTATTCTGTAAAACTAAATGCAGTATTGGGAAACAGAACAGGATCATGTCTTTTGTGTTTCACAATGAAATAAATCAACGCATCAATGTGTGTGTGTGTGTATTCCAATCGGCAGGAACATAGCTTTTCTGTTTCATACAGAAATTGATGAATACATAAATCCATATGCGTGTGTGTTCTCAAATGGCCAGGAAGATAACTTTTTAGTTTAATACAGAAATGAATGAAAGAATGGATGAACAAATGCATGTGCGTGTGTGTGTGTATGTGCGTGTGTTCTCAAATGGGCAGGAAGATGCCCTTTCATTTCATAGTGAAATGATTGAATGAATGTGTGTGTGTGTGTGTGTGTGTGTGTGTGTGTGTGTGTGTGTGTGTGTGTGTGTGTGCGCGTGTGTGTGTGTGCGCGTGTGCATGCATGTGTGTGTGTGTGTGTGTGTGTGTGTGTGTGTGTGTGTGTGTGTGTGTGTGTGTGTGTGTGTGTGCATTCTCAAATGAGCAGGAAAGTAGAGCTGTGTAAGTTGAACTTTCTGTAACAGTAGATGTTCAAATGATCACTTCTGCTGTAGGCTGAGCTATATGGGTTATATCCTGCCAAGGATGTAACAGTCAGCCAGCTTTCAAAGCTTCAGGATATCTTCCATGTGCCTAAACTGCCAAGCAGCTCAAGCTGAGCTGACTAAAAGACATGTCTGGGCACAAAGCTCTTCATATCTTTCATCTCAGACCTGAAAGGACAATGCTAGGCACAACAAAAAATAAAATGTCCACACCCTTGCATGAAAACAAACCAAAAAACAAGAGGGATGGAGAGATGAAGTGGCTACTGCTGCAGTGATCATTTGAATGTCATATACTATGATAAGTTTACTTATACAACTGTACTATTTTCATCATATTGATCACTGCTGCAATAGCTTTAGCTATGGGTAGATTACAATAGTTAAGTGCATTTGGGAAATGGAAGGGGAAGGTTCCAGGAGCCCCTGGAGAACGGTTCTAGCAACGCTAATCTGGACCTAGAGAAGGAATCAAGCTGATACCGCTCTCTAAAAGTATGCACAGAGGACCAAGTAGCAGCTTCTAGAATACTTCAAGAATCCAGCCTTTTCCAAAAAGCCACAGATTCATGGGTTCATAGACAATCACTAGGATAGCTACCTTTGTGGACCATTTTAAGCCTAGCCACTTTTCTCAAACGTGAGAATCAAGTCCTGTACCCTGTGTCTGTGAGATAAACACCTTGGCCATTATGCCAACCCCCCCCCCCCGCAAAAAAAAAAGATTCAAACCCTGCATCCTTGGCACAGGAAGCAGCTCATTAACAAGTTGGAGCTTTAGTCCTGCGTGCTAGCTGCCAAACTAAAGGCACACTCCTCCGAGCTAGATTCAAACCAGCAACCGAAGAATGACTTTACAAATCGCTGCCAAACTAAAGGCACACTCCTTCGAGCTGGATTCAAACCAGCAACCGAAGGATGACTTTACAAATCGCTGCCATACTAAAGGCACACTCCTCCGAGCTGGATTCAAACCAGCAGCCAAAGGATGACTTTACAAATCACTGCCAAATTAAGGCACACTCCTCCGAGCTGGATTCAAACCAGCAACCGAAGGATGACTTTACAAATCACTACTGTCCTCTGCGCTATGAGCTGAGCTATCATAGAAATCAAACACAGTTACGTTTATCTGTGAGGTAAACACCTTAACCATTATACCAACACCCAACCCTTAAAAATGATTTATCGTATTCTGAATATTTGGGAAGTATCTATGATTTGTACTTTTTCTGATGACATATTAGGTATATCAACCTCGTAGATTCATAGACAAGTACTAGGCTAGCTGCCCTTTTGGCCATTTAAAGCCTAGCCAATTTCCCTTTCAAAAGCAAGAATCAAACCCTGTACTTTGTGTCTGTGAGGTAAATACTTTAACCATTATACCAACCACTCAACAAAATCAAACCTTGTACACTGTGCCTATGAAGTGAAGATCTTCACAATTATGCCAAACCCACCCTTGAAGCCAAGTCCCTGGTAGAGTGGGCCTTGACCCTGCCTGGAATAGTTTTGCTGTGGTGAGTATAACAAAAAGTAATAGCCTTAGACACCCATGTAGAAATAGTCTGCTTTGATACAGACTGTCCCTTCTTACCTTTACAAGAAATGAACAACTGATCTTAAGATCTGAAAGGTTTAGTTCTGTCAAGATAGTACATGAGTTGTCTGTGGACATCCAATGTATGGAGTATCCTTTCTCCCCCATTTTTGGGTGCAGAAAAGAAGACAGGGCAACAGTGAGTTTGCCTTAAATTACACTTGGATACCGCTTTAGGCATAAAAGAAGGATTAGCTCTCAAATAAACCCTGTCCCTATGGAAATGAGATAGGGATGACTCACCACAAGAGCTTGCAACTCAGATACCCCTCTTGCAGAGGTCATAACAATCAGTAAAACTGTTTTCCATGTTAAAAACCTCAAGTCAGCCAGATTAGCTGGTTCAAAAGGAGCAAGTTTTAGTTTCTCTAACACAAAGTTAAGATCTCAAAGAGGGGCCACCATGTTTTTTTGGAGGCCTCTTATGCAAAACCGCATTCAAGAACATTCTGAATTAAGACTGCATTGAAAGAGGAGAATTCATTGCAGGCATACTGAAATGGCTGAGAAATAAACCTTAATAGAGGAATAAGAAAGGGAATAGTATATTAACTCACACAAATACTGTAACAACTATTGCTGAATGGGAGCTGATTATATTGTTGACAACTAGAAAACGTTTTCCATTTGCTAATATATGATTTTCTAGTAGCAGGATTTCTGGCCTCCATTAGTACCTCCTACATGTCCTCAGTAAGCAGGTGCCTAAAAGGAATTAAGACCCCCATCATCTAGGCAGTCAAATGAAACTGACTGGAGTCAGGATGTATCAAACACCCCTAATCTTGTGTGAACAGATCCATTCTGTGAGGAAATTTGTAGTAATTGCTGCTAGCCATATCCAAAAGAAGGAACAACCACAGTCACTTAGACCAGAAGGGAGTCACCACAATGATCTTGGGAGATTCCTTCTAAATCTTCAGAAGTACCCTGGATATTAGTGGAAAGGGTAAAAAACCATACAGGAGCATTCCTGTTCAAGGAAAAGAAAAGACATTGGTCTACCAGACCTCCTTGCATGGAGTCCTAGAACAGAATATTGCTGGTTGATTGCTCAGAGAGTAGGCAAAAATGTCTGCTTGAGGATCTCCCCACAGACGGATTAAATTATGGAAGACCCCCTAATCTAGTTTTCATTTGTAAAAGTTTGCCCTGGTCCTGCTCAGTTTGCCTGCCACACAAATTTGCTCTGACAGAATGTAGGATGTCTGTAGAGAGAGACTAACACGGCTAGTCTGCAAAGGAGGTACAACATGGTTTCCTCTTGCTTGTTGAGGTACCAAATGGCTGTGGTATTGTCTGTAAGTACTTGAAGAAGTCCTGGGGATCAAAGATGGTTCAGAGAGTTGACAATCTTGATCAAGGCAAGCATCTCCTTTCTTATTTATGTGCTTGTGTCTGTCCCTGGTGTCCCACATCCCCTGCACTTTTATCCCACCTGAAATTGCTCCACAAGCAGAGTCCAAAGTGTCTATGGTGACTGCCTTGGAGCAGTGAGGGAGAATGGGGAAACCTAGATTTAAGGATATGTGTTGTCTCCTCCAAATGATTTCTGAACTAACAACCCCCAGCACTTAGATTTGAAAAAAAAACAAAGGGTGTTGGTGCTGGAACCAAAACAATTTCAGATACCACTGCCTTTCTCATTTGAAGTCTTGCCAGGAGTATCATGAGAATCAAAGAAGCTATAAGACTCAGAAGCCACCAAAATATTTCTCTTCTGACAAACCCCAGCATTGTGATTTGAAAAGTTAAAGGGTGGTGATGCTGGGGCCAAAAAGATTTCAGATGCCACTGTATACTTCTCATTTGGAATTTTGGCAGGGGTATCATGAGAATCACAGATGCTGTGAGACTCAAAATCCAGAGGTATTCCCTCACAGTGATAGAAAACTGAGTGGAAAACCATAGAAACAGATATAAATAAAAACTATTTTTTTTTTCCTGTGGAAGAAAAGCTCCTTGAATTAAGGTGTCTAGTTGACATCCCAGGAACACAAACCTCTGTAAAGGAGTCAAAAAAAAAGACTTTTAAATGCTCTCTTGGAATCTCAGTTTGCGTAAGAGATCTCTCACCCAAGAGAGACATTCCTAACGCTTTGAAAAAGTCTCTGCAAAGATAAGCAAGTTGTCTAAACATGGAAAAATTTGGATATTCTGTTGCCTGCAAAGAGCTATAAAAAGAAGTTATGCACTCACCATAACGTTCCATGTGAATTGTCCATCTTGTCTTCATTCTGTACTGATGGGTTCGGAACAACTCGGCCTTTTACTAAAGCTCGAGGTGTCCAACCATCTCGTGGCTCATTCCCTATCCCATGATGCTCTACTGCCTTCCTCAGATCTTGTTTGCTGATATACTTATACATATGTATATACATATATTATTTATAAGCCAAGAAGAGGATCAAAGCACATTTGATGTCCAACTAGAAACCTCTCGATCTTCCAAAATATAAAGGCTGGGGGTAGGAAGGTGGGATTTAAGAATGAAAATAAGTTGGACGACTCACATGGAATGTTACGGTGAGGACATAACTTCTTTATGTGTAGTTGTCCTATCTCATCTTCATTCTGTACTGATGGGACAGCGATCCTAGCACTATTTTTCTTGGGTGGCTCACAGGAGAATATTCTTCAGAACAGTGGACCCAAAAGAGGCCCTGTCTCTGGAGGACAGATTGACTTTGTAATCAGTGATAAAGGTATGCGGCCTGCCCACGTTGCTGCTGCACAAATAGTATCTATAGGTAACTTTGCATGGAATGCTTGAGAAGTTGAAACAGCTCTAGTAGAATGAGCCCCTATTTCGCCTGGCAGCTGCTTGTCCGCTGATTGATAAATAAATGAGAAACAATCTGATAGCCATTTGGATAAAGTAGTTTTTGTTACTGCAGCACCTGTTTTGTTATCCAAAAAGGAAAAAAAAAGCTAGTCAGATTTCCTGAACTCTGTTCTGTGTAAATAGAAGCGTTAGCTGTCTATGAACATCAAGCTGGTGTATCATATACTCTACCTTATTGTCATATTTAGTAGAATAAAACTGGATACGACCACCACAAAATAATGAACAAAATCCAATTTTTATTCGAATGAGCGCTTTCACGTTCTATGTACGCTTCCTCAGATTTTAACAAACCATACAAATCCCAATGTTTAAATACCATCATCCAACACATTTAATTGCATAATCAATTAAAACTGATTAGGAATAATTGAACTCAGCTAAAAGTACTTGCTACATTAATGCATAGCAACCCAGTTCCACTTTTTTATCTGATGACAGGGCATTTTATAAAACCACTGCAAAGCGCTAAGTGCTAAAAAGCAGCATACTCCTTCATTAGATAAAGACCGCTAGGTAAAAAACAACAGGAAAGCAGAAACAAGCTGGACAAAAACGGCACGGACTATTTTATTTAACGTAAGCGCTTTCAGCTAAGCAGATGCCCAGCCTTCATCAGACATAATTCACTTAACACAGCTCTATTTTTATATAAAAACACTACATCCACAAGTGGCTAATAAGCCAATCACAATGATGGATTAATAAAAATTGTAACCTCGATACACACCTGATTGTATAAAAACATTTCTTCATCTTTCACGCCAATGTTTAACATATGTTAACTCACTAAACAACTGATCATCTTATAAAATATATAATAAGAAGAAACAAGTTACAAACAAAAATAAAAAAGAGAAAACATACTTAGAAAGGTAAAATGTAAAAAGTAAAAAACCGGAATGCTTAAAGGTTTTAACAATAATGGCTAAACTGTTTAAAGAGAGGATATCTCACGTTCATATTACTAGTAGTTATTATAACAAATAACATTTATCTAAGGAGAGCTTTAAGTTTAAGAATACACTTAATGGAGGCAAAATCATTCAAACCTGGAGGGAGATGTGCACATGTTCTAATCTGCCAGAATAATTCTGCTTAGCTGAAAGCGCTTACGTTGAATAAAATAGTCCGTGCCATTTTTGTCCAGCTTGTTTCTGCTTTCCTGTTGTTTTTATCAAAGACCTCTAGGTAGATAACATCTAATTACTAACAACAAAACTGATACTGTGTAATAAAAGTGTATTAATATATAAATATTATTCATGTATAAATTGGCACATTGCTATAAATCTAATATATATAATGAATAAACAAACATATAAATAACAATACAAGCAATATACAGCAGAAACGCATAAAAATAAAAACCTTTTAAAAGAAAAAATAATAAAACATGATTAGTCACGCTCGAATTATTTGCGAACATCAAGAACTGGTTTGATGCGAATGAATTGATTAAGACCAGGATCTATGTGGGCTCTTAATTTAAAAATCCAGTGAAGTTCAATAGATTCTAGATAACACATATTATTCCCACCCCTCTTGTTCTGGTGGACTAATTGCAGTACTCTGAATCTAAAATTATGGCTAGGGTGAGTGATGGTATGCCTAGCTAATGCATTCTGCTGTTTTTTCTTTCTTATATCATATGTGTGGTTATAAATTCTATCTTTTAACCTTCTTGAAGTCATACCCACATAAAATGCTACACATTGCGTACAGGTAGCTAAGTAAATCAAATTTACGTTATCACAACTAGCATAAAACCTCGGCTTAAAAACATATTCCATAGTAGGATGAATATAACACTATTCATCCACTATAAAACTACACATCTTACATCTATTACAACGATGGGTACCCAATCTAATTGTGTTTAATTTATCTTGTTCAACGTGAAAATGCTCTTTACAAAGGATTCTACTAAGATTCTTACTGTTTCTATAGCTGAATCCTGGAGTGGATCCTACTATATTCAATATCTTGGGGTCTATCACTAAAACTTGCCAATTTCTCCTAATAATATCTACTATTCTACTGTTATGATTAGTATATCTGGTAACGAAGGTTACCCTGGAATTATTCAAAGTCTTCCTATTTCTATTATGACTACTATTCAAGGTTCTAGTACCATTATCTTTGCCTCTGAGAACTAAATGCTTGATCTTATCAATCATGGAGCTGTTATAACCCCTAACTGTAAATAACCAATGCATAATATCCAGTTTTGTATGCATGTTCATGGGATCTTTACATAATCTCATAATTCTGGTAAACTGCCCCTTGACAATATTGGAAAAAACAAATCTAGGATGCATGCTGGTATAATGCAAAAGTGCATTCTTCCAACAGGCTTTTCTATAGAGCGAAGTGGAGATAGATCCTGTGTTATTCTTGATTATACTAATATCTAAAAAGTCCACTTTAACATAGGAGAAATCCAAAGTGAATCTTAAAAAATATGTAGTGGTTTCTAGATAAGTAATAAACACTTTTAAATCATCTATACTGCCTTTCCAAAAAAGCAGTATATCATCTACAAACCTTCTGTAAAAGATCACTTGTTTGTAAAATATACAGTCAAACAAATATTTTTTCTCCCAATAGTAAACAACTAGATTTGCATATGAATTCGCTCAGGGGGTGCCCATGGCAACCCCCCATTTCTGTGCAAATAATTTGTGTTTTAACATGAAGACATTATTAGATAATATAATTTCTAAAAGTGTACAAATGAGTATTTGTTGACTATTACTTATTCCTTGAGTTGAGCACAAAACCTGCCTCACAACTTCTATGCCAAAATCATTAGGAATTGAAGTGAATAAATTTTTAACATCTAGTGTGACCAATAAATATGTAGAGTCAAGAGTTCCATTGGTATAACTGGCCAACTCATCAATTAACTGATAGCTGTCTTTCAAAATATTAGGCACCTTCCTAACCAAAGGTCCCAATATACTATTAACATAGCTCGACATTCTTTCTGTTACCCAGCCATTCCCTACCACTATGGGTCTCATAGGTGGGGGGAATGTGTTTTTGTGAATCTTGGGCAGGCCTTTGATATAGGGAATCGTTGGATGTTCAACCAAAAAATAGTTATATAACCCTTTTGTGATCTGCCTGCACATCAGCAGATCATAAAGGTCATCATGGACCCTAGTGACCATTTTCAAAAAACACTCACGGTTAATTTCCAAATAAACATTAACATCACATAACATTTCTATTATTGTTGTATCAAAGTCTTTAGCATTTAATATTACTACCCCCCCCCCTTATCAGCAGGCTTTATCACCAATTTGCTATTCTTAGATAAACTCATCAAGGACTGTTGTTGTTCTTTCGTTAAATTAAAATAGGTACACCTATGTCGTTGTTTCGCAAAATATGCATATAAGTCATTCTCATATAGATTGATGAAGCTCTCTACATTCACTGGCAAAGTAGGAACAAATGAACTTCTACATTTAAATTGATGAGCAGTTTGTGTTGTTGTCTTATCTAGGGCAAACATTAACTTAAGTGCTATCGCACGCCCAAACAGTCTCAAGTCCACCAACAACTCACTCAAATCACTGGCTTGTGAAAGAATAAAGGATAATCCTTTATTAAGTAAAGAATAGTCCGCTAAACTGAGCTCAAAGCTGGAGAGATTAAAAACAAGATTGTTCAATTCTTGACTCTTCATCTCATACCTTGATTCTCGTCTGAGAACTTCCGCTTCCTGCGCCTCGGCTGTTGGATCTTGTCCTGGAGGTCTCTCGAATCTTCATTGGAAAGGGAAAAAAATGCTCCAGGCTTTTACCCAGAACTTTTGGTTTAGCTCCCAACACAATATCTTCCTTTGTTCCTCCCAACGCCTGCTGGTTGGGTGGTGGAGTGGCTGTCATGGAGGGAATGCTCAAGCCAAATTCTTCACGAGATGACGTGGTTAATGCGTCAGATTCACTTGAGACATTACCACCAGTAGCGTGAACATTATTTAAAGAAATATCATCAGATGTGAAAAGTCTATTATCATTATCATTGGTATTATGAATAGTGTGCTTATTATGGGAGGTTGTAACAGCCTGTTGATTTGTTTGAAAACCTCTCGGCCAAACCAACACCTGCCCCAATGTAAAGTCTCTGTAGTCACGCTGCAGCTTACGGTATTTGGTTTGCTGTAGCTTATCCCTGTACATAGCTACTTTCATATAAAGATTATCCAACCTCCTCTCATATATACCTCCTTTGAAGCGAGTCCGTAGATCTTTGTTCAAAGCCTCTACCTTATGTAGTAACTCTGCTTCATTAGGGGAGAAGTACTCAATTAGCAGTCTCATATAGCTGTAGCTGAGATCTAAATTCAGCTTTTGCCATCTCTTCAGGAGTTCAGGATGATTATCACCATAAGTGGGCATGCAGAACACCCGCATGCCACGAGGGACAATATGGAAGTGCAGGCTCTCTTCCATATGTCTCCTCTGCCAGATTAATCTTTGCAATTTGTACAAGTCATTCTCAAGCTCCCTACTCAAGTCATTAAACTCTTTTAGGCTATCAACAGTACCTGCAGTTGGCGAAGCAACCGGGGGATGTAACTCCAAATTAAGTAGTGGACTGACCTGTACATCAAGGATGTTGTTCCATCTCTGATTCAACAAAATGTTCTTGGGATTATAATCCAACTCCACCGTCGGTGTATCCATCGTGTGACAGTAGCCAATACCAAAAATTTAAAACAAGAAAAATAAGACAACAAAGTACAACTACTGTCCAAAGGTCGTGTTTCCAAAGGCAAAGAGAAAAAGGTAGTAGAATAAAACTGGAAACGACCACCACAAAATAATGAACAAAATCCAATTTTTATTCGAATGAGCGCTTTCACATACTATGTACGCTTCCTCAGATTTTAACAAACCATACAAATCCCAATGTTTAAATACCATCATCCAACACATTTAATTGCATAATCAATTAAAACTGATTAGGAATAATAGAACTCAGCTAAAAGTACTTGCTACATTAATGCATAGCAACCCTGTTCCACTTTTTTATCTGATGTCAGGGCATTTTATAAAACCACTGCAAAGCGCTAAGCGCTAAAAAGCAGCATACTCCTTCATTAGATAAAGACCTCTAGGTAGATAACATCTAATTACTAACAACAAAACTGATACTGTGTAATAAAAGTGTATTAATATATAAATGTTATTCATGTATAAATTGGCACATTGCTATAAATCTAATATATATAATGAATAAACAAACATATAAATAATAATACAAGCAATATACAGCAGAAACGCATATTTGAGGAAAAACACAGGCAGTTCTATGGATTGGTTTAGATTGAATTTTGAACACACTTTTGGTAAAAATGAAGGGTTTGTGCACATTGAGACCCTGTCATTGTAGAATAACATGTACGGAGGTTTGATTGACAAGGCCTGTAACTCCAGAATTCTCCTAGCTGACATGATTGCTACTAGGGAAAAGGTTTTCCAAGATAGGAATTTTATGTTACAAGATGATGCAGGTTCAAAGGGGGGAAGAATTATACATGACAAGACAAAATTTAGATTTCATGGTGGAAGGGGTGGTTTTATGGGTGATTTTAACAAATTTGTCCCTCTCAGAAAGCATTTGACAGTCTGTGGGACATAATATTTTGTCCTTCATTCCCAAAGTGAAAATTGCAGATTGCTGCTAATTGGACTCAACGGTTGCTGCAGCTGCTTCTTCATTAAAAAGCTTAGCCAAAAATTCTAGAATGGATAATAAAGGTGCTGAATATGGATCAATATGATTCTGTGAGGCCCATATTGAAAATCTTTTCCATTTGCTGAGGGACAGTATTCTCGTAAACATCTTATGAGATGAAATCGGAATGTGTTGGACTTCTGGGCTAAACTCGTGTAGCCTTGCTATGTTTGGAACTGGAGCAGCCATGCTGTCAACTTGAGGGAGTGAAGAGATGGATGGGGGGTCCCCGATGAATGGGTCAGAAGATCTGGCACTGGGTCCAGAATCCAAGGCTCCTCCTGAAGATGAGGCCTCAAGAAGGGGAACTAGATTTGACGAGGCCAGTAAGGGGCTATCAGAATTAAGGTCCTTCCCAAATTGCTGGCTTTCTGAAGAACTTTGGGTATTAGAGGAAAGGGGTAAAAGGCATATAGGAGACCCGAGGCCCAATCGTGCACAAGTGCATCCCTTGGGGATTCCCCCAATGGGGGAATTAGGGCAAAAAAGCTGCCGCATTTTGTGTTCATGGACATGGCAAAAAGATCACAGCAAGGCTGGCCCCATCTGTGAAAAATCATTTCCACTACTTCTTTCTTTAGGGACCACTCATTTGGCATCAAAATTGCTCTGCTGAGTTTGTCTGCTATCACATTGGATTTCCTCGGGATGTGCATTGCTACCAGAAAGCATTGGGAGGACATCGCCCACTGCCATACTCTCAGGGCCTCTCAACAAAGGGAATAAGATCTGGTTCCTCCTTGTTTGTTTATGTACCATACCACTGACATGCTGCCTGTTTGTATTGCAATTGTACCTATCGGAAGAAAGCCTTGGAATGCTTCCAGTGCCATCAGCACTGGTCTCATCTCTAGTACATTGATGTGCAAATGAGCCTTGTGGTCCTGCCAAGTGCCTTGGGCTATTCTTCCCTGATAATGCCCCCCACCCTATCTGGGAAGCATCCATGGTCACTGTGGCTACCAGAGTAGGGGGGAATAAAAGATCGACCTGCCATTACTTGATCAGAGTGAAACCACCAACAAAGGTCTCTTTTGCAGGATTCTGTTAGCATTATCCAATGCGACATAGGAAGCTCTTGCATGGACCATTGGGTGAATAGAAGCCACTGAAGGATTCTCATATGTAGTCTTGCCAGAGGGATTACATTTATTTATGAGAGAAAACACTATACCGGGTACCACACAATAACGTCTTTATTTAAACAAAGTAAAAAGGAGAGGTGAGCGCTTTCGCAACCTTCGTTGCTTCATCAGACAAAGAATTAACTGTTCAACTGCTTGTTTTATATCACTCTCAGTCAAAAAAAAAAAAAATTTTTCCAATTAGTGACATCATACAACTTTTTAAAATTTAAAGGCATATATGACAAGAATATTGTAAAATATGCATATGAATATAAAATATATATACAAAAATATAAAGTATGTTCATATTTATGCATATCTAATTTAAAACAGTTAATCTCATTAAAAATGCATATATATAAAAAATGCATATAAATAAAAATGCATAGTATATTCATATTTATGCATATCTAATTTAAAACAATTAAATAATCTCATAAAAATGCATATATATAATATATATATAAAAAAGAATGCATATATATATTATATATATATATGCATTTTTATGAGATTATTTAATTGACAGCCAGTCATCTAGATATGGAAACACCCGAAATCCTAGGTGCCTCAGGTGAGCCGTGACTACTGCTATGCATTTGGTGAACACTCTGGGGCTGTAGTGAGGCCAAAGGGAAGAGCTCGAAATTGGAAGTGACTGGCTCCCAGCCAAAAGCGCAGATGACTCCTGGATGGTCTGTCCATTCTTATGTGGTAGTACGCATCCTGGAGGTCTACAGAGCACATCCAGTTGCCTTTCCCTAGAAAGGGAAGTATTGACTGCAATGTGACCATCCAGAACTTTGTCTTTATTACTGACTTGTTCAGTCTGCTGAGATCTAGTATGGGTCTCCAGTCCCCTGATTTCTTTGGAACTAAAAAAAACCTTGAGTAAGTTCTGGATCCTATCTGGTCGATGGGGACTGCCTGGATGACTCTTTTTTCTAGCAACTTTTGAATTTCTATGGTTGCTTGTTCCCTGTGAGTGGGTGGAACATCTGGGATCATTTTTATTTGTGGAGGCGGCATGGAAAAGGGTATTGAGTAACCCCTGGATATGATGCTTTGTACCCACTTGTAGCTTGTTATTTTTAGCCAAGCGTCTGGGTAGAAAGATAAGCGATCCCCGACTGCCTCCAGAGAGGGACAAATGGGCCTCCTTTCAGGGGCACTGAAAGGGCTTACCAAAGAAAGGTTCAAGGTCATCCTGGTTTTGCAGACCCCCTCTGCCTAGTGGCTGGCATCTTCCAATATTACCTCCTCCTCTGCCCCTGGAGGAAGGTTCACCATGTGTGTCTTGAAAGGCACTCTGGGATTTTTGAAACCACATTTTTCTTCCCTTTTGACCCTTGGGATAGGGTCTAGAAGGTGTGGAAAAATGGACTCCAATGGCAGAGAGAGTCTTTCTTTCCTGTTCACACCTGGTTAGTGTTTCTTTGACTTTTGGCCCAAACAAGGACGAGCCATCAAATGGGGTATTAACAAAGGATGACTTGAAAGGTTCTGCAAAGTTACACAAGCGCATCCAGGAATGTCACCTTAGGGCAATTCCCGAACCCGCCGACCTACTCGCTCCATCGGCTGCATAAGAAATGAGCCTCATGGATGAGTTGACTACTGAATTGAGGGTACAAGCTGTGAAGATACCTTATCTGCTACTCCCACAGCTACTGTACCCTGTAGAGTATCTCCAAGCTCTTTTAGGAGATCTCTCTGTAACCTTGTGAAATGTGTAAGGTAATTCAGGGACCTGACAGTAAAGACCGCTAAAGAGAGCATGCGCTTTCTCTATCTGCCCATCGTATGCGACTCTTTGTTCGGGGGATGGACAGATGTGGATGTCTCTGATAACTCCTTTTTTGTGGCCACTGCCACCACCATAGCATCTACAGGGACTCCTTTTGTCAAGAAGGTTTTGTCATCTGGGGAGGTTATGAATTTATTAGGCCTCCTAGGGACAGGCTCCACTGTGTCCAGAGACTCCCCTCCCACGCCTTTTCGACAAACTAACTCCATAAGCTCGTCGAAAGGTGAAGACACCTAGGTGGCTGAAGGGTGAGACCCAAAAGCCTTCAGGTATATAGACTCCTCATAAGAAGGAGTAATGGGCTTCCAGCCACCTCTCTGTTTAAGGATTTTCAAGATGTCTGCAAAGGAGACATCCTCAGAGGGTGACAGTGGGGACCCTTCTGATTCATCGAGGTCCATATCGGATGTGATTAACTCCTCTAGGGAGTCCAAATGCTTCCTCTTACATAACCTCTTCCGAGGGACCTCTTCGGATGGACATTCCACAGAGGTTTCAGAAGACAGGGGTTCGCCCACTGGGGCATCCTGAGGCTTCAGGTCTCTACGCTTCTGTGGAATCAGCTGTGCAGAGAAGGATACCGGTGCTTTTGGGGATGGAATGCTTGGATTAGACAGTGAGGATGTCCATGGGGACAGTGCTCTCCTCATAGTTGCAAAAGCCTCCCTCCCATGGTCCAAATAGACCCCAGTTCAGAGGAATTGGAAGACCTCCCTGGCACCACAGGGGGCAGCTGCAAGGCCAAGGTAGGAGCCGAAGCCCCGAGAGGCAAGTTCGGAACCAAAGAAATCTTGGCCCGATTGTCCTCCCCAGACATGACTGGAGAATATCGGCTTCTATACACCTCAGATGGCACCAAAGTAGTCACAGCAGTCAGAACCAAAAAGCCTAGAACACGGCTCAGCTCTGATGGCTCCACCACTTTGAGTTCCATGCATTCTGGCTCTGAAGCCACAGGTCGGCTCAGAGGAGGAATAGAAGATATGGAAACGTATCCAGTCAGTTCAAAGCCCTTTTGGGTCGGCTCCAATATAAGTTTGGCCTGTGGCAGTGTCCTCAGCAGTCTCTGCACCATACGATCCACATCATAATCAGATAGGCTGTTGGAGGATCGAGAGGATGGGACAGACGCCACAGATTGTAAGAGAGGTGACCTAGAAGTAGGAGATACTGGCTCCAAAGCAGGGGAGCGGCTCCTAACTTGTACTACCATCGGATCCAACATAGATAGAGCCAAGGTAAAAGGTCTGTCAGGATCAGTTTGTTTAGTCACTGTTGGAGACATCCCAGGTAACTTACTGGATGGTTCCAAACTTCCTGAAGAGGAAGAAGATGATCTCTGAAGTCTTTTCAGGATGTGTGGGAGACATGGATTTCTTTGAAGTACTTTGATCCTGTCCAAGTGCTTCTGAAAAAGAAGACTTTATCAATCCCTTTAGTATTAATTTATTTTTTCTCTCTTGGAGAGCCCTAGAGATGAAGGGGTGGCATATGGAGCAGGACTCCTGCAGATGAACTGCCCCAAGGCAGTAAACACACTCCATATGTCCATCCGTAATTGACATCTATGTGCACCTATTGTACTTTTTAAAACCCGAAGGTTTCGCTTCCTTAACCTGCTTCAACATCTTAAGTTCAGAATCACTCAGGGGAAAATTAGCCTTCTACATAAAATGCACTCTATAGCTCTCTAAGTTAAACGAGCTGCAAATACAGTATAAAAAAGATCACACACACACACTCATAAAAACACACAAGAATGTTCGCAAAAGGTATTTAACACTACTATGAAATCCTGTTTGAACAACAGGAAAAACTCTGAATAGTAAAGCACACAGGATATATATATATATATATATATATATATATATATATATATATATATATATATATATATATATAAACTACTAAATAGTAAAGGCACACAACTATCTAAGAGTTCTATAATTACTAATGTTAACTGCAAAAAAACACCAAACTACCACACTGCAAATGGGATAGGAAACAATTACAGGCCTAACCAACGATGGCCCAAGAAACCACACAAAGCATACTAAATGTAAGTAGATAAAAGAGTACACCCTCTACAACAAACAAGAGTGAAACTTTAAATTTAAAGGCAATAAGGGAAGTTAAATTTCCTAATATTATAAAATAGAAAAAATAGTAAAATGCATGAACCCGATCTGTTTCATCAGCAAATGAGATCTGGGGAAGGCACTACAGCATCACTGGACAGGGAATGAGCCATGAGCTGGTTGGAGACCTCAAGCTTTAGTAAACTGCCGAGTTGGAACTGAGGATTGGTTCTGAACCCATCAGTACAGAATGAAGACAAGATAGGACAACTACACATCTAGACATTCTGTGAGCACTCTTGGTGCAGTGAATAATTCAAAGGGTTAGGCAGAGAACTGATAATGTGATCCAGACACTCACAACTTTAAGAAACATGTGAAGTATGGATAAATAGGGATGTGATGATAAGCATATTTTAAATTTAGTGTTACCAGGAAACTTAAAAGAGGAAGGAGAGGTACCAGGTTGTGAAGTAACATAATTTTGAATTTGGGCGCCATCACAAACAGGTTTAGGAAAGAAAGATCCAGAACTGGTCTCAAGCATATTCTTTCTTTGGCATTAAGAATATCCTTGAATAAAACCCCTTCCTCACTTGGGAGGAGGAACTGGTATTGCCTCTCCTTGGGACAGCATATGATGAAGACCAGGTGGAAACAAAAGAATCTAATCTGGAAGATGAGGAATAACCCCCTGGAAAGGAGGAATTTCCTCCCTCTGCTGTCTGTAACCCTGTTGAATGATTTTCTGAACCCACTTATCTGTTGCCAAGGAGAAATATGGAGATCCAGATTTTCTGGAAGAAATAAAGGACAGTGGGAGGAGGTCACAAGGTCTCTTGAACAGTCATTCAGATTTGTTGGACTGCCCTAGGTTGTGGGAGGTTCAGAGCCATGGACTAAAAACTAAATGTCAAGAAATGCATAATAGTATTCTTTGGAAGTCATCCACCTATGGTAACTTTCATATTGACAACACACTCCTTATGCATAATAGTATTCTTTGGAAGTCATCCACCTATGGTAACTTTCATATTGACAACACACTCCTTAGAGATGACATAGTAGTCAGGGACGTAGGGACACACATAGATACAGTAATCTAGCTTTTGACCATCACATGACTACACTAGTGAGGAAATTATTCTATATAGTGCAACTTAGGTATGGCATCTAAGTCCATTGAAGTCACTGTTCCACTGTATTCTGCATTCATCAGACTTATCACTGAGTACAATGCCCCCTTTGGTGTGTACCTAACCAGGCATATCCAACAACTGGAATGTCCACAGAGGTTCCTCACTAAAAGAATACATGGCTTAAGTAAAATGTCCTATGCAGACCACATCAAGGCTCTATCCCTGTATTATGTCTCCTACATGCTTTTGAGGGGAGATATATGCCTGACATACAGGGCATTGTCAGACCCCACTCTGATGGACCTCCTGCATATCCACAAAACAAACTGGACCAGAATTACCTGTTCTAAAGACCTAAACCTTGCCTGTGATATAAATAGGACCTGCTGGACAGACAGGTATGTATCCCAGAGATTACCCCGTCTCTGGAACAGGCTCCAAATCTATGTGAAGCAGAGTTCCTCCCTAACCCAATTCAAGTGCAACCTGGACAACTGGATCGGGAACAGGAAACTCATCCCTGGTTTGGCACCTATGATTCTACTGGACACAGGCAACCTGTAAATGGTTCATCTCCCAGGCCCTAGCTTGTAAATGTTTCATCTCCCAAGCCCCTGCTTACACTTATCAAGGGTATCAGAACTTTGGGATGCATAGCTAGGCTTAAAAAGGTGCTTATGGTTATTAGCCTAGTAAACACCTATGAACATATGAACCTATTTCTTTCTGAAACCACTTGCTTTTAATTCTTAAACATCTGTTTATCTGAATTTTCTAAAGCTTGTTTATTCTGTTTTTTGCCAAGACTGGATGAAAAAATCCCTTGGAGAATTTAGAAAAGGAGGGCTGAAAAATTTATTCTCTGGATCAGCTAACCCCTTTCGTCACACTTTTTGATCACTTCTGTAGCAGAGTGATCAAACACTAAACCTCTCCTAGGGAGAATTTAAAACCTCATTTTTGGCATCATCTGGGAGTTTGTGAGAATGCAGCCAAGCAAACCTCCTCAAAACTGTACCAGTGGCCATAACTCTGGGAGAAATATCAGTACAGTCATATATACACTGCAAATAATGAGTAGTGACCTGTGCAATAGAAGAAACAAAGTTATTTAAAGCAGAGTTTTTCATCAGAAGAAGAAACTGCTGATAAAACATTCCTCTTACTGTCACAATTTGTCAGAACAAATGTTAATATATGAGCCTGACAATTTAAAATTCTGAAAATCAAAGCTGTAGAAGTATATGGCAGAATTCAATAAAGTTTACACGGTGCGCTAAGACCGAGTGCGCATTTTGGTGCAACACACACGATAGCACATCATTTTATATTCAGTAAGTAATTGTAGACAGTGTGTAGAACTGCACAAACATGATAAATGTTGTGACATGCTAATTACAACATAAGCAGCTGAACTGTATGCTAATCAACCAATGCAAGAATGAAGGAGCTATTCAACAAACTATAAAGAAGTGTAGGCTTACTGCAGGTTTTGTGTGTGAATTCCAAAATCTATTGAAATACAGCCACAGAAACGAGTCTACAAGGAAAGAATGTCAGGGGCTGCTGTTGCTCTTGTTCATGTGTGTGTGCAACAGGCCCAAGTCTATGCTGCTGCTAGACCTCAGCCAAGATCGAGAAGAGTGTTTAGTCTCCATGCAGTGGAAATTGTAGTGCACCACAGGGTGTACAGAGACATTCTCCAGGAACACGGCAACCTCTGTCATCCTCAACTGAGAGCAAGGGCAAACCAGGGGGAAACAATACCGGTGGGGACTACGTTATGTATGGCACTAAGAATATTAAAAAAACAAGTAATCTCCGTGGTATCCCCGAAGTCTCAAAACAACCCACTAAAGTGTAGTGGGTCTAAAAACAAAACAGTGTAAGAAACTTCTCTGTGTGGAAGATTTTCAGTCCATATATTTCTAGTTAATCACTGTATATTAATCAGATCAGACGATAGTAGTAGAAGTAGCGAACGTAAACTTGTCAAGTCAAAAAGTAATAATAGAAAATATATAATTCTACAGCATTACTAAGTATTCGAAAGTAATCCAAACAAGGCAGGCAGTCTGTTTCCAGTCGAAAATCCTTTATTAAGTACACAGACAAGCGATCCAAGTAAAACAAAAATAGAGTAATAATTTCCTCACAAGCTTTCTAAATATATATATACTTTTTATCAGGCATGGGAGTGGTTTACTGTGCTGTAAAACAAAGTGTTATTGGTTCACATGTTAAATTCACATCCCTTCCCCCATCAGTGTGACATTCGAGCTGGTCCTGCCCTACCTAGTAGCTGTCATAATAATATACAGCCCTAATGTACTTTAATGGTACATCTTATTTAACCAAATTATTAAGTAGATTATTAAGTCTGTGATTTTATACAAGGCAATAGACTACATGGCTGGAAATATATCAACCTTAGTTCATTTTGTGATCAAAAATTATATATAAATATATACATATACATTTTGCATGTAAAAATCAGTTTCTATTTTCATAACCTATTGTTAACAAAGATCGCTTTCGTCCTTCTAGACTTCTTCAGGTCTGTGTACAAGAACCCTAAAAACCTATATAATTGTATAATTAGTTAGTATTGTTATTGCCATCATTTTGAATAAAGTCGAAAAAACAGAACCAGAAAAAATAAAAATAAAAAAATATATATGTATGATGATGGAAACAAAATATACACTTAAATTTCAAATGATTTAAAATGGTATTTAAAACCAATTTGTAGAACAAAAAATAAAATAAAATACAATTAGTCATGTAAACAATGTGGCAATTTTCTAAGTTCCAGTGCACTTTTAATTGAACAGTAGCAGTTTAGTCCAGGCTTTCTAAAAGAGTTCAGCTTTAATTGCCACATGAGTTCATGTTTCTCCAGAATATTCGGGATGTCTCCTTCAAGATCACCCAGCTCGAATGTCACACTGATGGGGGAAGGGATGTGAATTTAACATGTGTACCAATAACACTTTGTTTTACAGCACAATAAACCACTCCCATGCCTGATAAAAAGTATATATATATTTAGAAAGCTTGTGAGGAAATTATTACTCTATTTTTGTTTTACTTGGATCGCTTGTCTGTGTACTTAATAAAGGATTTTCGACTGGAAACAGACTGCCTGCCTTGCTTGGATTACTTTCGAATACTTAGTAATGTTGTAGAATTATATATTTTCTATTATTACTTTTTGACTTGACAAGTTTACGTTCGCTACTTCTACTACTATTGTCTGATCTGATTAATATACAGTGATTAACTAGAAATAAATGGACTGAAAATCTTCCACACAGAGAAGTTTCTTACACTGTTTTGCACTAAGAATATTAGCTACAGGAACCTTCCAGAGACCAACAGGGGACATGCTGGGGGTGTCAGAGGCATCAGCATCTAGGATCCGACATCATTTTCTGAATGCTATACTATAACATGCCAGTGACTACATACATTTTCTCCCGTACACCTAAAGGACAGCATCACAGTTATGCAGGTATTCCACCCTGTAGCACACTACCCTGAAATCTTGGGTGCCATAGACTGCACACACATTGAAATCAACGCACCATCCAAGGAACAGGAAAGGGTGCACATAAAATGAATGGGCTTCCACTACATTAACTGCCAGGTTGTGTGCAATGCTAAGGGAATCATCCTGAATAAGTGTGCTGGCATCCCAGGCAGTTACCATGTCTCATATATCTGACACAACTCCCAACTGTATTAGATGCTTTCTAGGGTTGATATCCCACAGGGTCATTTACTGGGGGATGCACATTATGCAGTGGAACCATGGCTGATGACACCCAATAGAAATGCACACACATCAGCTGAAGAACTCTATAGTGAGGTACACACTCAGACAAAAAACATCACAGAGCGTGTGTTTGGGATGCTGAAGTCACGGTTCCATGCCTAGATACATCTGGGGGAGGCCTGCAGTACAATTCCTGTACATGTGCTGAAATTTTCACCATCTAAGCCATGCTTCACAATATTATTCTGATAAAAAATCTTCAGCAGGAACACCAAAGGGAAGGGGTACACATCTCACCACTACTGGAAGGCCACCACACGCAGGTAAGGATTCAGAGGGGGAACCACCAGCCTCTGTGGGTGTAGGCAGATGTAGGTGTGCACAATATGCCCTTGCACTGGTCAAGAGGCAACGGATAGCACACATGCTTACCACCTAAGGGGTTAAACCTTCATCCTACGCACATACATACAGTAACACTGATGCCAGGCAATGCTCCCAACCTTTACTTACCTATGTAATTTCTGTGTACTGCTAGCATCATACAGACTCAGCCCCAAATTAAAAGTCTTGCAACTGCCAGACTTCCAAGGTAAGTGTTGAACCTGGTATAGGAAAATAAATGGCTAAAAGCACAAATGAACGCCAGATGCTTGCATACTGTGACTTGTTAATGTAACTAAGTAGAAGGTGGGTGATTTTTACAGCAATGACAACAATATGTGACAGCACTGACATGTCAATACATGTGTTCTCTATCAACAAACAAGCCTCAGGCATCAAAGATTCACACATTCATACCTCTCAAATGTACAGATTTTCATGCAATGTCTAGAGTTTGGCCTCATAATTATGTACTGGCAAATAGTACAGGTGTGTAAAATCTTACCATAACAGTAGTCCTTCTCTTCACTGTTGCAGTATTCATAATATTAGGGATCCCCTGCCAAGGGCAACCTGATGTCTGGCCAGTATATCAAAACCTTAGGTTGCTTTAAGAGACATCATATATAACACATATGCTCCTCGCAGAGTGTAGGGCATAAAGGTGACTTCCAGACATACCATCCTCAAAATTGACAGCCCCAGTTGGAACACCAGTCCAAGGAAAAGAGAAGATAACCAGTACATCCAGAAGACCAAAGGACCAGGGGGAGGTAGCGGGGAGTGAACACTGCAATAGTGAAGAGAAGGACATCTATCGTTATGGTAAGATTTTACACAACTGTACTATGTCCATCCATTTCAATGTTGCATTATTCATAATATTATGGAGATTTCCAAAGCTCAAGAGGAAACCTGGGGGAGGAAGGACAAGCAGAGCCCTCGAGAAAGTCATGAAAAAAGGCCCTAGCAAAACCAGCTCAAGTTCTAGAGATTCCATCCAACTTGTTGTACTTGGTAAATGTATGCACAGAAGTCCAGGTTCCTGCCTCAAGAATAGAGTTAGCATCCAATCCCTTAAAAAGGCACCAGAAAAAGACACAGCTGTAGTAGAATGAGCCTTAAGAGACTAAGGAAGGCTCTTATCATGAAAGGAATAACAAAAATAAATAGCTTTTGAGATCCAGGAAGAAATAGTTTGCTTGGATACAGCTAATCCTAAGGACCTAGGATGAAAGGTCTGATCAGATTTCCTAATAGACTTAGTCTTATCCAAATAAAATGTGAGTTGTCTATACATACCCAATGTGTACAGCAACTTCACACTGGCAGATTGCAGAGAAGGGAAAAAGTGAGCAAATTAACAAACTGATTAAGGGACAATTCATTCACCACCTTGGGCATAAAAGAAGGATTAGTACACGAGATCACCCTATCCTTTTGAAACACCAGAAAAGAAGGATAAGCCATATGGACTTGAAGCTCAGACACCCATCTGACAGAAGTAAGGCCTAACAAAAGTATGGTCTTCCAAGAGTAATATTCCAAGGAAGCTGAAGCTGTAGACTAAAAAAGAAGCCTGAGTTAATTTTTCTAAAACAAAATTAAGATCACAGGGAGGAGGAACAGGCTTGCTGGGAGGCCTAATATGAAGGGTGCCTTTAAGGAACTGTTTAGCTTCAAACCAAGAAGCTAAAGGAGAAGGAGATAAAGACAGACATGCACAGAAAGACAGACATGCACAGATAGCTGATAAGTGGACCTTAACAGAAGAATAAGCCAACCCAGCATTGAGCAATTCACACAGATAAGGCAGAACCAAAGGAACATCCACAGAAGGTGGATTCAGGTTATGAGAAAGACACCAAACAGAAAATCTCTTCCATTTGAATAAGTAAGATTTCCTAGTATTGGGTTTCCTGGCCTCCTGCATTACTGTAAGCACGTCCTCAGATAAAAGGTGTTTATGTGGAATCAAAATCCTATCACCAAAGTGTCAGTTGAAGAGTGGACAGGTGGGGATGGATGAGAGATTCCCTGTCCTGTGTGAGTAAAGTCCACCCTGTGAGGTAACTCGTGATGACCGCCCTTGGCTAAATGCAGAAGAAGAGGGAACCAGTGCTATCTTGGGCAAAAGATATTCAGCAATAAGATTCTGGGAGCATCCTGTTGAATTTTGAACAGGACTTATGGAATGAAGGGAAGGGAAAGCTTAAAGAAACATCTTCTTCCAAGAGAAAGATAGGGCATCCACCTTCCAGACCAGAGGACCGGGGACTCTGGCACAAAATAAAGGAAGTTGCCTGTTCAGAGGGGAGGCAAAAAATCTATTTGAGGAGTACTCCACTGGTGGACAATGTCCAGAAACACATTCCTGTGAAGCATCCATTCATTGGAATGAGTTAAGGACCTGCCCAGAGTGTCTGCTGCAATGTTTTCACCTGAAGAAATGTAAACTCCCTAAAGAGTCATTTGATACTGGATAGCAAGATCCCACCCACACTAGGAGTGCCAACTGGAAAAGAAGATAAGATCTTGTCCCCCCACTGTTTGTTTACATAATACATAATTGTGGTATTGTCTGTAAACATCTTGAGAGGTCCCAGGGAGAAGAAAGAATGAAAAGCCAGAACAGCCAACAGAACAGGTCTTATTTCTTTGACATTGATGTGCTCTCTCTCTGATGATGAGGTGACCACCCCCTGCACCTTTAGGGAGCCAATAGCTGCTCCCCATCCCACATCTGAAGCATCTGTAAACAGCCCCTGAGATGGAAGAGGGAGATGAAAGGGAAGCCCTGGGTTTAGACACAACTGCTGGATTCACCAGTTCCTTCTTGAGACAGGATAGAATAACAACTACACGTTATAGTGCAAGAAAAAGTTTCTCATGTGGAGTTTGGCCAGAGGGAGCATAGAGATGGTGGATGACATGAACCCCAGAGCTCTCAGAAATTCCTTGGCTGTTATGGAGGTCAGGAGAAGAGTTTGAAAGAAGGGAAAAAGAAGTTATGTACTCACCATAACGTTCCATGTTTGTAGTCCATCTCACCCTTCATTCTTACACATGGGTTCAGAGCCAATCCTCGGCTCCAACTCGGCCTATTACAAAGCTCAAAGTCTTCTAGTTGGCTTGTGGCTAGGTAGGTATCCCATGGTGCACCAGTACAATCCCCAGATCTTGTTTGCTTCTAAACTATATAAAGACAGAACTAAAGCTATCCAGAAAGAACAACAATAATGAAAGGTCTCCACCTATTATGGAAAAATTATCCTGTCTTCAGATCCTTCCAGGACGGGGGTAGGAGGGTGGGTTCGTAAGAATGAAGGGCAAGATGGACTACAAACACGGAACGTTATGGTGAGTACATAACTTCTTTATTTTCTGTAGTCCTATCTCGCCTTCATTCTTACACATGGGACAGTGTCCCTAGCACCTTATTCTTGGGTGGCTCACGGAAAGATACTCCTGAGTACCGTGGAACCAAAGGAGGCACTACCCCTAGCAGTCAGGTCCAATTTGTAATGAGTAATAAGAGTGTGAGGAGTAGCCCAGGTCGCAGCTGCACAAATATTATCAACTGGAACCCTGGCTTGGAAGGCTGCAGATGTAGACTGGGATCGTGTAGAATGAGCCTTAATCTTGAACGGTAAAGGCTTTCCATTACAAGAATAAATGAAAGAGATACAACTGGAAATCCAATTCAAAAGGGTCACTTTAGAGACTGGGAGACCTAATTTGGAGTCTGAGAAGGAGACAAACAATTGGTCTGACTTCCTGAATTCTTTAGTCCTGTGTAGATAGAACCGTAATTGTCTGTGAACATCCAACTGATGAAATCTGTATTCTGCTGCGTTGAAATGTTTAGGAAAGAACACTGGCAGCTCTATAGTTTGGTTCAAGTTATTATAAGAGCACACTTTAGGGACAAAAGATGGATTTGTGCGAAGAGACGCTCTATCTTTGTGGAAAATCAGATAAGGGGGCTTGATAGACAGTGCTCGTAATTCTGATACTCGTCTAGCAGATGTGATGGCTACTAGAAACAAGGTCTTCCAAGACAGAAACTTCAGCAGACAGGAATGAGCAGGTTCAAAGGGTGGAGATGTAATTCTGGACAGGACGAAGTTTAGATCCCAGGAAGCTACCGGTTCCTGAAAGGGAGGTCTCAGCAAAGTAGTACCTTTAAGGAAGGTTTTACACAATCTGTGTGATATCAGGTTACACTCACATTGACCCAAATTAAAATGTGATATTGCTGCCAACTGAACCCTAATTGTGGTAGCAGCAGATCCCTGGTGAAAGATTTCCGACAAAAAGTCTAAAATTACTGGAATGGATGCGGTGTAGGGGTCAACATTCCTTTCTTCAGCCCAGATAAAAAACCTTCTCCATTTGCTAGTGTATAACTTTCTAGTGGAGGGTTTATGAGAAGATGTGAGAATGTGGGTCACAGCGGGTGAAAAATCATGAAGCCTGACTAGGGATGGAACTGGAGCAGTCATGCTGTCAAGTTGTGGGTGTGCAGGTTGGGGTGAAGAGAGCCTGACATGTGCATCAAGAGATCTGGCACTGGGTCCAGAGTACATAGATCATCTAGTAGATGAGGCCCGTGAAAGGGTAACCAAATCTGTCGAGGCCAGTAAGGAGTGATGAGAATCAATTTGCTTCCCAACAGTTTCACTTTCTGAATCACCTTGGATATGAGAGGAAAGGGGGAAAAGCATAAAGGAGACCCAGGGGCCAATCATGAACAAGTGCATCTCTCGGTGACTCCGGGGGGGGATAAGGGAAAAATAGCTGCTGCATTTGGAGTTGATCGGACGGCAAAAAGATTGCAGCAAGGCTTCGCCATTTGCGGAAGATCTGTTCCACTATTTCCTGCTTCAGAGACCACTCGTGAGACATGAGTTTGTTGGCTATCACGTTGGTTGTCCCTGGGATGTGCATTGCCACTAGAAAGTGCTGGGAAGATATCACCCATTTCCAAACATGAATAGCCTCCCGACAAAGGGGGTAAGATCTGGTTCTGCCTTGTTTGCTGAGATACCATACCACCGACATGTTGTCTGATTGGATTGCTATCGTCCCAAGAGGAAGAAGGTCGTGAAGTGCTTGCAATGCCAGAAGCACCGGCCTAATCTTTAGGACATTGATATGCAGGTGAGGCTCGTGATCTTGCCATGTGCCTTGGACCGTCCTGCCTAGATAATGCCCCCCCCCCAATTTGTAGCAACAGATTGGAGAGGAAGGGATGGAGTGCATGTCGTTAGTTGGTTGGGCTGGATCTACCAATGGAGGTCCTTTTTGCAAGACTCTGTTAAGATGATGTGGCAGGATAGAGGCAGTTGTTGAAAGGATCACTGGGACGATAGAAGCCACTGAAGAATTTTCATATGCAATCTGGCAAGCGGGACTAGCAATATGGTGGAGGCAATGGTCCCTAAGAGTTTCAGCACTGTCTCTGCCTTGACTTTTTGGAGGGGAAGTAGGCGGAGAACTTGTATGAGGTTTTGTGCTTTTTCTGCAGGAAGACGAGCTAACATGGCGACTGTGTCTATTTCTGCGCCTATAAAAGTCACAAACTGAGTTGGTGATAAGGCAGACTTTTCCCAATTTATAGTAATCCCCAACTGGGCACAAAGTTGGATAGTGGAATCTCTGATTTGAAGGAGTAGATGCCTGGTGGAGTCAGTCAGGAGCCAGTCGTCCAGGTACGGAAACACTTGGAATCCTAGACGTCTCAGGTGGGCCGTCACTACTGCCATACATTTGGTGAACACCCTGGGGGCTATGGTGAGACCAAAGGGCAGAGCATGAAACTGGTAGTAACTGGCTCCCAGCCGGAAGTGTAGGTGGCTCCTCGACACTCTGTCCATTTTTATATGGTAGTACGCATCTTGGAGGTCTATTGAGCACATCCAAGTGTCTTTCCCTAATAGAGGGAGTATAAACTGCAGTGTCACAATCTGGAACTTGTCTTTCTTTATAGATTCGTTTGATTTGCTGAGGTCCAAGATGGGCCTCCAGTCCCCTATACGTTTTGGCACTAAAAAGAATCTGTAGTAATCCTACTTGGTCTGCGGGGATGGTTTGGATGACTCTTTTGGCAAGCAACTTGTTCACTTCTACAGTTGCTTGATCCCTGTGATTGGGTGGAACATCCGGGATTCTCTTGGGATCGTGAGGTGGAAAATAAAAGGGTAATGAATAACCTCTGGTGATAATTCTTTGTACCCATTTTTCTCAGGTGATGCTTAGCCAGGCTTCTGGATACAAAGAAGTGTGACCCCTGACTGGCTCCAGAGAAGCACAGCTGGGCCCCACATCAGGAGCGCTGATAGGGTCGGCCTCAAAACAAATCATGGCCTCCCTGGTTTTGCGGTCCGCCCCTACCTCTAGGGTGACATCTAGCATTTGCTCCTCCTCCTCTGCCTCTGAAGGAGGAGTCACACTGTGCATCCGGGAAAAACATCTGGGACTTCTTGAACCACATCTTACCACCTCTCTGACCCTTGGGGTATGGTCCAGAGGGGATGGTAAAACCTACTCCCATGGCAGACAGCATTTTCCCTTCTTGCTTGCACCTGGTGAGTGTGTCTTTTACCTTAGTCCCAAACAAGGAAGAACCATCGAAGGGGGCATTGGTAAAGGTAGACTTGAACGGCGGCTCCACAAAATTACACAAGCGCATCCAGGAGGCCTCCTAAGGGAAACTCCTGAACCCGCTACCCTGCTCACTCCATCGGCTGCATAAGAAATCAGCCTCATGCAGGAGTTAACAATGGAATTCAAGGTGGACAACTGAGCAGACATCTTATCAGGGACTCCTTCAGTAGATGCACCTTGTAGAGTCTCTCCCAACTCCTTAAGGAGATCACTCTGAAGCTCTGTAAAATGTGTTAGGTATCTCAGGGATCTGAGTGTGAATGCCACTGATGAAAAGATATGGTTCCCGTAGCTATCCATCATTCGAGACTCCTTGTTCAGCGGATGAACAGATGAAGAAGTCTCCACTAGTTCCTTCTTAGTGGCTGCCACCACCACCATGGCATCTACAGGCACACTCTTGGATAAAAATTGCTTCTCTTTGGGAGCAGACAAAAATTTATTGGGTCTCCTGGGAACTGGCTCCATCACATCAGAAGTCTCCCACATCTTCCGACTAACAAGGTCTAGCAGTTCATCGAAAGGTGGAGACACCCAAGAGGCTGAAGGTTGAGACACAAAAGCCTTCAGGTACACTGACTCCTCATCAGAAGGGGAAACAGTGGGCCAGCTGCACCTCTGCTTAAGGATCTCCAAGATGTCTACAAAGGAGACATCATCAGAGGACGACTTGGGGGACCCTTCTGACTCCTCGAGGTCGGGGTCGGACGTAAGAGACTCATCCTGGGAGTCTACATGCTTCCTCTTGCATGTCCTCCTCCAAGGGAAGCTCCTCAGAAGGATATTCCGGGGGGTTCTCGGAAGAGTGGGGGCCACCAAATGGGGGCTCCTGAGGCTGCTGGTCTCTGCTGTCGAGAGAGGGAGTATGTGCTGAGATGGAGGTCGGTGCCCGAGGGGAAGAGTGTCGGTACCCCTGGGTGGAGCTGATGAGTGGGAAAGCACACTCCGCATCACCTCAAAGGCAGACCTCTCCAGCTCTGAAGACCTCCTCGGCTCCAAGGAGACAGACGAAAGTCATCAGCTCCAGAGCCATAAGCTCCAAGACAGATGTAGGATCCTAGCTCACCCTAGCCGACACACCAAGAGGGAGACTCGGAACTGAAGAGGTCTGGGTCCAAGTGTCCCTGTCGGGGCCGACTGGGGAACTTCAGCTCCTAGACACCACGGACGGCACCGAAGGTGTTGGAGCAGAACTCGGCTCTGAGACAGCCTCGGGGGGAGCTGGAACCGAGGGTTCCACAACCAGTGGTACCAAACACTCTGGCTCTGAAAGCCCAGCACGGCTCGGAGGAGGAACCACAACAGGGGAAATGGACTCAGGTGGCTTCAGGACCGACTGGGTCCGAAAGCACGACACGGCTCGGAGGAGGAACCACAACAGGGAAAATGAACTCAGGTGGCTTCGGGACCGACTGGGTCAGAGCCAACAGCATTTTTGGCAAGGCAGACAGCTCTACTCTCTCCATATATTCTTCTGATAGGCTCCTGGAAGATCTGGAAGACAATGTGGGAGTTTTTTTTTTTTTTTGGCTTTAGAGTTTGTACTGTTAATTGTTGCTTAGATCTCTGTTGAAACTGGTTTGTCCCACCTCACCCTATTTTTTGCCGTGTCTTCAGTTGGTATAACAGTTATTTACAGCTTGTGTGTTATCTAACTCAAGGATCACTTGCATAAAATTAGACCTGTTAGTAACAGCCTGCATTTAATTGTTGGAACCTGTGTTCTGAGAGACTGCCTTCCAATCTATCTACAAATATACAGAGCTGTTTATATATTTTTTTGGTTTTAGAGTTTGTACTGTTAATTGTTGCTTAGATCTCTGTTGAAACTGTTGTCTCCCTGTTCTGAGAGACTGCTTTCCAATCTATCTGCAAATATACAGAGCTGAGTGTATTTTTTTGGCTTTAGAGTTTGTACTATTAATTGTTGCTTAGATCTCTGTTGAAATTGCTTTGTCCCACCCATCCTCCCTATTTCTGGCTTGTAGTTTAAATTTGGTGGCTTTTGCAGTTGCCCGCCCCACTGTAGATTTGATCTGGGACACTCCGCCAGTCCCATCTCTTTACCACATTCTACCTAATAAACTCTTTCTGCATTAGTCCTTTTTAATTTAATTGCATTTTTTAAACTGTTTGGTCTAATATTGCTACATACTCAAGCGTGCTAGCTTGCACTGCATGTGAATTGTTTTTACTACTGTTTTATCTACTTTTTAGCTACTTTTCTGTAAAAAAAAAAAAAAACTGTAAGCCTGTTTCCTACCTTTCCTGTAACTAGTGTTCCAGATACAGATTTGCTGTATCCAGAACTGTAAGCAAGCTTCTGAGCCCCCCAAGCCTTTCTGTGTTGGTGGGAAGCATTCTAGCTTATCAGTGGAAGTGGTAAGCACTAGGTAACCTGTCTACCACATAAGGAGTGGTTCTGGCCCAGAAATTGTAGTTATTGGCTGTTTGGGAAATCTGTTCCATCTCTCTCAACTATCTGATTTGAAAGCCTGCATTTGAACTTGTTTCTGTCCTGTAACTCGTCTAGTGCAGATACAGATTCTCAGTTTTAGCACTTAAATTTACTTATTCATGCTCAGCACTTGTTCAGAACTTGTAAGCACTAAATAAGCTACTAATTACTATAGCACTCAACCTTCCTCATCACCTAGAGGAAAACAGTTTTGGTACTTACTTTCCTCACTTGCTTAGAGAAAAACAGCTCTTGTACTCACTTTCCTCACTTGTCTAGAGGAAAATAGTTTTTTATTCAGGCATGTCCAAGGGTCAGCTCCCAGTGTTCTCTCCTGTCTACCTGATGAATCTGGGCATCTTGAGGCAATGTAGAAATTGCCTCATGTTCACAGACAACCCTCTCCTCCTACCACCCAACTCTACAACCTGTGAGAGATGCACTTATCTAGCCAAACTGGAGGTAAATCTCTCTCCAACCAAAACTGAACTTGACAGTCATGAGGAGAAGGTAAACATTTGCACCACACCACACTCATCACATAGTCTCACTAAATCTACACCACCAAAATCCACACATAGTAACACAAAAACATTCACGGAGGCTCTCAATAATAATCTGTCTAAGCAACAGAGACCTCCAAAGCAGAAACACAAGCAACCTCCATCCCCACAACATGACCCAAATGACACATAGCCCACAGACTCAGTGTGCCACTCAACCACATCCAATAAGGCAAAACAACGTACCCAACACACTAGTCATAGGTGACTCTATAGTCAGGCACACTGATGTCCCACTCACCAGGCTGAACAAGGAGAAGGTTACTGTCAGCTACCTGTCCGGTGCCATGATCCGCCACATAACCCAAGCACTCAGGTCACACCACAACAAGTACAAATATGACTCCGTCATTGTCCATAGGTGTGAATGACCTGAGATGTGCCTCCCTGGACTACATGAAAAGAGACATGGAAGAGCTCTCCGATCTTGTAGCCCAGGCAGGTATGATCCTAGCCCTGAGTAGCATTCTGCCATCACCCAGAATGATACCGCAGTACAAGAACAAAATGATTGACTTCAACAATTGGCTAAGCTTCTGGTGTCACTCTAAGGGGATCCAGTATCTGTCTGCTTGGGATGACATGATCGACAGACCATGATGCTTTGCCACAGATGGCCTGCACCTGTTGCCCCTGGGATTCCAGATACTGGCTAAGGCCTCCCTGGACTACATGAAAAGAGACATGGAAGAGCTCTCCGATCTTGTAGCCCAGGCAGGTATGATCCTAGCCCTGAGTAGCATTCTGCCATCACCCAGAATGATACCGCAGTACAAGAACAAAATGATTGACTTCAACAATTGGCTAAGCTTCTGGTGTCATTCTAAGGGGATCCAGTATCTGTCTGCTTGGGATGACATGATCGACAGACCACGATGCTTTGCCACAGATGGCCTGCACCTGTTGCCCCTGGGATTCCAGATACTGGCTAAGGCTCTTGCTGCCCCTATAGTGCCTTTTTTAGGCAAGGTTCAAATGACAAATTCACCACCGTAGCAAGAACAGGCAAGCAAAAACTGAGGGTAATGCTACTCAATGCTAGAAGTCTAAATCTCAAAATGCAGTCACTCGAGGCACTCCTTAAAATGGAGAACATCGATATCTGTGCAGTGACTGAGACCTGGTTCAAGGCGACAGAGAGCACTGCTGCACTACCAGGCTATAACTCATACCACACGTTTCGGCCATGTAACCTGGACCGAAACACCGAAGGCGGAGGTGTGTCCATATTCATTAAGGATATCCACACCTCCTGGCTAGTTGCTCAGCATAATGCATCCGAGGTTATCCAAGTGCAACTAACTCTGGGCAAAACTGCTATCCAAACTGTAGCTTGCTACAGATCCCCCATCATGCCCCAGGATTCTCACTCCTCTTTTCTTGATGTACTGGAAAATATTAGGGTTCAACCAAACACCCTAATAATGGGCAAATTCAACTACCCCACCATTAACTGGGAAAACTACTCATGTACCAACTCCTTAGCTCAACGCTTTCTGGAATTCATAAACTCCAATGCCCTGGATCAACTTATCCGCACCCCCACCAGGGGCAACAATATCCTAGACCTAGTCATTACCAACATGAGTGACTGGTGTTCCACACCTGAAGTTAACTCCTCGTTGGTCCGATCCAACCATAAGCTAATCACCCTTGATATCCACATCCCATCCTCACCCCCCATTAAGGAAACCATGGTAAAAAATTTCTCCAAAGCCAACTTCATGCTTCTTAAGACAGAAGTGATGAACTTCATGACACCCATGCAGATGGACAATACAGTTACAGCTGCTGAATCCTACACAAATGCACTCTATAAGCACTTACACGAGTGCATGGATCGTGCCATCCCAAAAAGAACCAAGATGCTATCCTCCAAAAGAAGAAAGCCAATCTGGTGGTCCCCTGCCACAAACAAACTGTACAACAGAAGGAAGAAACTGTTGCAAAACAGAGTAAAATCCCATGAGTGGAGGAGCTCCCTGGTCAGCCTCAGTAAGAAGCTGAGATCCCTTATAAGATCCTCCAAAGTTAGCTATGAAAACAAAATCACCACTAATTCTAAGGACAACCACAAAACATTCTATAGCTATGTCAAGAATCTCAATGGCAACACCCAGATCTGCTCTGAGTTACAGCACAATGGCACTAAAATTACAGAACTAACTGATATGGCCAACATCCTGGCAGATAGGTTCAGTGCTAACTTTACCCCCCCTCACCCCCTAAAGTACCATATCTGTACAGGAAGAATGCAGAGTCCCTGTAATCACAACTATGCAGGTAAAAGCTGCACTCTCTAAAGCCAAAAACACAGCATCCATGGGACCGGACAACATCCCAGGCTGCGTTTTACACGAACTTCAGAATGAACTGGCTCCCCACTTAAGCACCATGTTCAATAATAGCCTCGCTTCAGGCTTTGTGCCCACTGAATGGTGCACAGCAACAGTTATCCCATTCCACAAAGGGGGAGCCACCACTGATCTCGGGAACTATCGACCTATTAGCCTGACAAGCCTGGTCTGCAAGGCCATGGAACATATCATCATGGAACTCATTAACAAAGACATTGGTAACCTCCAAACTCTGGATCCCACCCAGTTCGGGTTTGTGAAAGGCAGATCATGTCTCCTGAACCTGATCGACTTCTTTGAGGCAGTCACCAAAGCCGTAGATGAGGGTAAGGTGGTTCACACGACAAATCTGACCTCAAAGCAGTGACAAGTGGTGTACCACAGGGTTCCGTCCTGGGACCTCTCCTGTTTGGTATCTACTTCTCTGAAGCACAGGCTAACACAGAAGGCCTCTGGCTAATGAAGTTCGCAGATAACTGCAAACTAGGAGCCATAGTCAAGTCCCCAAATGATGTGGACATCCTACAGAAGGGCCTCGCTGTGATAGATGCCTGGTGTCAGAGCCATGGCCTCAAGCTCAATGCCAAAAAGTGCAGTGTCGTCCCCTTTGGTAAAAACTCTGTACCCCTGAACTACCACATAGGCAGCAATCTACTTAATGTGTGATAAGAGACCTTGGGACCCAGGTGGACAGTAGTCTCTGCTTTGATAGTCACATCGCCACAGTAGTCAGGAAGTCCTTCTACGTGGCACACCTCATCATAAAAGGATTCTCATCCAGGAAAAAAGAGGTCATTGTTCCTCTCTACTCGACACTCATTAGACCCATTATAGAGTACAACGCCCCTTTTGGAATGTACCTCACAAGACATCTGCAGCAACTGGAAAGGCCACAAAAGTACCTCACAAAGAGGATTACTGGCCTCAAACAAATGCCCTTCACTGACCGTCTCAAAAAACCCCAGCTTTACTCCATAGCATATCACCTACTTCGAGGTGATCTCTGCCTAACATATAAAGCTATGTCAAACCCAGAGCTGTTGGATATGCTACACCTAAAGAAACCCCAATCCCTCCGAGCTACATGCTCTAGGGACCTAAACCTTGTCACCACAGTAAACAGGACATGCTGGAGGGATAGATTCCTGTCCCAGAGACTTCCCATACTGTGGAACAGGCTACCCATCTATGTCAAGCAAAGTTCTTCATTAGCACTCTTCAAGAAAAATCTTGATGAGTGGATGGGAAATAGGAAATACACCCCAGGGATCACTTCTGTGTCTCTGCTTGACAGTGGCACCGGAAAATAACTTTCTTGGGTGGCGTAAGCCAGGGAACCTTGTTGGCTAGGCTTACATAGGCTCTTGGGCAGATAGCCTAGTACCTACCTATGAACCTATGAACCTATAAGATCTGGACCTCTGCATGATAGGGGACCTTATAGTTGGGGAGTTCGCCAAGGGATCTCTGGACCAGCTCCGATGTTTGCTATCAGTAGTCGGCTCTGAAATGCATGGGGCCGAAACTGAAGTCACAGTATCAACAACCTTGATCGACTCTGAGATCAGCGGAGCCGAGGAGGTAGATGTCTTGTCCAGTTTAAAAATTTTAAGAGGCAGTTCTGAAGCACCGGATGGCACCGGGGAATGCCTCTACAATAATAAACACTGCAAATATCAAATAAGCGCAAATGTGCACGATAAATAGAAAAGACTGGCACACAAGATACCAATGAGAACAACAAGGCCAACGGCCAACCATTTCTCAACAATAAGGAATCTAAAGTGAAGAAAAAACACTTCAGCAAGTCTGAAACTACTCATAATACTATTAAACACTATCAAAAGCTATGTAAATTGTAAAGTTAAGCTGTAATACAGCAAAAATAGAAAAAAGTGTTAAACTTAGCCACGGCCAAGCAAGAAGCACATCTGAACTCGTAGACATGGCAAACGAGATCTGGGGATTGTACTGGTGCACCATGGGATACCTACCTAGCCACGAGCCAACTATAACACTTTGAGCTTTGTAATAGGCCGAGTCGAGCAGAGGATTGGCTCTGAACTCATGTGTAAGAATGAAGGCGAGATAGGACTACAGAACATTGAGTGTTAAAGCCTTAGGAGGAGGCAGGGATGCCAACATAGGCACTGTCTGAATCTTGCAACCAAGAAAAACATGGTCTTGAGAAGGAGTCAGAAAAGACTTTTTATTGTGAACCCAGGCTTTGCAGAAGGGAAATAGCAAAGTTGAGGTTTTGCAACAGGAACTCCAGAGGGGATGCCTGAAAAAGAAGGTCATCCGAGTAAGGAAATATTTGGATCCCCTGAATCCTGCAAAAAGCAATCAAAGGAGCAAGGCATTTGGTAAATACCTTTGGGGCAGTAGAAAGGCCAAAGGGCAAAGCAGAGAACTGAAAATGCCAGGAAGCAACAGAGATATGTAAAAATTTCCTGAAAAGGGGATGGATCCGGATATGGAGATGAGAGGTCTAGAACTGATCTCCAAGTACCCTCTTTTCTAAGTACTAGAAGCATCCTGGAGTAAAACCCCCTCCCCCTTTGGGACACAGGTGCCTGTTGAATGGTCCTGAAGCACCTCTGGAAAGAAGGAGACTTGTTCCTGAGGGGGCTAAAGAATACCCATAAATGGGGGAAGGGATTTCCTAACCATGAAATACCACAATCCTGAGTAATCTGTAGCCAAACAGGAAGAGAGAGAGAAAGGAGACGAGAAAGTGGCTGGGAAAAAAGGTTAGTCAGATAGAACCTGTTTTTTTCTGGAAAAGGAGAATTCTGAGGCACAGAAGTCTGAGTAAACTTAGCAAGAGGAGCCCACTTGCCACCCTTCTTACCCTTAGGAGGAGGGCGAGATTGCCTGTGAACAAAGGCTGGGTTATTGGGGTAGCTTCTCTGAAATTTAGACACAGGAGAAACAAACACATATTTGAGTTCCTGTAAAGCCTTGCCCTTATCCTGAAGGAACTTAAACAGCAGCTTCACCAAACAAGTGTTTATTATCAAGAGTGGCATCTATCAACATATCCTTAATATCATCGGGCAAAGGATGAAGCCAAAGCCAAGAATACCTTCTCATCAATGATCCAAAATCAGCAGCTCTAGAAAAAGTATCTGCTGCATCAGAACTTCACTTGATATAATGACAAGCCTCCCAGGAGGAAGCTCCTGACAGGAAATGGGCAGAAGATTTATCCTCAGAGTCTGGAAGATCCGAAATAACCTGACATGACTGAGAAAGAAGAGTCAACAAATATCTAGACATATGGGTTTGATAATTAACAGCCCTAAAATACAAGGTAGCAGATATATAAACCTTCTTGCCTAACCTTTCCATGGTCCTGATATCTTTATCAGATGGCAGTAACTTGGGAGAAGGAAGCTATTGAGAGGGTTTGTCAAAAGCTACAAACACAACCAAGGGGTCAGAAGGACACATATGCAAAAGTTTACAGTCCTCAGGCACCCTATAGAACCTATCAGGTTTCTTAGGAACAGGGGGCTGGGAGTCTGGAACCTTAGAAGCACTGTAAAATGCATCCAACAAGGCAGCCAAAACAGGAGACACAGTAGATGGTTTAGGGGAATCTACCTGCAACAACTCATAGTATCTTTTATGAACCACAGAAACCTGAGCACAATCCCACTTAAATAACTCTATCATCCTCAAGATCGTGCCCCCAAAAGAAATCTCTTCAAAGGGAGTATCAGGACTGGTAGATTCCTCTTTCTCAGATTCACAGTCCAAAGGAGATGGAATCTGAGAAGAGTAAGCAAGGGATTCCTCATCCGAATTCAGCCCCTCCTCGGAGAATCCTGTTCCCTGAGTCTTTTTAGAGGAGTAGAGGAACAAGGAGTGTCTGGAACTAAAACTCCTTGAGGAGGTTTCGATGCTATCAAAGCACTAAATAAGCCCTGAGTGAAGGCCTGCCATTCCCTCTGTGGATCCTTAGGTGCAGAAGTGATATGTTCAGTCTTTTGCTTTTCCTTCAATAGGATACCTGCCTTACAAAATTTTGAATGCTTTGACCAAGGATGCCATTCAATAATAGTAGCAGGGACTTCTTCTCTGACTAAAATCGGGGGAACACCCTAGACCCCTTGGAGATAATCAGCCGCTGTTACCCCTGAACGTCCGAAATGGACAATTGCAATACCTCCTTGGACGTGCTTAAAATTGTAACCCCACCGGTCTCCAACTCAGTCACATCAGAGGAATCCAACAATAAAGCTGGGAGAACCTCCGGGTATTCACTCACCTTAGGAGAGACATCTGGCACAGGCTGGACAGCAGAAGATTCTGGCCTAGGCTTCTTGGCCTTCTTTTTCACTCATGGCTGTCCCTCAGAGCAGGAAGTTCACTCCATCATGTCTTTTGTGAGAAGCTTAAAACATTGTTTTTTAAGATAAAGCACACAAGAACAGAGTCTACTACGCATGGTTTTAGGTACAAAAGCCTGATAGATAGAACAGGATGTATGGGCATGCGAGCTGCCAAGGCAAAACAGACACTGTTTGTGTCGGTCTTCATGGGGAATCTGTCTCCCACACTGGCATTTACCTTTCTTTGATGACATGAAACCCCCACAAGCAACAATAAGAAAAAGATAAATAAAAAAGAACCCCAATGGGGCACTTATCTTTAATGGCTTTGTAAACCAGCAATGGAATGGGCATTCAAACTGATGATCAAGAGATGGCGTTCAGACAGGCAGCAAAGAACTTCTGAGGACGATATGTCCAGATGTCACCTTTATGCCCTACACAACACATACCTTAAAGCAACTTAAAGCTCTGGTATACTGGCCAGACGTCAGGCAACCCTTGGCAGGGGATCCCTAATGTTATGAATACTGGAACAGTGAACTTCAAGGACATCATTAAAGATAGAAGTTAGAAAATAATAACAGATATCTCAGTTTCAGACTTCATACCCTTCAGAAAATTCATGGTAATGCAAAGCTTGTGATTCTATCAACTTTCTAAGTTTGGGAGATAAAATATTTCAGAACTATCCCTATACTTGGGCCTTTCTCCCACTTTTATTCATGGCTTTGTCCACCTTTGTTGGTCTAAGATATTGACAGGTACACACACATTGCAAAAATCTGTAAGAAAGCAGAAAATTTGCAAAAGAGCATCACAAACAAATATATACTAAACACTTGGTCAGCTATTCACTCTGGGCATCAGACAAAGGATTTATGTATTTGAATCAAAAAGAGAGAAGTTCAATGGATATGGCACAGTTATCCTCATTTGCACAGGGTGTTGTTTAGGGGGCAGGAGGCCAAGGCTGACACTAATGGTAGTGACTGCATGTCAGTACAAAAATACAGGCAGGAAGACACTTGGATAAAGTATCAAATAGCCATTGGGACAGAATGAGCTGTAAGCCTCACAAATGACCCATGTAACTGTTATGCCTATGTGTCAGTATGTGTGTGAGTGTCTTCAAGAACACAGCCAAGATTTGTACTAGCTCTACACCCTGGTATGTTGGACAGGTGTGAGCCATGCATGGTAGTGGTAACAGGTTTTTCATCATCCCTGACTGCGAGAACTGTCTCTGCTAGTTGTTGTACAGGCACATTCATGCCCATGGTCAAATGCACTGTTGCTACCTAAATGTGACTGATGTCTGCCAGATGAGCTGTCCTCATGAGTACACCCAGGACCAGAACTCCATGGCCCACCACATCTAAGTGTGGACACCTCAATCATTAATGGAGCAGTGGAAGTAGTGTCACTACCGGAGTATGATCAGGCATGGCCACATTGGCTAACATCAGATGATGTTGCCGACCTACACCCACATGGATGCCATCCCCCTCCCAGCAGATGTTCCATCACAAACACTGCCCGTTCCATCATGCCATTCATCCAATCCATGGAATTGTTCACACTGCAGAGGCAATCACACATGTCAGCCTATACCACATCTACAACTCTAAGCATGTTCTCAGAGGCCCTATTGGAACGTGCCTGCACCTCAATGATGGTCCTAAATTAGATGTTATGTACTTACCATAACATGGAATCTGTGTTGCCCATTTACATTTTTCCTCACTGATGGGGTATGGATCCTGCCCTCGGATCCGACTTGGTCACACTTCCAGGACTTGAAACTGAATCTCAAGCTCCTCCCTCTACCCATAATGCTCCACTCCATCCCCAACTCCTCAGATTGAGTTTTCTGCCTTACTGCCCACTGATATATAGAGACAGGACAGACATAAGAAAAGACTGAAGTTCCAACCTGGATTATCATCAAAGATCCTGCTAGGAGAGACAAGACTGGAGGATGGCTTGGAGAGAAGGCTGAGGAAGAATGAAAATGGACAACACAGATGCGAAGTTATGGTAAGTACATAACTTCTAAATCTGATGTTGTCCTTTTCATTCTTCCTTACTGATGGGTCAGAGTCCCAGCTACATAACTCTTTGGAGGCCCTCAAGGAAGGATATGTCAGAGCACTGTAGAACTGGAGGCCCTGCTTCTGGAGACAATGTATAACTGGTAATGTGTAACAAATGTATGAGTCTTTGACCAAGTGGCTGAAGTGCAGCAGTCTTAATAGAAATTCTAGATGAAAAAGCAGATGAAGTAGCCATGGATCTGGTGAAGTGGGCTCTAGGAGGACATGGCAACTCCAAACCTTTTTAAGATTAGGTAAGTGAAATGTGGTAACTAATCCATTTGGCCAGAGTAACTTTGAAAACTGCTTGACCCAAGTAGTTAGGGGAAAAGATGCAAACAGTTGATCAGACTTCCTGTACTGCTTTGTTCTGTGAAGGTAAAAATGCAATTGTCTAAGAACATCAAGAAGATGCAGCATATATCCACCCTTATTAGTAAAGCTGGGAAAGAAAATAGGCAGTTGAATGAACTGATTGTTAGTCTCTGTGGCTACTTTAGATATAAAGGAAGGGTTGGTTTGCAGACAGATAATGAAAGAAGGCCTAGCCGATAAGGCCTGGAGCTCAGAAATTCTTTTTGCTGAGGAGATAGCTACCAAAAAGACTGTTTGAAACTTTCCATTTTGTAACTGTTAGCTGGTTCAAAAGGTTTCAGGGTCAACCCCTGGAGATCTAAGGTAAGGTCCCAAGGAGGAGAGGGATCTTTTATTAGCAGTCGAAGAAGGAAAATTCCCTTCATGAAAGCTTTACATAGTCTGGAGGTTGAAAGAGAAAGGGAGTCATTACCAGCATGGAAGTTGGATACAGCTACTAAATGAAGTTTAATAGTAGAAAAGCTAGCTCTTTCTCTGGAAACAGTAGTGACAAAAAGAAGGATGGCAAAAGTATGAGCTGAGTAACGGTCAATATTTGCTTTAGAAGCCCAAATAGAGAATATTTTCCATTTGCTTTTATAAATCTTCTTAGTGGAAGCCAAGATAATGTCACGAACTGGAGATCCAAGCCTGGACCATCTTACTATCACTGGAAGTGGAGAAACCATGTGGTCAACTTGAGGGTGTGGAGATTGGGATGTTTGGATTTGTGACATGTGAGACAGAAGACCCTGATTGGGATTCAGTATCCAGGGAGGATATTTGAGGTATGCCAGAGAAAGAGCACCCATACATGTCGAGGCCAGAAGGGGGCAAGGAGGATGATTGAGCTCTTCAGCCTGCTTGCTGTCTGTAGAAACTTCAGGATCAGTGGTAGAGGGGGGGTATGCACAGAGGAGACCCAGGGGTGAATCGTGAATCAGAGCATCCCTCGGTGATACCCCCTGAGGGCAGATCAGAGTGAAGTACTTGCTGCAACTGTTGTTGAGAGGCAAAGAGATTGCAACAGGTCTGGCTCCCAACAACTGAAAATCATGTTCTCTACTGATGGACTGAGGGAACAGTCATGAGGAATCAGAATGGACCTGCTGAGTCGGACTGCTAGTGCATTGTTTTTCCCCGGTACGTGTGTTGCAAGTAAAAAGTGGTCTGAAGAGACAGACCCCCATGGCCTCTCTGCACAATGGGTAGAAACGGGTTCCTCCTTGTTTGTTGATTTACCAGTCTACGGACATGTTGTCTGTGTTTATTGCAATGGTCCCTGGGGGAAGAATGTCCTGAAAGGCTTGTAGCACTAGGAGAACTGCTCTCATCTCTAGGCTATTGATATGCAACTTGGTCCCCAATAAGGACCATGTGCCTTGGATGATCTTTCCCTTAAAATGCCCCACACCCCCACTCCAGATGGGAAGCATCTATGGTCACTGTGGCTATGGGGGGAGGAAGAGAGAACAGCCTGCCTCAAAACAAGTTGTCTGACTGGATCCACCATTGAATATGGGATGAGATAGTAAGTCTCACACTTGATTTCTCAGAGATGTGATGCGGTGAAGACGTAATAAAGCCACTTAGGTCATAGTATCTAGTTGGGTGCCTATAAACTCTAGAGTTTGTACAGGAGTCAGGTTGGAGTTGGCAAGATTTACTGTGATGCCTAGGGAGCTGGAGATCTGAAGCAAGTTATAAGTTGATGCGTGGTTGAAGCAGTGAAGAGCTATTCATCGAAATAGGGGAAGCACCTTGAATCCTTTGAGCCGCAGGTGAGCTTCCACAACTGCCATATATTTGCTGAACACCCAGGGGGGGAGGCTGTGGTAGTCCAAAGGGCAGTGCTCTGAATTGGTAATAACTGGCTCTCAGCTGAAAATGCAGGTATCTCCTGGAGTGCCTGTCTATTTTGATGTGATGGTATGCATCCTGCAGATCTATAGAGCACAGCCAATCATCCTTGTGCAAGAGAGGCAGGATGTACTGAACTATAACCATCTGAAACTTTGACTTCTTTACATAATGATTCAAGTTGCTTAGATCCAAAATTGGTCTTAGTCCCCTGTTTTCTTAGGCATCAAAAAGAATTGGGAATAAATTCTTAATCCTATTTGTTTAGTTGGGATCTCCTGGATGCCTCTTTTGTGTAGCAGCTTTTGAACTTCTTGAGCTGCATACTCCCTCTGACTAGGTGGAACTTCGGGGAGTTTTTTCCTTGGCACCAGAGATGGAAGGAAAGAGGGAATGTAGTTTGTTTGTGTCTTTCGGCTTTTGCCAGTTAGGGGTTGCCACAGCGGAACTCCGGTCCGCTAATGATTGGCAGTAGATTTTTACATCCTGGCTTGCCGGGCCTAATGGACAACCTTCAACGAAGGAACGCACATTCACGCATGTCACCACACAGAAGACGCTCTAACTGAGAATAAAACGGGCAACGTCTAACTGTGAGGCGACAACGCTACCACAGCACCACCACGCAGTAGTAACCTCTGGATATTCTGCTTAGCACTCCCGAATTGTTTGTAAGGGAAACACAACTGTTGACTGCCTCCAGAGATGGACAGTCAGGCAGCACCTCAGGAGCTCTGACAGGGCCTATCAGAGAAGAAGACTCTGAAGCTGTGGTTCTGCAGACCCCCTCCCACCTCTAGGGTGAAGTCTACCATTTAAAGTTCCTCTTCTGCCTCTGGAGGAAGTGTCCCCATGCAGGTCTTAAAAAGGCCCTTGAGATTTCTGGAACCATATTTTCTTCCCACCTCTCTGGTTTCTAGGAAATGTCCATTGAAAGGTAAAAAACTTGATTTCCATGGCTGACAGGGTCTTTCCTTCCTGCTTGCTGCAGGTAAGCGTATCTTTCACAGATGGCACGAACAAAGATGAGCTATCGAAGGGGGAGTTAACAAAGGACACCTTGAATGGTTCTGCAAAGTCAAATAGCCTCATCTAGGGATGTCCCCTTATGGCCATGCCTGAACCAGCTGCTCTTGAGGTACCATCCTCTGAATGGGAGATTAACTTAATTTTTTTTCCCCACTGCTCGTCTTCCAGTCAGATCCTGGAAGTGGTGGTGTGCTAGTGCCATTCTTATCAAAACCAAGGCTATAAGTAAAGTGAAAAGGAATCCAGCCATAACAACATGCCAAATGCTCCACATAAAACCTAAGCTTCCCGGTACAGAGTGGCTAAAATCTAAATTGAATATGTTCACTACTATAAGTAAAGTGAAAAGCAATCCAGCCATAACAATGTGCAGAATCATCCACATAAAGTCCGAAGCTTCCCAGTACAGAGTTCCTAAAATCTAAACTGAATAAGTTCACTGTATGTATCCATTTCCCTGTTCTGTAGACTACATTACCTAAGAGCAGTTATGGACACACCACCATACCAAAGTGTTGCACCCCCCATCTTTCCCACCTCTACAGCTTTTCCCACTCTCTTCCTACTGCAGGCTAAGTAGCATATGTAAGAACTGCAGCCTGAATATATTCCCAGAGCGCTGTTTTTATCCACTATAAGTAGACTTGCCTTTGTAGCAAGTACAAAGTTGTGTGATTGTTTTTTGTTTCGCTACTCCTTTGCTCATCACATGGACCTGGCCCACTACGTAGGGACGTAATTTCATGCATACCTTATGTCATACAACTTTGAGGTTTGGAATTTTAATTAGTTCCAGTTCTCTCACATCATGCCTTGTGGCATCTAAATCCTTCTGGTAGTATTCTGTGCCATCTTTTTTCCCACTGCTCATCTTCCAGTCAGGTCCCAGAGGTGGTGGTGTGCTAGTGCCGTTCTTATCACAACTAAGGTACTGTAACTGTGATGCATCTAATTTAAAATAACAAAAAAAAAAAGAAACAAAAGTGGATATTTGATGCGTGGTAGTATTGTTCTTACAGCCAGCCCACAGTTGTGATGTCTGTAATGAAATGTGTTTTACTCGAGACTGGAATAGCGACACAGTTTTGAAGATTGCTGTACGAGTTAATTTCAGGCTATTATAACTAGCAACTTGCTTATGAGCATATAAAGACAGACAGGATTGTTTAAGATACTGAAATCCTTGCCTAATATATATCTGATTTCTGCATTATGCGACTTGTGTTAGAAAACTCAGAATTTTAATAGCATGCTACAGCACGTTTTAACTATGCTTGAAGTACCCTGTCCTTAACTGTTGGATGTAGATAGCACAGCCTTTTTGGTAGGGTGTAGTTCATAGCTACTTACTACTTGTTGTAGTTTCCATCTGCACAGGATGTAGTATAATAGTGGATATATCTGTTTTTGGTGTTCATTGTACAAAGCTACCTGAACTACTGTGTAGGGAACTATTTCCTTTTCAGTCTGGAATTAGAAATTAGCTAGGCCTAGTCCAGACATGTTTGTGGCTAAGAATTTGAAACCCTCATGAATAGATATCTTGTGCAATGCTTATTTAATCTGGAATGGACTTCTATAAATATTTATCAGATGCTAAAAACAACTGATAGAATTTATTGTAGTTTATTGTATTTCTAACTATATCTGATTATGACAGTTACATGAACCATTACTTAACTTACTAGGTCAAGATTTACTGCACTACTATAAGGTATAACACTTCTCTTTTGATATTTCCATTTCTCCTCCTATTTAATCCCTCCCTCTTAACCCAATACTCACAATAGACCTATTTTTCATTTGTTTCTCCTTTGAAAAGCAATCCAGCCATAAAAATGTGCCAAACTCTCCATATAATGCCCAAAGCTTCCCGGTACAAACTGGTTAAAATCTAAATTGAATAAGTTCACTGTATATATCCATTTCCCTGTCCTGTAGACTGCATTACTTAAAAGCAGTTGCAGGCACACCACCATACCAAACTACTGCATCCCCCATCTTTCCCACCTCTACAGCTTTTCCTACTCTCTTCCTACTGCAGGCTAAGTAGCATATATAAGAATTGCAGCCTGAATATATTCCCAGACCACTGTTTTTCCCAACTATAAATAGACTTGCCTTTGTAACAAGTACAAAGCTGTGTGATTGTTTTTTGTTTCACTACTCCTTTGTTCATCACATGGACCTGGCTCATCACACTCCATTCCCCCTTGCTTCACTCGGGCTCACTACACTCTCATACCCTAACCCCTTTCCCACCCACCCCTGAATACTCAACTTATACTCTAACCCCCCCCTGTAAGGCCCTTCCCCTCACTCCAATTATCCCATTACTATACATCCCTACCCTAATCACTAAACCTTCCCAGACCTTCCTAACCATCCCCTAACTCACACTTCTCCTGCTACCTTGTAGCTCTATAGCCCAAGTCAATTTCTCACTCTCCACCTCTGCTTAGCCCTGAAGTTATTTTTTTCTTTTTTCATAACTTACTCTATCATCTTCCCCCTCTACCCACTGCTTCCTTTTTACACCCTCTTTACTCTCTCACAAGATCCTCCGTACATTCAATAAGTCTACTCTCCTTATATCAGTAAGACATACAATAAGAGCATGCTAGCATGTTTCCTTTACACTCCCATTCTCTTCTTCCAATCTGGACATAACAACATGCTAGCATGTTTCCTTTACACTCCCATTCTCTTCTTCCAATCTGGGCTGCCATCTTATCACTCTAACCTACTATACCCTGCACTATCACCCACTCTCACACAAGAAACATCCTCCTATCACAAAACTATGCACGTCTTCATTTCACCCTCTCTCTACAATACCACCTATATTTATTATCACAAACTAAAACATCTCAATCTTGCCCCCCCATCCCCTAAATTTAAGTTCAAACCCACTCTCTAAACCTAATTTACCTGCAATAACACTTCTAACAGATGGGGATATCCACACAAATCCTAGTCCATCCTCTTCCTCCAGCTCTACCATCTCCACCCCACCTACTGGGCACCAACTCTCCACCTCTCCAACTAAACACCTGTCTATCTACTACATAAATCTAAGAAGTCTCCCAAGCAAAATCACAGAATTACACACCTGGGTAGCCCACTACTCTCCACACATCTTAACTCTCTTAGAAACCTCACTCAAACCTCATATCACAAACTCAGAAATTCTAACTCCAGCTATAACATATTCTGGCAAGATAGACTTTCTAAAAAAGGGGGTGGTGTTGCTATCATGAGCTCAGAACAGCTTAACCTCCCCCCTACCCCTTACTGACTTCTCCCCTGCAGAACTTATCTTTCCTAACTGTCACCTTAACCCACACAAGAAATTTGCTATAGCATATGTCACTATACTTCCTGCTAACAATAATCCAGTTCTTGAATCTATTTTTTCCTGGATCTCCCATCTACCCTATGAGACAGTCTTACTAGGTGATGTCAGGATTGATTGGAACAAACTCTCCCTCAACTCCCCTAACTTTATAACCTTTTTTGGCTTCAGTCAACCTATTTCTACTCCCACCCTCATCAATAAAAACTCCAGCTCCATTCTTGATGGGATCTTAGCTTCCAGCCCTAATCAGTATCATAATCCCAGCACTTTACTAGACTCCTTAAGAGATCACCTCCCCATCTCAATACTAAGAGTACCTCCTCAAACGTCAGAAACTTACCTTTATAGAGATTGCCGCAACCTGACCAATTTCAGCACTGACATTTTCAGCAACCAACTCTCTCTTGTCAGTTGGTCTCACCTGTTTAACCTTCCTCTCAACTATGCTGTTCTTGACTTTAATAATATTTTACTAAACATACTAAACACCATAGCATCCATCAGAAAAATTTGAATCAATTTAATCTTGCACCTTGGCTCTCTAAAGATGCCCTTTCTACCATGAAATTTAGAGACACTACCTGGAAACAATGGACAAAGTCAAAATCTTCTTCTCTCCTCCTTAAATTCAAAGAACTAAGAAACATTGCTAAATAACTTATTATCAAAGACAAGGAAAACCAGTATCTGGAAGCTCAATCTACTCACACCTCAAACCCAAAAAATTCTAGTGCACCATGAACAATATTCTCCATCCAGGGAAACATTCTACCCCAACCCCATCCCCAGTAAATCACCTCTGGAAACTGCCATCCTACTAAACAACTTCATAGATTCTATCTGCAAAATGAACACCCACAGACAACAATCAATCACAACCCCCACCCCCTCCGCCTCCTGCCTTCACTCATCTTTCTCCCTGCAACCTGTTTCCACTGCTTATATAAAATGCCTTTTGCAAAAACTTAAACCTTGCTCTCTTGCCTTCAACAGCCTACCCTCCCAATTTCTCAAACTTGCAGCCAATGCTATAGCATATCCCATCTCAATCCTCATCAACTGTTCCATTAAAGAATCCTCAGTCCCTGAAATTTGGAAATCCTTTTATACATTTCCATTTCACAAAGGAGGTAACTCCACTGACCCTTCCAATTTCTGTCCTGTAGCCATCCTGTCCCCTCTCTCACAAATTCTAGAAAAATGTATTCACAGACAACTTCTTAAACATCTGCTCTAGGAAAATCTCCTCACTCCCTCTCAACACGGATTAAGGCTCCACCACAGCACATCCATAGACCTTCTGTCCTTCACCCAGACTATATCAGGGGCAAGAGACAACTATAAACTGGTGTTGTACCTTTTCCTTGACCTCTCCAAGGCATTCAATACTGTCTCCCACCCTAAGCTTCTTACTAAACTAACTGCACTCAATTACTAAACTAACTGCACTCAACCTCACTGCATCAACTACCCACTGGTTCTATAGTTATCTTAAAAACAGACAAGCTGTTATATGGCAGACCTCCTGTTCACCTTTCCTACCCATCCAAACAGGTGTACCCCAAGGATCCATTCTATGCCCCCTTCGCTTTAATATTTTTACTAACAATCTCCATTCCACCTGCTGCACCTCTTCTCTAATCCAGTATGCTACTGATTCTACTCTTATTAGCCTCTCCAATAAGCCTACTGACCTTCGCTCCCTCACCCAGACTTTTTTAACATCACTGAACACTGGTTAATCAACAACCAATTCAACCTTAATCCAAAGAAAACTAAGCTTCTTCTTTTTCTAAAAAATCCATGTTCAACCTTAAAACTTCCTTCAGTCTGTCTTCTCCAGACAACACCATCATTCGTGCTGACTCCCATACCAAACTTCTAGGAATAACAGTTGATTATCAACTGAAATTTGACTATCCTATCCAACAATCCATCAAAAAGACTAATCAAAAACTCAGTTTACTGTATACAAATGAAACATTCTTACCCATTACTTCAAGGACTTCACTAACTCAAGCCTACCTCCTCCCCTGCCTACTCTATGCTTCCCCTATATTTACCCACCTCCAAGAAAATGTTTTAACCAAACTTGAACAAACCTACATCCAAATAGTCAGATTTGCCTGTAATTTCCCTTACAAATCCCACCAATGCCTTACCCTTAACCAACTACAGTGGCGTGAATTCCCTCAACTACTCCAACTTTCTAAGCTACTGATGACACATTCTCTACTGTACAGACCTGCCGACTGTCCTTTCCTGTCAACCCTCCTATCCCTATACAAACCCTCTCGAACCCTCCGTAATGCTGACCAACTGCTACTTGACACCTACAGGCCTAACAAAACAATAGGCAGATTACTTTATAAATGCTCTATATCTCAAACCTGGAACAAACTCCCAATCAATACATGTTCTATTCAATTCTCATTTCATTTTAAAAGAGAAATGAAGAACTAACTTGCAAACTCTCCCTCCTGCACCTGTCACCACCTGACCTAACACACACTCACCCAATCGTTAGATCATAACAATATTCCTCTCCTTACTTTAATCTAACTTTCATAAATACTAGTACTGTAGTCTTTAGCTAGGTCGCTGAGCTATACTATACTTAAATCTCATCTTTCTCTTCCTTAGCTACTATACTTCCCACCCCCTCTCACTCTTCTTATACCAGGCTTTCTTTCACTATATTTGACTCCCATAAACTTTCCTCCCCACCCCTCTACTTCTACCCTTCTTTTTATTACTCTGTTTTGTTTTTCTCTTTTCCAACTTGGTTTAGTTGTTAAATATGTTTAATAGCTTGTTTCTGATGCCCTAATTGTAATTCTTCATTTTTACCACAGGCTTCCAGCTCTTCTACTTTTTTTAGCTATTGTTTTTGCTGCATTTTATGCTTTGTTAATTTTCCACTACCACGTGAATGATATGTTGCTATGTACCCAAATTCATTTATAGCATGAATACATGTAGCTATGTATACAAATTCACATTACTTGTAATGTAAACCTTTGTTATTGTTATTATGATTCCATTGTTATTGTTTAATTTCTATCACTGGAGCTTTTCTTGTCGGGTCTCCACTTAAAATGGTCCACCAGCCCAGTGGACTAACACGGTTAACAAAGAGCAAATAAAATAAATAAATAAAATAATTGCTGAATTAGCAATAGATGAGAGAGTAGCCAGTTAAAGAGAGATCTTCTTGAGATCCTCCACCAACATGGTCTCAGCAATAGAGTTTGAGAGTTCCTTGATCAAATCTCTCTGCAAGCAGGTGAAATGTGCCAGGTAATTTAACAACCTCAGGGTGAATATGGCTACGAAATGTGCTTTCTGAATCTGTCCATTGCTCCGGACTCCCTGTTTAGTGGATGGCTAGAGGAGCTCTGCTCGGCTAGCTCCTTTTTAGTGGCTGCTGCCACAACTATGACATCAACTGGAACACACTTACTCCAATGGATTCTATTTGACAGGGGAACTAGAAATTTATCTGGGCATTTGGGGATGGGCTTCAGCAAGTCCAGGTCCTTCCAAGCCCGGTGGGAAACTAGGTCAATAAGTTCATCCATGGGGGGGGGGGGTCACCCAAGACGCAGACTAGCCCTCGCCAAACGCCTCCAAAAACACTGACTCCTCAGAAGAAGGAGGATGGGAAGACCAGCTACCCTTCTGTTTAAGGATTTCCAGGATGCCTACAAAGGAGATGTCATCAGGTGGTGATTGAGGGGATCCTTCTCCCTCATCAAAGTTGGTGTCTTCAGTGAGAGAATCCATTAGAGAGTCTATGTGCCTCATCTTGCACATCTTCTTCCATGGTACCTCCTCTGTGGCGTGGTCGGGGGAGGTATTGGAAAATGGGGAAAACCCTCTGGGATATGAGTGTGGAGACTTCCCAGGGTAGGCTGACCTAAAGGAGCAGGAATTATGGGCTCAGTGCTCAGACCTAATGGGGGGTGAGTTGTAGGATCCAAGATGTGAGAGGACGAATCTCTATGCAAAGAGAAGACCCTTTCAACTACCTGGAAGGCTGATGAGTCCAGGGAAACCCCTCCCAGCCTCCTTGGAGCTGAGGCAGCTGAGAACATCTGAACCCTCCAGAAAGAATCAACCCGAGCTGTCAAGAGCAGAGGCACCAATAGGAAGAGATGGATCCAACAGTGCTGGAGCCGAACCCAACTTCCCGGACCCGGCACTGACCTCTTGAATCCGAGACCTGTTCTGATCCAATGGCGCAAGAGCAGGACTGGTCAGGGAAACCTCTGGAGTTGAGGAAGGGTGCTTCCTCTGATCCGATGCCAACCCTCTAGGGTATCTTGGATCCTAGGACTCCAAAACCATTGATCAGATTAGAGAAAGTGACTGTATAGGCTGGACTGGTGCACTCACGGATCTGAGGGGGAACGGAGCTGGCAAGACCCCTATCTGGATCTGAGCCATAAGGAATTTCCACATCATCCTGTCCATATCAGCTTCTGTTAAGTTCCTAGAGGATCTGGAAGAAGCTGAGGAAGCAGGCCTGGAATGTTTGGTTGGTGTTTGAAACAATTTGTAAGGCAAGGCAGGTAAGACAGGTTTCAGTACAAAACATGGAGATCGGCTCCTAATTGTCGAATCTGAGGGTTTGGGATCTGAAAAAGGAAAAAAGTATAGGCACTTTGTGAGGAAATTCCATGGCTCAGCTCAAGAATAGAGGTGTTTATTGAAGACATAGAAGCACTTTGGGTTATGGGATACATCTGATGAAATCTATTTGTGGGACGAAAATGCTGTGTGTTTTGGGCATTTATGTGTATTTGATGCTTTTCCTTTTTGCGGTTACTGTTTGGTTTGGCACTTTTGCTGGTTGATTAGTGGTGTTAGTTTGGGATCTGACACTACAGTCGATGTAAGAGAGGAACCAGCTATAGTGATAACCTCTGGAACCTCTGTGGAACCGAGTGGGGGTAATACTCTTCGGATCCATAGAAGTCGGATCCAAAGTTCTCTGAAGCTTCTCAGGAGGCTCCAACAAAGCCCTTAGAGATACAGACAGGGCTTGCTTCTTAGATTCTTTGGGGCCACAAACGTTGGAGGGGTTTAAGCCCCTTAGGAGGAAGGAGAAGAAGTAGGGTACAGACCATTAAGGAATAGTTTATTGTGCCTCTCAGAGAGGGCTCGAGGACTGAAGGAGGCACAAATCTCACACTGGGACTTCAAATGCTGTGGTCCCAGACAGTAGACATGCTTCTTGTGGGCATCTGAATTGGGGATTTTATGCCCACAACAAGTGCATCTTTTAAATCCAGTGTGTTTCTCTGACATTTTAAATAATGGAAGGCTCCACAAAATAGAAAAAGGGAAGCGTGTCTGCTCTAAGTGAAAAATACAGTCGGAAAGCTAGACAATAATTCAACAAGAGTTGTCGTTTTTTTTTTAAACTTTCGACAACTATGAAAAAAAAGTTATGTCTTATTACCATAACGTTCCATCTGTATTGTTGATCCTCGTTCAGTCATTACGTATGGGTATTCGTTTCTGAGCTCAGAACCAAGCCGGATATTTTCCAAGCTCACATCAGCTTCAAACTCTCGAGCTAAACTCTTACCCACAATTCCCCTCTCCCTCTTACCTCAGATTGAGTTTGCAAGTTAAAGAAGGTAGAGGCTACCTCTGGTCAAATAACCTAAGAGAACTGGATGGTGAGATCCACTAGAAACCACAGGAGGGGGAAGGAGGGAGGGTTGTAATGACTGAACGAGGATCAACAATACAGATGGAATGTTATGGTAAGACATAACTTCTTTATCTGATATTGTTAATCCTCGTTCATTCCTTACATGTGGGACAGAGTCCCCAGCTACCTCTATTCCTGGGAGGCTCTCATGGAAGGACATTCCTGAACACCATAGAACTGAAAGATGCTCTTCCCCTGGAGGCCAAATCCAATTTGTAATGATTGATGAAGGTATGAGGGGTAGCCCAAGTTGCAGCTGCACAGATGTCATGTAAAGAAGCTCTGGCATGGAAGGCAGCAGAAGTTGCCACCAACCTTGTTGAATGAGCTTTCATGGTAGTAAGCAATGAGATATTATGTTGTGTGTAAATAAAGGTCACACAATCCTTCAAGCATGTAGCTAATGTGACCTTAGCAACAGCCAATCCTAATCTACATCCAGAAAAGGCCAAAAATAACTGGTCAGATTTACGAAAGGGATTAGTCCTGTTTAGGTAAAAATGGATTTGCCTGTGTATATCAAGGGTATGTAGGCAATACTCTCCTCTGTTTGAATGGTTGGGAAAGAAAACTGGCAATTCAGTGGCTTGATTAATGGACATTTCAGAGATCACTTTAGGCAGAAATGACGGATTAGCTCTCAGAGATACTCTATCTCTATGAAAAATCACGTATGGACTCTTGATACATAAAGCTTGAAGTTCAGAAATACATCTGGCAGAAGTAATAGTGACCAAAAACAAGGTTTTCCATGACAAATACTTGAGGACGCAAGAAGAGGCTGGTTCAAAAGGTGCCATTGTCAGAGCTGGTAGAACTAATGATAAATCCCATGGTTGAATAGGTTTTCTAAAAGGTGGCTTCAGATGATTCACACCTTTTATGAAGGTCTTACACAATTTATGGGATATAAGAGAGGAATCTTGGACACCCTCATGAAAATTAGAAATTGCAGCCAAATGAACTCTAATGGTAGAGGCTGATAGACCCAATTGAAACAGGTCGGCCAGATAGTCTAGAATTATCGACACCGGTGCTGAAAAGGGGTCTACTTGTTTATCTTTCAGCCAACAGGTAAATCTTTTCCACTTGCTCAGATAAGTAATTCTAGTGGAAGACTTATGAGAAGCAATGAGAATATCACGTACTGGTAAAGAAAGATCATTCTGCCTGGCAATCAAGGGAATTGGAGTAGCCAAGCCATTAGCTTCAGGCTGTTCAGGTTGGGATGAATCAGGTTCTGTGGGTGTGAGATCAACTCCGGGATTGGATGGAGGATCCATGATCAATCTAGTAGGTGAGGCCAAAGGAAGGGGAACCAAATCTGTCATGGCCAATATGGTGCTATGAGGATTACCTTGCTCTTCAACCTCCGGGCTTTCTTCAGAAACTGGGGAATGAGAGGAAAGGGTGGAAATGCATAGAGAAGACCTGAGGGCCAATCGTGGACTAGAGCATCCCTGGGTGACTGTCCCGGAGGGGGAATCAGAGCGAAGTAGTTGCTGCATTTGTAGTTGGTCGGGGATGCAAAGAGGTCACAGCAAGGACAGCCCCAGTGGTGGAAGATCTCTGCCACTATCAAGGGATTCAGGGACCACTCATGAGGTTGCAGAATGCACCTGCTGAGTTTGTCTGCTATCATGGTGGAACTCACGGGAATGTGCGTTGCTAGAAGAAAATGATTGGTAGCCATCGCTCATTGCCATATCCTCATGGCCTCTTGACAAAGGGGGTAAGATTTGGTTCCACCTTGCTTTTTGATGTACAAGACCACCACCACGTTGTCTGATTGAATCACAATTGTCCCAGGCAGCAGCAGAGGATGGAATGCTTGCAATGCCAGAAGCACTGCCCTCAGCTCTAGAACATTTATATGCAGATGGGCCTCCGGTTGGGGCCAAGTGCCTTTGACAGTCTGTCCTGACATAACCCCCCCCACCCCATCAGGGAGGTGTCCATGGTCACTGTGGCCTTGGGTTGCTGGGGGGAAAAGGGGCGAGACCATTGAGAGAGATTGTGTGTCATCCACCAATTTAAATCCTGTTTGCACCTATGGGTTACTCGAATCATGGCTGAAAGGGGATGCTGAAAAGGATACCATTGGGTTAGCAGTAGCCACTGTAGAAGCCTCATGTGAAACCTGGCCAGGGGAACAATGGTGATGGAGGCTGCCATGGAACCCAACAGCTGTAGAACCGAGTGAGCTGTAGATTTTTCCTTTGACAGGAATGGAATTAGTTGTTGCTTTATCCTTAAAATTCTGTGCTCTGGAATAGCCGCTCTGCAGTTTTTTGTGTCCAAGATAACTCCTATGAATTCTGTCGTCTGAGATGGGGTGAGATTGGATTTTTGCCAGTTTATGGTTTTGCCTAGCCTTTGAGCATGCCAGGGCTTTTTCCAGTAGATGTCTGGTGGGGGCGGAAATGAGCCAGTCGTCTAGGTACGGAAACACCTGGAATTCTTGAAGTCGCAAGTGAGCTGTGAAAACTGCCATGCACTTTGTGAACACTCTGGGGGCTGTAGAGAGTCTGAAGGGCAGTACTCTGAACTGGTAGTGACTGGCTCCCGCACGGAAGTGCAGAAATCATCTTGATGGCCTGTCCACCTTTATGTGGTAGTCCGCATCTTGAAGATCTATAGAGTACATCCAATCGTCTTTTTCCAAAAGCAGGAGGATAGACTGTATAGTGACCATCTAGAATTTTTGTACTCTCACAAACATGTTCAAAACATTGAGGTCCAAAACTGGTCTCCAGTCCCCGCTTTTCTTTGGCACCAAAAATAGTCTTGAGTAGAATCCGGATCCTATCTGGCCTGGAGGGACTATTTGGATGACTTTTATTCTTAGCAGCTTTTCTATCTGTAGTGCTGCTTCTTCCCTTTGACTGGGTGGAACATCAGGAAGATTTTTTTGATGGGACAGGACAAAGATCAAAGGGAATATGATAACCTCTGGTTATGATCCTTTGTACCCAAGAATTGTTAGTGATGGTTAGCCAGGCAGAAGGTTACAAGGAGAAACGTCCCCCAACCACCTCCAGAGGAAAGGAGTTGGGCTGCTCTTCAGGAGTGCTGGTAGGATTGACCAGGGAAAGAATCCCTGGAACCCTGGTTACTCGATCCCCCTCTGCCCTGAAAGGAGTGTCTTCCCTGTGAGTTTCCCCCTCTGCCTCTGGGGGAAAACTCGGCCTGTGTGTCATGGAAAGGACCCTGAGATTTCTTGAACCATATCTTCCCACTCTTTTGGTTTCAGGAGAAAGCACGCTGAGGGGAAGAATAATGGACACCTATGGCAGAAAGGGTCTTACCGTGTTGTTCACATCTGGCCAGTGTGCTTTTAATTTTGGGCCGAAACAACGAGGAGGGCTCAATGGGGGCATCAAGAAAGGAAGACTTAAAAGGTTCCACAAAGTTGCACAAGCACATCCAGGCATTTTGTCTCAAGACCGCAGCTGCTGCTCCTTCTGATGCGTGAGATATCAATCACATAGAGAAGTTAGATATAAAATCAATGGTGGCTAGCTGAGAGGACACTTTTATCATAGACCTTATCAGACACTGTACCAGCCAAGGTTTCAGAGAGCTCAGAGACCAGATCCCTTTCAAGCCTGATAAAATGTGCCATATAATTCAGGGACCTGATAGCAAAGGTCACTGAAGCAAAAGTGCGCTTCCCTGTTCTGTCCAGGGCCTGGGACTCTCTGTTAGGCGGATGGACAGTCTGGCTTTCTTCTTCTGCCAGATCCTTTTTTGTTGTGGCTACCATCACCAAAGCATCTACAGGAAGACCCTTGGACCAATGGGGATCTGAAGCAGGAGGGGATAAGATCCTATCAGGCCTCCGGGGAATAGCTTCAACAGTATCAGGGGCCTTCCAAGCATGCTGCACAATGAACTTGACAAGTTCATCAGCAGGTGGAGTAACTCAGGAGGTAGGTGGCCTGTGCGAAAAGCCTGCAGGAACACAGATGCCTCAGGGGTCGGATTAGAGGACTACCAGTCACCTCTCTGTTTCAGGATTTCAAGGATATCACCAAAGGATACCTCAGAGGGTGACCGAGGGGATCCTTCCCCCTCATCGAAATATGTGTCTTTGGTGAGAGACTCCTCTGTGGAGTCCATGTGCTTCCTCTTACATGAACTTTTCCGGGGGACCTCCTCTGTGGGAGAAGCTGGGGAAGACAACGGAAAAGGGGATTCCTGTATGTCCTGAGGCCCTTGCACCCGGTGTCTGCTAGGTGCGACTTGTGAAACCAGTATACCAGAGGAGGGTGGAGGTATAGACAGTCCAGTATCACCAGCAGCAGTGAAAGCCTTCTCCATCAGTTGGAAGGCTGGTCCACCCGGAGAGGTGTGTATGTCGAGGACAAAGGGCACTCCTCCCCTAAGAAGCTCAGCCTGCCAACTCAGATTCCCTGGATGGCTGTGGAGCAGCAAGCTATGTTTATCACAGCTGACATCCTGGGTCATAGCAAAACTTTCCTGCCATGAAAGCAACTGCGGTTCCTTAGTGAGATCCATAAACAGAACCGCGGAAGGGGAAGACTGTACTATATCCATGCACTTCAAAGGCAATGAAGGAGGAGAATAAGAAGGTGTCTTTGGAGATGGGTGATCACCTCCCAAGGAAGGATAGTTCCTGGGGGGTGGAATACCTCTGGCCAAGAATGCCTGGTCCACAAGACGCAACACATCATGGTCAGAAAGACGTCTAGTGAACCTCACCGAGACTGAGGGTGAAACAGGCCTGTCCAGAAAAGAGGCAGACTCGGTGCCCATCTCATCTGACTGCACCGAGGACAACGGTACAGAGAAAGACTGGACTACTGCAGTCTGTACCGTCGGGGTCATTGGTGCCGATGTCATTGTCTGCATCGACACAGGGATCGGTGCTGAAGTGGTTGTCAGTGCCGAAAGTGGAACCGACAAAACTGGAGTTAGTAATAAAGGCCTCGGTTCCGAGGAAGATCTCAAAGCTGACGTAGTCAAGGTCTGTACTGACTGAACGGTTGGTGCCGATACAGTGGTAAAGGTCTGAACCAAGGAGCCCCTCGGTGCCAATATGTAGAAGGCTGCAGGAGAGGATGGAGCCGAAATCACTAATGGAGCCGAAGGCTTCAGTGCCAAAGGTCTGGGCACCGAAAGCACTGGGGCTGACTGAGAGACCTCCGGAGCCGAAATTTTAGCCTTTTTAGATTTTGGTTGTTTAGAGTCCCCAGCCAGAGATGAAGGCAAGGATTTAGCCTTAGTAGAAACATGCATTTTCTTATGGGCTTTAGGAGGGGTTGAGACCTCTGATCCAGAAATAGCCTCTGAAAAGGGAGATTTTAGAAGTCCCTTCAGTATCAGCTTGTTTTTCCTTTCTAACAAAGTTCTATTAGAAATGTTCTCACAAATAGTACAAGGTGGTTCGACAGATAAATGGGAAGCTCCCAAACAATAAACACATAAAGAGTGTGCATCAGAAGTAGGCAGTTTGTGTCCAAAATCAGAACACCGCTTAAACCCCGGACTACCCTTTTTATCTGCCATATTAACAAAAAGAAAAGTAGCAACAATGGTACAAGAGAGTACCCGAAGGTATGAAAAAGAAAAGAAAGGGTTTACAAATGATGATAAGGAGAAATTACTTCGTGGTAAAAGGGGTAAGTAAAGGACAGAGAAGAAAACCTGAAATTATGAACGCTAGATGCAATAGGGCAAGAGACAATAAAATATTAACTTTTCTGACAGAAAAGTAATTTGTAAAGCAATTAAACAACAATTGACTGTACTTAGCTCAAGAGAAGTAACTTGACACAACCGGATGGCAATGCAGCAAACGAAATCTGGGGTAACAGGGAGAGGGGAATTGTGGGTAAGAGTTTAGCTCGAAAGTTTGAAGCTGACGCAAGCTTGGAAAATGGCCGGCTTGGTTCCGAGCTTGGAACCGATACCCATACGTAAGGAATGAACGAGGATTAACAATATCAGATCAACTATTTAATTAATTTATTAAAATGAACTGCTGCGGTGGTGCAGTGGTAGTGTTGTCGCCTCACAACAAAAGGTTCTCCCATTTGATTCTTGTTTGGAGCGCCTTCTGTGTGGAGTCTACATGTCCTCCCCGTGGTCGAATGGCATTCAAAAGACATGCATGAATGGGTGTGCCTTTGTTGAAGGTTGGGCATTGAGCTGGCACCTCGGCACAGTAAAAATCTACTGCCAATCATTAGAGGACCGGAGTTCCGCTGTGGTGACCCCTAACCAGGAAAAGCCGAAAGAAGAACATAGAAAGTGCCAACAGGCACAAGAGAAAAACAGAATGGAAGGGCTATAATAATGAACCCAAATGCCTGCAAAAGCTAGTAAAACTTAAGTGGGAGGAAAAAGGAAGGTAACTAACTTTAAAGTTATAATAGGTATAAGCAGCAAATAACTGACAAAAAACTGTTTTTCCTTACAGCACGAGATTCTGAATCATGTTCTGTCACAATGGCAGCAAATAATATCTAAGGAGTTGGGGATGGAGTGGAGCATTAAAGGTAGAGGGAGGAGCTCAAGACTGGTTACAAGTCTTCGAAGTGTGGCTGAGTCAGCTCTGAGGGTCGGATTCATAACCCATCACTGAGGAAGACTGAAAAGGACAACATCAGATCATACGTCGAGTGGCATGTAAAGATACACCACGATCAGGTGGAAGGTGGATAACAGGCCTCCTCTGGGCACCCCAAACAATGCTTTTGAGTGGCACCTCACCCACACTTTGGCTACAGACAGAGTCAAATGGCACTGAAGCCACAGTAACCACAGTACCCTGATCAAGTGTGTCACCCTCCACATGTCCAATATCTAAGGGCTCACTGGAATAGGTATGTGTTGGCCTACAGGCTGTGTCTGATTGAAATACAGGGGATGGCTGAATATCAACCTCAGTGTCAGATTCAACCTCTGCACCCCCCCAACTGTGTCTCTGTTTGGCCACCATCAGTGTTTGCCGATACCCTGACATCAGGTGGCAAAGACCTATACGTCCATTGTCAGGATCACCTGTGATAATAAGCAACAAACAAAGGAAATAAATTAGTACCAACTACAGTTTAATATATGCTAACAAACTAACACTGGTTCCACTATCACAGATGGTATAACACTACAGTTTAATATATGCTAACAAACTAACACTGGTTCCACTATCACAGATGGTATAACACTACAGTTTAATATATGCTAACAAACTAACACTGTTTCCACTATCACAGATGGTATAACACTACAATTTAATATATGCTAACAAACTAACACTGGTTCCACTATCACAGATGGTATAACACTACAGTTTAATATATGCTAACAAACTAACACTGGTTCCACTATCACAGATGGTATAACAATGCACACATATACATACTCATGACACCTACCTCACACATACGGATAAATGCATATATTTCTGTCAAATGGTACTCAATAATCAAATACAAATGTTTGGCTTATCATGTGTAGATTATTCCACACTTACCAGGGAGTATGGTCCTGCAAGAAGTTAAGCAAAAGGTAAGAATACAATCATCACAATTCCAATAACAAATTGTATGTCCATCAACAATACTTTTAACTGACAATTGGCTGACACATCCACCCAAAGCTCATGTGACTGAACAAAAATGTGTTGCTAACTATTTCACTGCATTAATACATTCACCCCCCCAAAAAAAAATAAAAAATAAAAACAATAAACAATTACTTTTAAAAATGTTACTATACAATAAAAATTATAAATTGACAAATGTAAGCTTACCTGTAATCTCATCCTGGGACATACTGTTCTCCCAGAAGCATCAGCAGCAACATAAATCACATGCTATTGTGCACTTTCCACTGAGCTTTCTGGATCTCTGACAGTGGACAGGAACTCTTCATTTGGTGTCAGTGGTGGCTCTGTAGCAGCCCCCCATAGCCAGATGTCCATGGGAAACTGCTGCTGCTCTCCTCTGGGCTGATGAAATCATATCAGTGGCCCTTTGATACACCTGATGTCATTCACTATCTGGTTCCTAATCTGCATTCTGTCAGATATATCCCTACGTCTCACTTAAATACTTGGACAATTACATCATTTTTGGAGTCACTGAAAGGGGGTTTGCAGGTACTGGAATACTTGGGTGCCATAACCCTAGGTGACATAAAGCAAAAAAGAAGGATACAGCACATACATATCACTATGTCCTGCTTACATAGTCATATATTATTTCTCAATATTACCCATTGGAGAAACACAAAACATCAGGAATTAACATATAAAAAGTTATGTGGTTGTAACATATCACAGTCACAAACAAACTAAGGTTTGATCCAAAACAAGGAGTAACAAGAGCAAACTCGTATAAATTTTTTTCTTGTGGCAAGACACAAACGGAGCTTGGCTCCCCCACCCCTAAAATAGAGAGGTTCATAGATTAGTACTAAGCTAACTGCCCTTGTGAGCCATTTTAAGCCTAACCAATTATCCTTTGTAAGCCTCAAACCCTGCACCTTGTGTTTGTAAGGCAAACACTTTAACCATTAGGCCACCTTCCCAACAATGACAGTTTGTACCAAGCAAGGAATAATACATCAAGCAACTGTTATAAGTGCTTTCAAAAAAATTCTCACAAAAATGTATACACGTGTAAAACAGAAAAGTCATTTTATTTAACTGCCAATCACCTCTCCCTGTCCAGTACTCCCCTAGACGTGTCTGTGGGCCATCTTACAAGCCTAATTCCCCTGCGTCATTTACAATACATGACACTTACATGTCACTAAATAATGTAGAAGAGTGTAAGATCAACAGCTTTAACAATAACACTTGTGATGAAAGTTAATAAGGCTGTGTATCTGAGAAAGTAAAATGCCCTGACAAAAAAGGCCGTGCCAACAGTGAACTTCTAAGAAGTGCATACAGATAAAAGTTAAATTTTCTAATTCATATATATTTTCCTAGTAATGTGAGCAAATCTAGTATGTAACTGAAAAATTCAATCATACCTTAGTAAGATCAGAAGTCTTCAGTGCAGTTAAATCCAAATTAATAGCAGTCTTCTTCTGTATTGTCCACATACACAACTCTCCTTACCTTCAGGTTTGCTGGCTGCATGGCTACCTTTTTATAGTGTAGATTCAGGCCTGTGAGCATGGTGAAGATGGAAATCAGGTGCAAACTCATTATAATTCCTGAATCCCAAACTTCTGGTCCTGTGTAGCAAGTGTAAACATAGTAAAGGCACTTCTACAGTGTCTGCTGCTAATGGAATGTAACTATGAATGATTACTGGTAGGGAGAAGGAAAACACAACAGCAAATCTCCAACAATTATTATCTTTAATCTGATACTCTATTTATACTAACTCCATCAACACTGCTAATAATATTACATAATACAGAAGTGTATCATACATGTAAATAATTTGTACTGCTGTGCTCACACTTTGGATGTAAATGATTTGCACTGTTGTGCTCAAACTGTTTCCATGCACTGCAACTGTATATATATACTCTGTATTGTGTGTGATATTTTCTTGTATGTATTTTAATGTATGTGGAACGTTTCTCCTCAGGCCTCCACTGAAAATGGGCTCATTTAGGCCCAGTGGACTTTCCCAATAAACAAATGCAATAAATAAATAAATAATTCAGACTCCCTTACCTGCAGTGGGTGTGTCACCAAGCATACACATACGAAGTATAGAAGTAATCATGTGAAAGTTTTAAATGGAAGCGAGCAGCACACATTTCTCTGTCTCTACACTAACACAAACTCCCCTGCCTTTGTTGAAAACTGTATATTACTGTCATGTAATATTCTCATACATTTTAAGGACAATGATACAAAATGCCCTACAGACTGCATGTCTGAAGATTACTGCACAGATAAGAGAAGAATTAATGCAATACAAAGAGAAGACAGAGCTGCACTGCTACAAACAATACTCATAGATGGCTGTGTGATGAGTCATTGCAGTAAATATGTAAACGCGTGTACAAATAACTGAGCGTGTACAAGTGTTATAAGTGTTATTCTCTTTCTTGTGTTATTTTCTGATACCGCTGTATCTATATTATTCCCACTGCATTTCTCTCGTGAGCTGACATTTGTAGTTTCATTTAGCCTGCACTTGTGTGGTCCTAAATGATAAAGTTTCTATGAATGAATAATGCTGTGGATGAAATGGGACTTGTATGCACAATGATTTGCATTCCTGCTGCAAAGCTGTTTCTGTGGCAAAGAGGGATAAATACACCCTTACTGTGTTTTGCAGGTTCATTGGCCTGACATTTCAAATCCAGAGTTGTGTAAAAACCTGTGATGTGTGCTAAAATGTATTTTGTAATGTTGTTTATGGTCTTTTTTTAATATTAATATTTGCGCAGCATGCAGCTTAGAGCAAACATGGTGAAATAAATACATTACATTTCATGTAACTTACTTCTGTAATAAAGACTGCATAAATTACACCTGTGAATCAAGTATGTGTATAGCATACCTGGTAAACACAATGGACCACCCAGGACATACTATCTGTAGATTATGGTTCAAGTCCCAGATGGATCTTTTGAGGAGGAAACCTACAAACACACTTCTTAGAAGAATAATATAAAGTGCGCTTTGCCTGTCATGTTTCTGAGTTGTTTACCTTGGCTGGTAGAGACAAGAAGTAGACATTGTCAATTTAAAAAAGGAAACATTATTACTTCTTTTGCTTTCCATTGCACAAACCCACTAAGCCGCATGTTGCAACAGTCAGCAACACCAACAGGTCCAGAACACCTACAGAGAGGTAGCAGACAGCAGTCAATTCCAAAACAGATACATTGTTGCATGTCTTGCTTACCATTGTGCAAACCTGCTAAGTGGTGTTGTGTGACGGTCAGCAAGCTCCCAGAACACCTGCAGACAGGAAGAGGATAGTATACAGTTTCAAAATGGATACATTGTATCATGAGTGGTTTGTCATTGTGCAAACATGCTAAGCTGCTCTGGGCAGTGGTCAGCACTCATACATAGTAACAAATGTGAAAATATAGAATTGGTGCCTAATTGTTCCTGTAGCAGCAGTTGTAAGTTAAGGGTTATAGTACAGGTAAGCCTGGGTTCTAATCCAGCTATGGCCAAACCTTTCTTACTGATGTCCCACTTTACTTTATATAAAAAATAACAGTAAAACAAATACTTACACATAGCAATAACTAAAGCAGGTGCATTGAGCATACACAGGATATCAGAGATATAGTATGGATGTAACTGTGGGTATCAGTACAGTTATGGTTCTAAAATTACACATTTATTTTCTGCACTTTCATGTTAGACACATTCATGGTTAAACACTCAACTCTTTATATGTATAGCTAATGAACAGGTCTGACAAACAATGTCTCAGTTGCAATGAGCACTCTGCACAGTAATGACTGCAAAAAATACACTGGTAGCCAAACCTTCCCTGTGGCAAAGGGTATAAGGTAATGCTCCCAATGCATGTGAGACAGGGTTCTAATCTAGCACTCTCCAAATTTTATTAATGTTTGTCCACTCAATTTAAAAAATATATAAAACAATGTAAACATAAAAATAATTATAAATAACAATGTATATATATAGCACTGAAGCTCATTTGAATTATATATGTGACTGAAGGTATACTGACAATTATGTCTCTGTAATTATAATTGTCTTTTCTGGCCTTGGATGGACTTCAGACTTCAATGATATGTATACACACATGAATGTATAAACCAGGACCTTGTCAGGTCACACACACACATGGTTAAACCCTCACTCTGCCATGTGTATTTACATATAATTAATGAGCATGTCTGACAAGCACTTCTTCTGTGGCAAGGATGAAAATTTACCTATGTGGAACAACATGGTTTATCTACTTTGCATAGATTTGAATCACACATTGTAAAAATTTATTTTATCAGTGTGTAAAGCCACACAAAAATGTGTCAGGTCATAAAATATATGCCCCAATACATATCTGCAAAGTTAAATCAAATAACAGTTGCACCAGCAACCGACCCATAAACTAATGTCACCTGTCAGATTAACCTGTTTCAAAATCTGCTTTCCTTTGGTACTGTTGCTCTCCACTTAACATCACACAAACTCGGCTGCCATGGTTGTTCAGGTTTGAGCACTAATATTAAAAGCAATAACACGCATTGGCAGGAAAACACTCTTAAGTATTGCTGTTTGACCTGAACAGATATGTCTGAAACTAGAAGGGAAGGAGTCCAATTTAGGGCTCAAAGGTGAGATGTGGAGGAGTTCAGAATCTTTACTGGACTCCTCATAAAGCACCACATCTGAAGGCTGCTGCAGGGGGACTACACCAGGTCTCAGTACAAATCTGTGAGTTAGAATAGTCTGACCAAGGCTGTCTCCAGTGTGACTGGCATTCCACACACTGGAAAGCAATGCAGGCACCACTAAAATAACCTCAAAAGGCGCAAGCAGTATACAGTCAACCAGTGGCTGGATGAGTTTGGGACTGCTGACATCCCACAGTTATGCAAGTATACAGATAAAGATAATTTAAAATAGACAGAAAGCTGGATATAGGCAAGACTGGTATGCGTAATGTTCTCTTTTTCTCTCCTTTTTATTCTACAGGCAACCAGTGGATTACAATGAGCAGGGAAGCCCATGCTGATCATTTAGAAAAGACTTAGGGAAGCAAGGGGTATGTATACAGCACAACATAAGTATTATTTTATCTAAAGGATTACTCTTCTATACAGCAGCAGTAAATTAAGCATGCATATCTTAACTGTAAAATATAGCATGCATGCTTCAGTCTGTAGCTCAGACCAACTATAGGACTCAACTGTAATACTGCATTCAGATGTTGTGGGTTCCAGTCCCACAGGTAACAAATTTAAAGAGACTACATAATAATTTCAAAATAAAAATTGGCATACATGCCATGCCATTTAATCTGTATTATGTGATCAAACATATGTGCAATATATGCATATTGTAAGGTTTACTTGGTGTAATCATCAGTTATAGTTTGTAGTGTTTAAAAGAATATTTAATGTAAAAGTATAAATAAATTATTTATATTGTACTAATTTATTGTACGTCACATATGATGGTACAAAGGGTCTATATTATAACACTGAAGTCACAAAACTTTGAATGTTATAACATTGAACCCATAACCTCGAAGACTGACAACATCGAAGCCACGGAACATCAAATTCTTTCCCAGGGAAAGAATTCAGTGGGCCGTTTCCATGGCTTCGCTATTTCCTCCACTGTGGTGCGATCTTGGAGTTGGTATATTTAAGTAGGGGGGTGTGGGGAGCACAGCCTCCCGCATTAGAAAAAGTTTTAAGTGTTTGTGTGTGTCGTGTTTTGTACTGGAACAGCAATTTTTTTCCCAGGGAAAAAAATCACTTTTCTCAGTCTTCGATGCTGTCAGTCTTCAAGGTTTTGGGTTCGCTGTTATAACATTCGAAGTTTTGAGACTTCGATGTTATGATATAGACCCGGTACAAATTATCTTTTTTTTTGTCTCTTACCCCAACCCTCTCTTTTTTTATTTTTATATGTGTGGTCACAACGTTTTTATGTCATCAGTTTCTGACAACTCACAAAATGATTTGCAGCACAAGGAAGTAGGCCAATCAGCCAGCCCCTGCTCCAATGGCTGCTGCACCAGCACATCTGGGACTCGACCTGGCAGTATGGCCCCTGCAGCCAATGCACAATCTGGGCCCTCCACATCAGGTAGCATTACCCTGGCAGCTGGTGCAGTGGTACGCTCCAGGAGTATTGGCAGAGATGGGGATCTTGTCACCAGCCTGGAGATACCAGGCACAGTGTTTGAGGTCATGGAAAGCACCATGGTGCATGCCTCAGCTGGATGGAAAAGATGTTCACTGAAATGCCTGGCAAACAAAAATGTCAAGCACTCCAACAGCAAGCTGAAGAGAGGGACAATAATGATAGTTCTGAGGGGTGAGGACTAGATGCTCACTGTCCCCACATTTGACAGCAATGGGCATCTGATGTTCCGTCCTTATCCCCAATCATGGTGTCCCCAAAATATGTCCCTCACCATCCCTGTCTCTTGTCTTATCATGTTTGTCCTGTTTGTCTGCATCCTCTTCCTCATTTACCCTACTTACCTGACCCAGAAATACGTATGTCCCTTAACCACCATTCTTCTCTTAATGAAATAAAAACTCATAAATGGGCTCCTGTCCCCCTATATATATATATATATATATATATATATCATCCCACACATAGCTCTCCAGTTCATACATGTGTCTTCTCAATACACTTGATTTGGTCCAGTTGGCTATTCAACATAATTGCATTGTTGTCACCCATCTTTGTTGAGGTGACAGTCCAAATTCAGTCAATATTCTAAACTTATTCATTTTATATTGTTGAAGAAGTGGATAGCTATGGTTCTTTCCTCCCTCCCTCCTGCACATTCCTATATTGCTTTCCCTTTGTTCTTCTCCCTCCTTACCCCCCATTTTACCACTTTCCTATCTACCCCATTTTCACACCTTTAATCTTTTCAAAAATGGAATCACACACCACACACACAAATAAGAAATCCCCCAGTGAAGCCCTTCACTTTTTCTCCCTTGTGTTTGCATGGCGTTTTGCACTGGTGAATGGCTCTTCATGCCTAATGACATGGTGCAGTTACCTCCATGGAATGCTGCTTAAACCCACTGTGCTAAGTAAAACAAAAAAGTTATATACTCACCATAACATTCTATCTGTGTTGCCCATCTTAATTCTTCCTCAACTGTGGGTTCAGATCCGGCCCTCGGATCCAACTCAGCCGATTCTTCCAGTTGTCGAACAATATAACTCTCAAGCTCCTCCCTTACCCACAATGCCCTAGTCACCTGACATACCTCAGATCTTGCTTGCTGTTCCTTACACCTGTAAGCATTAGGAAATGATAAAAGAACAGAATCTGGAACTCAAACAAAGGAATAGTAGTTCCTCCAGCATCTTTCGATCCTTCGGAAAGTCAAACAAGTAGGAGGTTGGAGAGAGGAAAGTTGATGAAGAATAAAAACAGAAAACATTTACATCCCATTTGGGATGCACCTTACAAGATGCCTAAAACAGCTGGAAAGACCACAAAAGTACCTCACCAAGAAGTTCACTGGCCTCAAACAGATGCCCTATGCAGCTCGACTGAAGAAACTCCAGATGTACTCAGTTGCATATCGCCTACTCAGAGGTAATCTCTGCCTGACATACAAGGCCATGTCCAACCCAGAATTGATGGACATGCTCCACCTAAAGAAAACCATATCCCCTCGAGCCACATGCTCTAGGGATCTAAACCTCACCACAACAATAAATAGGACATGCTAGAGGGATAGATTCCTGTCCCAGAGACTTCCCATGCTTTTGAACAAGATTCCAATCTACATTAGGCAAAGTTCCTCGCTAACACTCTTCAAGAGAAACCTTGACGAGTGGAAAGGAAACAGAAAGTTTACCCTAGGGATCACTTCAGTGGCTCTGCTGGACAGAGGCACAGGGAACTAATCTAAGGGGTCAGCAAAAGCCAACACATTCTGGCTAGGCTTATAAATGCCTTTGTGCAGATAGCCTAGTACCTACCTATGAACCTATGAACACAGATGGAACATTATGGTGAGTACATAACTTTTTTTATCTGTTGTAAGTTTCATTCATTCCTCAATTACTGGGAAAGAGTTCGCAGGTACCAAAATCCTGGAAGGACTCTAAGGAAGGATATTCCTGAGCACCAATGACCCAAGGGCTGTTTTTCCCTTAGCGACTAGATCCAGTTTGCAATAAGCAATAAAAGTATGAGGATTAGCCCAAGTTGCTGCTGCACAAATATCAGCCAATGAAAATCTGGAGAAAAAGGCTGAAGAAGTTGCCATAGACCTCGTGGAATATGCTTTTTGTGTTTTTTTTAAAAGACAAGCCCAATTTCTCATAAACAAAGATAATACAATCAGTTAACCATTTGGCTAAAGTCAGTTTAGAAACTGGTTTGCCTAAATTTGATTGCGAAAAAGAGACAAATAATTGTTCTGCTTTCCTCAAATTTTTGGTTCGATGTGGATAAAGCCATAATTGTCTGTGAACATCCAAATGTGGAACATATACTCTCTTTTATTTATGAAATTTGGAAAGAAGACTGGAAGGTTGATAGTTTAATTAATACACCACCTAAGGAAGAAAGGAAAGATTGGTCCATAAGGATACTCTACCTTATGAAAAATGAAATAAGGAGGTTTGGATGACAAGGCCTGTAATTCTGATACTCTTCTAGCAGAGGTAATAGCCACTAAAAAGATAGTTTTCCAGGTCAAGAATTTTAGTTCACACTTAGCTGATGGTTCAAACGGGGATTGTGTCAGAGTTTGTAAAACAATATTCAAATCCCAAGGAGGAGAGGGATCTATTAATGGGAGTCTACATAGAAAAGTCCCCCTTAGAAAGGATTTACAAAGTTTGGAGGATGTTAAAAATGAGCTATTTACTCCTATATGAAAATTGGAAATGGCAGCTAGTTGTACTTTTGCAGTAAAAGAGCTAGCACCTTCATTGAAAATTGTAGATAAAAATTCAAGAACTCTAGGAACTGGTGCTGAAAAGGGATTGAGATCCTTCTGTTCTGCCCAAATGATAGATCTTTTCCAGTTACTTCTGGAAAGTTTCCTAGTGGAAGCTTTGTAGGATGATAACAGAATGTAATGGACAGGGAAGGAGAGCCTAGCAATAAACAGAAGTGGAGAAACCATGCAGTCAGCTTGAAGTCTGGAATGTCCGTATGTGTCATGCCTGTCAGGTGAGACAGTAGGTCTGGAGCAGGATCCAGAATCTGTGGAGGGCAAAGTAGATGAGGCCAAAAAAAGGGAAACCAAATCGGATGAGGCCAGTAAGGAGTAATGACGACAACTGTACTCTTCAACAGAGATGCTTTCTGAAGAAATTTGGGGATTAGAGGTAATGGAGGGTAGGCATAAAGGAGACTGGGGGGCCAATCGTGAAGTAGAGCATCCCTTGGTGACTCCCACGGTGGGGGTCACAGGGCAAAAAACCTGCTGCAACCACAGGATAAACAGGAGAAAATGACCAACAGGAGAAAACAACCAACCTGTGCTGTGTAAAGGTCTGACCAAACAAATAAACCAGAGTAAAGCATACTAACATCTGAAGAAGCAGCAAGAGCTGTGAAAGGGCTTATGCTGCTTTAAAATAAAAGATTGTTCGTTTTATGCTGAGAGCCTGGTGTCATCTCATCATTCTACTTTTTTGGACTGCTTGTTTGCAATCATGCAATCATGTTGGATTTCCCCAGAATGTGCAATGCTATCAGAAATCGATTGGATGAGATCACTGACTGCCACACTCTCATAGCTTCTCAATGCAGGGAGTAAGATTTGGTTCTCTCTTGCTTGTGGATGTACCAGATCACTAACGTATTGTCCATCTGGATAGCAATAGTCCCGGTGGGGAGAATGTTTTGGAAGGCCTACAACTTTAGGAGGACAGCTCGCATTTCCAGGACACATATCTGTGTTGGCCTCTTCGGGGGACCATGTGCTTTGGACCGTCCTTCCGAAGAAGTAACCCCCCCATCCAATATGGGAGATGTGCGTGGTCACTATGGCCTTGGGTTTGGGGAAAACAAAGGGACAATCTTCTTGTCCTTGACTGGAGTGTACCCATCATAGAAGATAATTTTTGCATGCCTGTGATTTTTTGATCTGACTGGATAATGGCTGGTGGAGATTGGGCCACTGAGTTGCCATTGTCCACTGAAGAATCCTCATATGGTATCTTGCTAATGGTACCAGAATGATTGCTAATGACAGAGATCCCAAAGCTTGAAAGATCAGTCTTGCTGAAAGAGAACTTTGAATGATCTTTCTGACCTGAAAATGAAGAGTTTGAACCCTTGACAGAGGAAGAGAGGCTGATTGAGTGACTGTATTGAGCAAGACACCAATGAATCACAATATGTGAGTTGATCCAAGATGATGTTTGCTGTAATTGACTGAAATCCTCAGGTGGGGCATAAATGAAGTAGGTAGTCTCAAGACAGAGTCAGATGATGCCTGGTTAGAGCGGTTATGAGACAGTTCTCGAGATATGGAAACAACTGGAATCCCTGCAGTCACAAGTGAGCTGCTACTACTGCCCTACACTTGGTAAACACCCTAGGGGATGTGATGAGCTCTGACTCAGTAAAGACTGCCTCCCAGCCGGAAGTGTAGCTATCAACTGGATTGTCTGTTCATTTTGATATGATAGCAATCCTGAAGATCTGCTGAGCATATCCAGTTGTCCTTGTATAGAAAAGGCATAATGGACTGAACTGTGACTATCTGGAACTCTGTGTACTGAACCGACTGATTCAAATTGCTGAGATCCAAAAATTGGTCTCCAGTCCTCCATTTTCTTTGGCACTAAAAAGAATCTTGAGTAAGTTCTGGACTCTTTCTGATCAGGGGGACTTCCTGGATGACTCTTTTTTCTAGCAGCTTGTTTATTTCTAGTGCTGCTACCCCATCTGATTGGGTAGAACATTGGGGATTTTGTTTACTATTAGTGGGGGTGGATGGGAAAATGCTATTATATAATCACCGGATATTTCCTCTGCACACATGAATCTTTTGTAATTTCTACCCAGGCTCTCTGGTGTAGAGACAAATGACTCATGACTGCCTCCAAAAATGGACAGTTGGACCTCGTTTTAAGAGCACTGCTAGGATTTATAAGAGAAAGAACCTCCACTCTGGTTATGCAGACCATCTCTGCCATGAGGAAGGCGTCCTCCATTAGAGTTTCTCCCTCTGCCCCTGGCCTGGGGGAACCTGTGTCCACGTGGATCTTGGAAGGGACTGTGGGATTTTTTTGAACCACATTTAATGTCTGTCTCACTGATTCCTAGAAAAGGTCTGTTGAGAAGTCAGAAAATGAACGCAAACAGTAAACAGGGTTTTCCCTTCCTGCTCACACCTAGAGAGTGTGCCTTTTACTTTGGGCTCCATCTTAGCAACTTGGCATTTTGCTGGCTGGCTCTGTTTAACCATATTGGGGGGTTGTGATCTGTCATTACTGTGAATTTCCTTCCATACAGATAAGGTTGAAGTTTTTGGAATGCCCACACTATGCCTAGACATTCCTTTTCTGCAGCTGCATAGCATTCCTCCCTGGGTTGGAGCCTACAACTGAGATAAATCACTGGGTGCTCTTCCCCCTCTGAAGAAATCTGGCTAAGTACAGCCCCCACCCCATGGTTCGAAGCATCCACTTGCAAAATAAATTCTTTGATGTAATCTGGACTGGCTAACACAGGGGGTCCTCCCAAAGCTTCTTTAAGCTTCTGGAATGCCTGCTCAAATGCTGGGATCCACACTACCTTATCTGACCTGTTCTTCCTTGTCAGGTCTGTGAGGGGAGCAGCTATGGTCCTATATCTAGGGGTGAACTTTCTGTAGTACCCTGCTGTCCCTAAGGATGCCCTCACCTGCTTTTTAGTAACAGGTGCAGGCCATGCTCGAATACCTTCCACTCTGGCAGGTTCTGGCCTTATCTTACCACTCCGCACTATATGTCCTAGGTAGGAGACCTCTGCCATACTCACCTGACATTTGCTCGGCTTAATGGTCAACCCTGCCCTCTGTATTCAGCCCAGCACCTCCCTGATATGCTGAAGGTGCTATAGCCAGGAATGGCTGTAGATGGCAATATCATCTAGGTAAGCAAGGGCAAACCCTCCTGCTCCTGCTAGGATATTATCCACCAGCCTCTGGAAAGTTGATGTGGCATTCTTCATCCCAAAAGGCATCTTTGTGAACTCGTACAAGCCAAAAGGAGTCACAAAGGCTGACTTCTCTCTAGCACTGGGAGTCAAGGGCACCTGCCAGTAACCCTTGGTAAGATAAATGGTTGTAAGATACTTAGGTTCATAGGTTCATAGGTTCATACTAGGCTATCTGCCCTAGGGCATTTATAAGCCTAGCCAGAGTGTGTTTGGCTTTCGCCACCCATTTTAAATTAATTTTGCTATGCCCTTTTTCGAGGTTAGTATACTGTGCCTCTGTCTAACAGTGACACAGAAGTGATACCCGGGGTAAAAATACGATCTCCCATCCACTCATCAAGATTCCTCTTAAAGAGAGTCAATGAGGGACTCTGCCTAACCTGGACTGGAATTTTATTCCAGAGTGAAGGGAGCCTCTGGGTTATGAATCTAACCCTCCAGCATGTCCTATTTATTTCAGTGCTGAGGTTCAAGTCTCTCGAGCGCATAGCTCGATGGGATTTGGATTTTCTGAGGTGCAGCATGTCCATTAATTCCGGGTTGGACATGGCTTTATATGTCAGGCACAGATCGCCTCTGAGCAGGCGGTATGCCACTGAGTAGAGCTGGAGTTTCTTTAATCGGGCAGCATATGGCATCTGTTTGAGCCCTTTGATCCTCTTGCTGAGGTAGTTTTGGGGTCTTTCCAGTTGCTGCAGGTGTCTGGCAAGGTACATCCCAAAAGAGGCATTGTACTCAATTATGGGCCTGATGAGGGATGAGTAAAGAGGCACGATGACCTCCCCTGATCTAGATGTGAATCCCTTCATGATTAGGTGGGCTATGTAAAATGTTTTTCTAACCACTTTGGCCACGTGGTTGTCAAATGAGAGCTTGCTATCAACTTGGGTCCCCAGATCCCTAATTACTTCTTCTGTACTTAATGGTTTACCACCTATGAGGTAATTTGTGGGCACTTTGTTTTTGCCAAAGGGGATGACTATACACTTTTTGGCGTTTAGCTTGAGGCCATGTCTCTGGCACCAGTTGTCTATTTCTATGAGGCCCTTTTGGAGGATGCTTGTGTCGGCTGGAGAGTCGATTATGGCGCCCAGTTTGCAGTCATCTGCGAACTTGGTCAGCCACAGTCCTTCCATGTTGGCCTGTACCTCCAAGAAATATATACCGAACAAGAGAGGTCCCAGGACTGAGCCTTGTGGGACGCCACTTGTAACTGGTTTGGAGTCTGACATGGCTCCAGCAATTCTAACCATGTGGGTTCTGTCCTTGAGCCAGTTTGCAACCCACCTAGTGAGATAGGGGTTTATATTTAAGCTGGTGAGCTTATCTATAATGCCCGAGTGGGGTATTGTATCGAAGGCTTTTGCGAGGTCCAGGTAGGCTGTGTGGACCACCTTCCCCTCGTCAATGGCCTTGGTGACTGTTTCAAAGAAATCGACCAGGTTTAAGAGGCAGGATCTGCCCTTAACAAAGCCAAATTGGGTAGGATCCAGTGTCTGTAGGTCCCCAATATCTTTATTTATGAGGTTCATGATGATCCTTTCCATAGCTTTGCAGACCAAGCTAGTCAGGCTTATGGGGCGATAGTTTCCAGGATCCGTTGAGGCACCACCTTTGTGAAGAGGGACTACTGTTGCTGTATGCCACTCTTTGGGTACATATCCTATAGTAAGGCTGAGATTGAACAGTAGTTTTATGTTTGGGTTTAGCTCTTCTTGGAGTTCATGTAGGGCAGCCGGGACACCGTCTGGTCCCATTGATGCTGTGTTTTTTGCTTTGGAGAGGGCGGCTCTTACCTGAGCATCTGAGATGTCAGGGGGGCAGCACTCTGCTGGGATAGATATTTGCCCTTTTGGTGGGGGGGGGGATTTAGGCTGAACCTGTCAGCTAGGATGTTGGCAATGTCTGTGGGTTCGATGTATTTTTTGTCATTTTGGACTAATTCTGGGGATATCTGGGAATTCCCACCCAGGTTCCTAACATAACTAAAGAAAGCCTTGTGATTATCCTTAGTGTCGTGTGCAATTTTTCTCTCGAAGCTGGCCTTAGACAATTTTATGAGTGCCCGTAGTTTTTTGCTAATACTGATCAGAGATGCCTTCCCTTTTTGGGATTTTGCTCTATCATGTAGTAGCTTCCTCCTTCTATTGTATAGTTTGTTTATGGCTGGGGTCCACCAGACAGGACGTCTGCCTTTGGAGGATTGGGTCTTGGTTTTATTTGGAATTGCATGATCCATGCATTCCTGAAGGTGTTTCATAGAATGCGTTTATAAAGGATTCTGCAGTCTGGGCTGTATTTTCCACAGGCTCGGGGGCTTTGAAGGATTCCACCTCGGTTTTGAGGAGTGTGAAATTTGCTTTAGAGAAGTTTTTCACTGTGGTTTTCTGGGCAGGGGGTGGGGTCGGGATGTGAATATCCAGTGAGATTAGTTTATGGTCTGATCTTACCAATGAGGGATACACTTCTGGTCTGGAGCATAGAGTCCCCATGTTGGTGATGATCAGGTCCAGTATGTTTTCCCCACTTGTGGGAGTGGTAACAAGTTGTTCCATAGCATTTGAGTTTATAAATTCTAGGAACCTTTGGGCTAGGGTGTTGGAGCTAGAGTAATGCTCCCAGTCTATGTTTGGGTAGTTGAAGTCACCCAATATAATGGTGTTTGGAGAGACCTTCATATTTTCCAGTGTTCTCAGGAAGGCCGAATGGGGTTCCTGGGTTTGGGAGGGTGGTCTGTAGCAGGCTATAAACTGGAAGGCAGTTTTACCCACTGTTAGTTCCACATGGATAGTCTCTGATGCTTCTGGCTGTGCCACCAACCTGGAGGTGTGGGTATCTTTGACGAATATTGATACTCCCCCTCCTTTTGTGGTTCGGTCCAAGTTTTGGGGCCGAAAAGCATGGTATGAGGAATAACCTGGTAGTGCTGGGGTGCTCTCAGGAGCCTTGAACCAGGTTTCTGTTACTGCACAGATATCGATTTTCTCCATGCTAAGGAGAGTTTTGAGTGCGTGCATCTTGAGATTTAGACTTCTGGCGTTGAGTAGCATTACTCTTAGTTTCTTATCCCTTGTGATACCTATGGAGGTGGGTTTGTCTTTTGAGCCTTGCCTAAAAAAGGCACTATGGGGGAAGCAAGAGCCTTTGCCAATATCTGAAAGCCCAGGGGTGACAGGTGCAAGCCGTCCCTAGCGAAGCATCATGGCTTGTCGAGCATGTCATCCCAGGCTGACAGGCATTGGATCCCCTTTGAATGACACCAATACTTAAGCCAGTTGTTGAAATTGATCATCTTGTCTTCATATTGTGGCATCATTCTTGGTGAGGGTAAGATGCTACTCAAGATCAGGGTCATACCGGCCTGGGCTACATGCTCAGAGAGCTCCTCTATGTCTCTTTTCATGTAGTCCAGGGAAGTACGTCTCAGGTCATTCACACCAGCATGGACAATGACCGAGTCATATTTGTACTTGCCTTGGAGTGACCTGAGTGCTTATGTTATGTGGCAGATCCTAGCGCCTGACAGGCAGCTCACCATGACCTTCTCCTTGTTCAGCCTGGTGAGCGGGACGCCAGTGTGCCTGACGATAGAGTCACCTATTACAAGTGTATCAGGTGTGTTGTTTAGCCTTGAGGGCTGTGACAGTTCAGCACACTGGCTTTGTGAGCTATGTGTTGCACGTGTTTTGTTTTGGCGTAGCGGTTGCTTGGGTGTCTGCTTTGGAGGTCTCTGCTGCTTAGGCAGATTTTTATTTAGAGCCTCCGAGTATGTTTTTGTGTGTTTATGTGTTTGGTTTGCTGTCGTGGTAGGTCTATGTGAGACTGGAATTGTAGTGAGTGTGGATTCCTTCTCCTCCTGACTGGTTACGCCAGTACTGAGTTGAGAGAGCTTAGCCTCCAGTTTGGCTATATGGTTGCATCTCTCACACGTGTTGGAATTTGTTGGGAGGAGGAGGAGAGGGTTGTCTGTGTACATGAGGCAGTTGTAACATTGCTTCAAGATTCCCAGATTCACCAGCTGGACCGGAGAGGAGATTGACAACTGACCTTTGGACATGCTAGAATAGTATTGGGAATTCCTTTATAATTGAAAAAAAAGGGCCAATGGGGACAAGGTACTCAAGGGGAGTTTCTGAGGGTGTAGTGCTTTTAATTTTTTAGTGCTGAGTTATATAATTGCTTTAGTGAGCAAGTGCCAGGTAACTTAAATGCAATGTGTTACAGGTAACTTAGCTGCTGCTCTAGGGCCTCATCTGTCCTAGGCATGGGATAAGCATCTGACTGTGTGACTATTTAATTTCCTGTAATCCACACAGAACCTGATGCTGCCATCCTTCTTTGGCACCAGCACCACTGGCAAAGCCCAGGGACTGTTGGACTCTTGAATCACCCCTAGTTCCAACATCTCCTGTACCTCTTCCCTCAGAGTCTGTCTGACTCTCTCAGGCACCCTATAAGGGGCCTGCCTAATAGGCCTTTGTGGTCCTGTATCCACCTGGTGCTGCACCAGGTGGGTGCATCCTGGTTTCCCAGTGAACACATCCCCAAATTCCTGCAACACTGCTCGGATTTCACCAACCTGGGTAGGAGATAGCTGCTGGGACACTGCTACCCCTTCCACTGAGGTGTCAGCCCGAGCCTCACTGAGGAGATCAGTTCCCAGATCTCCCTCAGACTCCTCCTGCAATCAACTGCAAATGCACAGCACAAGGGCCTCCCTATCATGGTAAGGTTTCATCATGTTAACATGGTACAATCTGTGCCCCTGCTGTCTGCCTAGCACTTCCACCAGGTAGTTAACATCACTTACCCTTCTTACCACCTTGTATGGTCCCTTCCAAGCTGCTTGCAACTTGTTGTGTCTGACAGGAATGAGAACCATTACCTGCTGCCTCACAGCATACTCTCTAGCTCAAGCATTCCTGTCATACCACACCTTTTTCTGTTGTTGGGCTTCTGCCAGGTTCTCCTGGGCCAAGCCCATGGGTTCCCTGAGCCTTGTCCTGTGGTTTAGGATGTATGCCACCACAGACTCCTTGTGAGGTTCACACTCACCTTCCCACTCATCTCAAATTAAATCTAGAGGTCCCCTCACCCTATCCCCGTACAGCAACTCAAAGGCTGAAAAACCTGTGGATTCCTGGGGAACCTCTTTGTAAGCAAACAGCAGATGGGGCAAATATTTGTCCCACTCCCTCTTAAACTGATCTGCAAATGCCTGTAGCATGGACTTGATTGTAGAGTTTAACCTCTCAACAAGACCATTAGTCTGGGGATGGTAGGGAGTGGTCTTCATGTGCTTCACCCCACAGGACTTCCACAGACAAGCCAGCAAGTCTGACATGAAATTGGCACCTCGGTCAATCAGTATTTCTTTTGGGAAACCTACCCTGCTGAAAATCTCTAACAACGCATTTGCCACCTTCTCTGCCTCAATGGAGGACAAAGCCACTACCTCAGGGTATCGTGTAGTGTAATCTACTACCACTTGGATATAGTTTTTCCCTGTGGAACTTGGGGTACTCAGATGACCCACAATATCCATAGCTACCCTCTGAAATGGCTCCTCAATCAGAGGCAAAGGCATCAAAGGCGCTCTCACCTTGTCTCCTGCCTTGCCTACCTTTTGGCACTGCTCACATGTCATGCAGTACCCTGTTACATCTCTTCTGGAAATTCCAGGCCAATAGAAGTTCTGCATTATATGCCTCTTTGTACATTTTATGCCCATATGACCTGCAAAGGGAATATCATGGGCTATGGCTAGAAGTGTCAGATGGTAGGCTCTAGGCACTACCAACTGCTGTACTCTCTCACCTTCTAGCCCTCCCTCAGGGGTCCACTCTCTGTATAGTAACCCTTTGTCCCAGTATACAGAATCCCCTTTCCTTAAGAATCAGGTGTCTCCCTTGCTACCTGCCTCAGGCCTTGCAATGTAGGGTGTGAGAGCTGAGCCTGTCTCAACTCTCTCTTTGTAACCCTTCCCAGCTCCCCTTCCACAAGAAGTCTGGCATCCTCTGACAGTGGTGCCTCACTGTCAGCCTGGGTACTACTACTCAACTCTACCTTTGCAGTTACCCATACCCACAAGCATCTGTCGCTCACCTTCAGTCTCACTGTTACAGCGTAGCTCATTCCCTGAAGTAACCACCTCACCAGTCCTGGCTGTAAGTATGCAGTCTGTCTGGGTCTCCCCAGGCTACCAGACCCACATGCTTGTCTCCTAGCCTCAATCTGTGTAACTGCATAAGTACATGGTACTGCCTCATCCAAATCCTTCCCTCTCAGGACATCTGCAGGATGGTAGTTCCATACCCCTGTTGTCTCAAGACAACCTACTATTGTCATTTTGTCTTTCCCACTTACTGGCTCCCTCACCTTTGGTTCCCCACCTTGTCTCTGTAGACACCTGTATGCCACATGCCCTGGTTGCATTCAAAACAGTTCACCCTAGGTCCTGGATGTGTACCTGCACTAGTGGCTTCCCCTACTACTGGCAAATTCTGTTGGGGCAGTCTGTGCTGCCCACAATGGGCTCCTTTAGACCCATGAGCAGTACTGAGGGTCCCCTTCCTGTGCAGGGCTGCCCTGCTTGCCAGGTATAGGTCTCCCTTCTTCCCCAACTCATCTGAAGTAGCACATTGTCTATCAGCTAACCAGATCCTTATGTCCTCAGGCAAAGTGCTAAGGGCTTGTTCCCTCACCAAAAGGTCTGCCAGCCCTTCAAAAGTGGTGACCTGACATCCACTCACCCACCTATGGAAATAAGTGCTCAGTTCAGCTACATATTCACACACACTTTCATCTGCCTTGCGTCCATGCTCACAAAACTTTTTCCTATATATTTCAGGTGTTAGCTTAAAACATTTTAAAAGACATTTTTTACAGCAGTATAATCAAAACAGACAAAGTCAGGCATTTGTGATATACAAGTTACATCTTTCCCATGTTGTAAGGGAGTCAGGAACTGTACCCAGAGCCTTTGGTCAACACTATACTGTTTGCATCCCCTCTCAAACATATGAATGAAACTATCAAAAGTATCCCCCTCTTTAAAGTGTGGAAGAAATTTACTGACCTGTTGTGTTTTTGGGGTCCAGTTACTCCCTTCGCCATTACCTCCATGACTCTGGTGAAGAGTCAGCATTTCCCTCTCATGCCGCCTCTGACGGCTTTTCTTCAGCTTCTTTCTCCAGATGCCTGGCCTCCAACTCAAGGCTCTTTAGCTCCAACTGGATTTTTAAGTCCACTGCAGAAAGGATGAGATGTCCATTTTCCAAGGATATTGTATCTCCATTGCCAGTTTGATTGTCCTTCACAGAAGGGTTGAGCTATCCATTCTCTGAGGATATTGTATCTCCACTGCCAGTCTGATTGTCCTCCTGGATGCTGTTTTCTGATGCAGCTGTAACCAAGGCTGCAATCAAGTCTGCCTTAGTCAGGTTTCCATGCACCAGTCCCCTAGCCTGATACATCTCTGCCAGCTGGCTCCTTGTCAGCTTTCCATACTCCTCTGCTGACATGCTGCCTGCTCGCCCTGACTAACTAAGCTAACAAAAGAAATAAAACAATTGTGATATGAACTCTGAGTATTCACTGCGTGGCTGATTTAGAGTACAAAACAACTTCAGAGATCACTGTACATAAGCTACAGGATACACTCTACCCACACCACTACAAGCCAATTAGTATATGAAGTGGATCCCACCACTGCAAACCACAATGTGTTGGCTGTGCCCTGGCCCAGCAATCAAGGAGCCTCAATCCTTACCACTAACACCAGGGAGGGTGTCTCATATAAGAGGAAAGGATAACAAATACACACAGTAAAGTACAATTTCCCTTAAGTGCACACAGAGATCACAGTCAGTCTGGGGCTGGTTGCTCCCTTGCTCCCCAGGTCCCCAATAAGACTCCCCACTGGCACAGCTATAGGGTCCAGATCTCAGCCTATCTGGCAAGCTAAACTCCAGTACCCTCTCTGTCCCACCAGTGCTTTGTGTCCCTGCCCAGATAGCTGACACACCGCACACACTTTGAGATAAGTATTTATACAACTTCATAGACACTCCTGGGAAAGGCTGACACAGATTATCCAGCTGTGCCCCTTTACCCAGACTACACAGTAGTAATTACTGCCACCACCAGCTAATAATTATCAGCTACCCAAAGGCCCTTAAAAGGGTGTCCAATTATTACTGTGCAATATTATTATCCAATTGGTAAGTGTGACTAATCAGTCTAAGGCTTATTAGAGTGGCTTTGTACAATAAACTCTATAAATATGCAATGTACTCTAGAGCTTAACTTAACTCTACACAAACCAGCCACAGGTAAAAGGTTTTTAAAATATTTAATAATAAATAATAAATACACAAAACAATACTACTACACCACAGTGCTATCCAAGAGCTCAGAGATCCCACAGAAACTTAAAATAATTCCGTAGTACAGTTCTGACATAACAGAAAAACACTTAAGTCTAATATTTATAGTCCTAGCTATTTCTACAAGAAAACATACTTCTAAAGTAACTTACTTTCTTAGAGCAAGGCAGTGCTGAGGTTGTTTATCAAGACAGAATGCTTACAGTCTCACGCTCAGCAATAGTTTAAAATCACTAACACATTTCTGCTGGGCCCTTCCAGATTACATCATTTTGACACTTTAGGTTTTTCCAGTATACACATTACATCATTTTGACACTTAGTCGGGAGTTCCCAGGCCAACATGAAACTACAACAATAAAAGACATTTCACATGTACACTCTAGTAATTATTCTTAAGTTAAAACAGTAGAAATAATGTGTTCAGCTAGCCTCTTCGGCACCACTATCTAGATCAAAGGGTATACAAGACATAATTTTAACTTCAAAAGAACAGATGTGAAATACTTGGCTTAGTTTTCCTTACAGCAGATGGCAATGTTGCTACAATCTTGAAGTTCACATTTTGCACTGTTTGCTTTCATTTAAGAAACAAGCCTATATTTTGCATTTATATTTACAAAGGATAGAATTATGTATCAAATTCTATTTGGCTAGGCTGGCAGCTTTCATCCATCTCCACCAGTCTTCACATACCTATTTAACCTAACTGAGCACTCTTACCTAATACTTACTATAACAACCTTAGTAACATAAACCTAATCTAGAATAGAGCAAACACTACACTACATCAGTAACCACTACCTAATAAATCTAGCATCAGTAACCACTACCTAATAAATCTAGGAAATCTAGAGAGGGAAAAATTATCTTAGTAAGGGAGGAGATTTTATAAACTATTCGCAAATGATACAAAAAGATGGAGCCCTTGGATGCATGACTGAACACTTCCAGCAGGAAACAAACTCTGAGGTAGTAAGGCAAAGACCACGGAATTATGGGTAGGGGAGTGTCAGAGCCCTGGAACCAAAGAGTTTTAAATTCATTACTGACAACGGATGAGGTAATCCACAGATAAACCAGATGCAAATAGACATTGGTTTGAAAGTTACGTACTTACAATAACAATAGATCTCTGTTGTGTGCTTCCATCTGGTTCACCCTGTAGGTTACTGGATCCAAGACAGACCATTTCCAAAGATTTCAACACCAAAGCTCTGCCTCTTCTACCCATAGTACCTGACCCTCTACAGTGTTACCTCAGATCGAGTTTTCCCCTGTACGAAAAATCACAACTGTTAACTCTTAGACCATAAACCAAGGATCTCAAAAGCAGGATGGGGGGAAGATCAAGAGAAGCCATGACAACTTGGTTGTCTAATGTCCAGGAGAAAAACAATACAAGAGGGAGCAAGGAGGGAGTGATGGTTGAATAGGATAAAAATAGACAACACAAATCTATCGTTATGATAAGTAGATAACTTTCATATCCAGTGTTGTCTTTCTCGTCTGGGTTCAACTTATGAGACAGAGTCCCTAGCCACATTTCACCCCAGGAAGGTCCTAGGAGAGCACATTCTGCAATACAGTGGAACCAAAGGAGACTTTTGACTTCAACTGAATATCCAACTTTTAGTGGGACACAAAGGTGTATGAATCCAGCCACGTAACCCAAGCACAAATGTCATCAACAGCACATCTCAAGAAAAAAGCCATGGAGGTAGCCATAACTCTAGCAGAGTGAACCTTCAGTTCACAAGATAAAGCCTTTCCTCTCAAACAATAGCCTAATGAAATGCAATCATAGAGAAGCTAGACTTAAGACAATAGCTTTCCTAACTGGGACTTTGAAAAGGAAACAAACAGCTGTTTAGAATTTCGAAAGGACTTGATTCTATCTAAATAAAACCTCAGTTGCCTATGGACATCAAGACAATGCTAAGTATTCTTCTTTGTTTGAAAAATTGAACAAAAAACACAGACAAATGAATGGTTTGATTTAAGGTGATTTCTGACACTACCTTAAGCAAAAAAACAGCATCTGTTTTGAGAGAGACACTATCTTTGTAAAAGAACAGATATGGAGACACTGATGATAAGGATTGCAATTCTGTTCTGACATGTGCCTGGCCTAAGTAGCAGCCACCAGGAAAAGAATCTTCTAAGACAACAACTTCAAAGAGACTGTCAGTGAAGCCTCAAAAGGGGGCCCAGCAAGAATGTGAAGTATAAATGTAAAATCCCCAAAGAGGAACAGGTTCCTGGACAGGGGCTTGCAACAAGAAAGTTCCTCTGAGAAAGGCCTTGGAAATCTTTAACGCTGACACAGGTGTGTTATCTCAGCCAATAGGAAAGGTGGAAATAGCAGCTAACTGAATTTTAATAGTGGAAAAAAATAGATCCCGAATAAAACAGATCAGCAAGGAAATTGAGAATAGCTTCAAAGGTGCTGAAAAGGGATACCAACCCAGTAACCACGAAGAAAACACCAGGAAAACCTAAAAACTGCACTTTAATTCACCAGTAGTTAAGTGCTTTCATCCAACAGGACTTCATCAGAATTACTGAAACAATAAAATTACCCCCTTAAATATTCTACTGAAAACCAATTAATAACAATTAAACATTTAAGGTGACACACATTAAAAACTTTAATCAATGACAGTATACCATTAGTCATTTAAAAAAATACATACATGAATAATACATGTAATAAATATTTATGTAATTCACACACAACTAAAACTAAAACAAATATAGTACGTAAAATTATGTATTTAATTTAAACTATTAATTTTAAGCTTCTAAACTTCTAAGCTTTAACAATGGTGTTATTCACCCTGTGTTTCTAAAGCCTCCTCTTCTGCTCCAATTGGTTGCTGTCAGAAGAACCCATTGAGCTTCATTTGAAGGGGCGGGTCCAGGTACGCGGACCAGTTTTGATAGGCTACAGAGTCTCTGTGTAACTTTTTAAGCTTCCTAGCCAAGCTAAGGCCACATTGCTCTATGGTTAAATTTATATCTGTGAGGAACACAGTTACACTTAATGGACAGCAAGTTAGAGTGTATGGTTGCTTCAGCTGTGAAACTAACTGGATTATTTACACTGCTTGGTGTCAGGTATGTCCTGCCTTTTATACAGGAAAAACTGTCAGGAAGATTAAGGACAGGATATAAGAACATGACAGAGATATCAGGAAATGTAGGGAATCAAATGCATTATTCAGACATATAAAGGATTGTCCAGATCATGACTTTAAATATATGGTGATTGAACAATTACAAAGGGATATACGAGCTAGAATTATGGAGGAACATTTATTAGTCAGGGAGTGTCCAAGTGTATTAGTTCTGGTTTAGGCACTTGGGCTTCAGGCCAGTTATTTTACGTTAAGAAGGTTCGTGGTCTGCACTCTTGTGGGAGAAGAGGCTGGACTCTGCCCTTCTGAGCTGGGAATTTCTGGTTAAAGGTTTATAGTGCCTGAATATTTGAACTGTATCTTACTGAAATTGGTACACCTTGTTTGCTCTAGCATAGACTAGATCCAGGCCTGCTGAATCTATCTTTGTTTATATGCTTGTTGTTTGTTTGCTTGTTATTTCCCTGGAAGCTAATTCCACCTAATCTGGCTTCTCAGCTTCTGTGGATCACTAGTGATATCTGCATTGCTTACTGTACTTATTTCCTTGTTTCACTTGAAAGAAAGTTACTGTTTGTCGTTTTGCATTTAGTTACTTGTAACACATTGCACTCAAGTTACCTGGCACTTGCTCACTAAAGCAATTATATAAGTCAGCACTAAAAATTAAAAGCACTACACCCTCACTCCCCACTGGCCCTTGTTTTCAATTAAGGATTTCCCAATATTATTCTAGCATGTCCAAAGGTCAGTTGTCAATCTCCTCTCCGGTCCAGCTGGTGAATCTGGGAATCTTGAGGCAATGTTATAACTGCCTCATGTACACAGACAACCCTCTCCTCCTCCCACATAACACAAATACTTGAGAGATGCAGCTATTTAGCCAAACTGGAGGCTGAGCTCTCTCAACTCAGGACTGGCAAGACCAGACAGGAGGAGAAGGCAACTACACACACCACAAAACCAGCCTCACATAATGCTACCACTCCACTGAATCAAACACATAAACACACAAAGACATACTCGGAGGCTCTGAGTAAAATTTACCTAAACAGCAGAGGCCTCCAAAGCAGACACCCAAACAACTGCTACCTCAAGACACCCCACAAGCAACACATAAACCACAAAAGCAGTGTGCAAAGCAGTCACAGCCCTTAAGGCCAAATACAACACCAAACATACTTGTCATAGGTGACTCCATAGTCAGACACACTGACGTCCCACTCACCAGGCTGAACAAGGAGAGGGTCACAGTAAGCTGCCTATCGGGCTAGAATCCGCCACATAACACAAGCACTCGGGTCACTCCACGGCAAGTACAAATATGACACAGTCATTGTCCATGCTGGTGTGAACGACCTGAGACGCACCTCCCTGGACTACATGAAAAGAGACATAGAGGAGCTCTCTGATTATGTAGCCCAGGCAGGTATGACCCTAACCCTGAGCAGTATCCTTCCTTCACCAAGAATGATGCCACAATATAGAGACAAGATGATCAGCTTTAACAATTGGCTTAATGTCTGGTGTCATTCAAAGGGGATCCAGTGTCTGTCTGCCTGGGATGACATGCTTGACAAGCCACGCTGCTTCGCAAGGGACGGCTTGCACCTGTCACCCTGGGATTCCGGATATTGGCTAAGGCTCTTGCCACCCCATAGTGCCTTTTTAGGCAAGGCTCAAATTCTAAACCTACCACCCTAGAAAACAAAAATGGGAAGAAACTGAGGGTAATGCTGCTCAATGCCAGAAGTCTAAATCTCAAAATGCATGCACTCGAGGCCCTTCTCAGTATGGAGAACATCGATGTCTGTGCTGTAACTGAAACCTGGTTCAAGGCTCCTGAGAGCACCCGGCACTATTAGGTTTTACCTCATATCATGCGTTCCGGCCCCAAAACCCGGACCACACCACAAAAGGAGGGTGTATCCATATTCATAAAGGATACCCACACCTCCAGGTTGGTGGCAACGCATAGCTTGGAAACCATCCAGGTGCAACTAACCATAGGCAAAACTGCTCTACAAATTGTAGCATGCTACAGGCCACCCTCTCAAACTCAGGAACCCCACACAGCCTTCCTGAAGACACTGGAGGGTATAAATGTATCTCCAAACACCATCATATTGGGTGACTTCAACTACCCGAATATAGACTGGGAACATTACTCAAGCCCTAACTTTCTAGCCCAACGGTTCCTGGAGTTCATAAATTCAAACGCCATGGAACAACTAGTCACTGTTCCCACGAGAGGAGAAAATATACTAGATCTCATTGTCACAAACATGGGGACAAAATGCTCCACACGGAAGTATATCCCTCATTGGTGAGATCTGATCATAAACTAATCTCACTGGAAATCCACATCCCGCCCCACCCCAAACAAAAAAGACCATAGTGAAGAACTTCTCTAAAGCAAACTTCACACTACTCAAGACTGGTGTGGTATCCTTCAAGGCCCCTGAGCCAGTGGAAACCACAACCCAAGCTGCGGAAGCCCTTACAAATGCCTTCTATGAACACCTCCAGAACTGCATGGATCAGGCAATCCCAAATAAAACCAAGACTCTTTCCACAAAGGGCAAACGTCCAGTCTGGTGGACCCCAGCCATTAACAAACTTTACAATAAGAGGAGAAAGCTATTACATGATAGAACAAAATCCATAAAAGGGAAGTCACCCCTGATCATTATTAGTAAAAAATACGAGCACTCATAAAATCAACTAAGGCCAATTTTGAGAGAAAAATTGCCATGGATTCAAAGGACAATCATAAGGCCTTTTTCAGCTATGTTAGGAACCTGGGTGGAAACTCCCAGATATGCTCAGAATTAGTCCAAAATGATACAAAAATCACTGAACCCACAGACATTGCCAACATACTGGCAGACAGGTTCAGTGCAAACTTCACCCCCCCCCTAAAGGAGAGATAACTATCCCAGCCGAGTGTAGCCTCCCGGACATCTCAAATGCACAGGTAAAAGCTGCTCTCTCTAAAGCTAAAAACACAGCATCAATGGGACCGGATGGTGTCCCCGGCTGTGTGCTACACGAGCTAAATGAGGAATTAAACCCGCACATAAGGCAGCTGTTTAATCACAGCCTTACCACAGGATACGTGCCCAAGGAGTGGCGTACGGCAACTGTGGTCCCACTCCACAAAGGCGGCGCCTCTACGGACCCTGGTAATTACCGCCACATAAGCTTAACAAGTCTAGTCTGCAAAGCTATGGAGAGGATCATAATGGAGCTCATAAACAAAGATATAGGGGACTTGCAGACATTGGACCCGACCCAGTTTGGCTTTGTCAAGGGAAGATCATGCCTTTTGAACTTGGTCGACTTCTTGAAACAGTCACCAAGGCCATTGATGAGGAAAGGCAGTCCATACAGCCTACCTTGACCTTGCAAAGGCTTTCGACACAATACCCCACTCGGGTATTGTAGAAAAACTTACCAGCTTAAATGTAAACCCATATGTCACAAGATGGGTTGCAAACTGGCTTAAGGACAGAACCCACAGGGTTAGAGTTGCTGGCGCTATGTCAGACTCCAAGCCGGTCACAAGTGGTGTCCCACAGGGCTCGGTCCTTGGCCCCCTATTGTTTGGCATCTACTTCTCAGAAGTACAGGCCAACATGGGAGGACTTTGGCTGACAAAGTTTGCAGACGACTGCAAACTGGGCCATAGTGGAAAGTGCATCGGACATGGATATCCTTCAGAAGGGACTCACGGAAACAGATAGCTGGTGCCAGAGCCATGGCCTGAAGTCAAACGCCAAAAAATGTATAGTCATACCCTTCGGGAAAAACAAGGTAACCCTAAGCTACCATATAGGTGGCAATCCACTAAGCACAGAAGAGGTTATCAGGGACCTGGGGACCCAGGTTGACAGTGGCCTTTCTTTTGACACTCACGTTGCTAAAGTGGTTAGAAAGACCTTCTACATTGCCCACCTGATCATGAAGGGATTCACATCCAGATCTAGTGAGGTCATTGTTCCCCTGTACTCTTCACTTATCAAACCAATGATCAAGTACAATGCCCCATTCAGGATGTATCTCAACCGACATCTGCAGCAATTGGAGAGACCCCAAAAGTTCCTCACCAAAAGGATAAAGGGACTCCAAAATCTGTCATATGCTGCCAGATTGAAGAAACTCCAGCTCTATTCAGTCGCATACCATCTGCTCAGAGGTGACATGTGCCTGACATACAAGGCCATGTCCAACCCGGAATTAATGGACATGCTCCACCTCAAAAAATCCAAATCCACCAAAACCACTAGAGCAAGCGACTTAAACCTTACGCTGATATAAATAGGACGTGCTGGAGGGATAGATTTATCACTCAGAGACTCCCTATGCTGTGGAATAAAATCCCGGTCCATGTGAGGCAGAGCACCTCTGTTCAAGAGAAATCTAGACCTGTGGATGGGAGATCGTAGGTTTACCCCAGGAATCATCTCTGTGTCACTGCTGGACAGAGGCACAACAAACTAATGGGCACATTATTTTTTCATATAAGGGGTGGCGTAAGCCACAAAAATTTGGGCTAGGCTTATAAATGCCTTAGGGCAGATAGCCTAGTATAAACCTATGAACCTATGAACCTATGAACTATTGTGGCAAATGGACTTAGATACACAAATATTCCCAGGCTTAAACAAAGCATGTTCAATAACACCCTTGTTAAAGCTTAGAAGTTTAGATGGTTACAATTAATAGTTTAAATTAAATACATAATTGTATGTACTATATTTGTTTTCGTTTTAGTTGTGTGTGAATTACATAAATATTTACTACATGTATTATTCATTTATGTATTTTTTTAGATGACTAATGGTATTCTGTCATTGGCAAAAGTTTTTAATGTGTGTCACCTTAAATGTTTAATTGTTATTAACTGGTGTTCAGTAAAGTATTTAAGGGGGTAATTTTATTGTTTCAGTATTTTGATGAAGTCCCGTTGGATGAAAACGCTTAACTGCTGGTGAATTAAAGTGCAGTTTTAAGTTTGCCTGGTGTCCTGGTGTTTCCTTTTTGGTTACTGGTTTAGTGTTCCTTTTATGGTCCAGTTTTTATTCTTGGTGCTGAAAAGGGATCCAAACCTTTAGAAGATATCCCAAAAGTAAAACATTTTCACTTGCTAGTATAGACTTTGTGAGTAGAAGCTTCTGGGAAGAGGAAAATGTAAACCACTCTCTCCGAATGCTTGGAATCTCTGGCCAAAGAGGAAAAAGTCGAGACCATTCATGAGGAAGAAAGATGTTCCTGCTCATATTGTCTGCTAAAATGTTGTATTTCCTCGGAATGTGCATAGCTTCTAGAAACCGTTGAGATGAAATCGCCTATTGCCAAGCCCTTATTGCCTCCTTGACAAAGAGTGTAGGACTGTGCTCTCCCCCTGTTTGTTCAGATACCAAACCAATGACATTTTCTTTCTGCATTGAAATCACACTCTTGAAGTCCTGCAAAGCCTGCAACACAAGGAGGACTTCTCTCATCTCCAAGTCAGTGATGTGAAGAATGGCCTTGAGCATAGACCATATGCCTTGGACTGTCTTCCCTTTAAAGACATGCTTGGCTCAGTAACTGGCAGAGTGAAGAAAGCTAATGTAGAGGTGGCACCTGGAAACAGGCAGGCTGTCAGACTCAACCCAGATGGTGGTAAGGCAACCAGCACCTGAAACCCTGAAGCCACAAGACCCAAGGGAGTAAACAAACCAGTGCCAAAGCCTTGGGTTGAGGACCCAAAGTAGATGGGATCAGGCCTAGTTGCATCTGAGCCTACAGAAAGGACTGCCTCAACTGCTCCAACTAAACTAGTCTAACACTCCTGCCTGTCCAGACTGACCAAGATGAAGAGGCTATCGAAGAGGGATTTGAGATATGCCAAACAGCAAATGGCTCCAAGGACTGGGCCCAAACCAGAGAAGGACAGATCCGGACTGGAGAAGGCAACAACTCCGGAGGATGCTCCCTAGTAGAAGACAGTGCAGAAGAGGAGTGAATCCTGCCTAAGGAAGCCCCTTTTAATAGGAAGAGGCTAGGGACACTAAACGTTGGGGAAGAAACCTTCTCAACAGCCTCCACCACAGGAGAACTGGTGTGAGTAGTCAGATCCGTAGATGGAATGGATGCAGATGGGAGGAATGAAGATTTTTGAAACTTCAAATCCAGCTGGCTAGAAGCTGGGGGGGGGGGGGGCTCTCATTTGAAATCCCTTTTAGGTGGTCTGGGGTCCTCAGTACCTTCCCTCTGATCCCAATTGCTCATACCGGATTTACTAGTCAGAGAGGAGTGGGGAGTATCTCTGGCAGACAAAAGACCCAAGAGGACAAGCCTAGCCCTTTGTTCATTGACAGCCCTGGATCCGAAGCTCTCACAAATGGAGCACTCTGTCTCCAAGTGAGTGGCCCTGAGGCAGTAGAAGCACTGATTGTGTGAATCCTGTGAAGGAAGTTTGTGTTGGCACATGGCACAGTTTTTAAACCCCTTATCTATACCTGTTAACACAAAAATAAAACACACTCTGCAAATGAAACCTAACTGCAAACTACTTCACTCACTAATATTATTACCATTATTTATTATTTTCTACACACACAAAAGGGTGAGAAAAGCCTGCTCCAGAATAAACAGTTAAATCTTTACAACTACTTATCTAAACTAGCCTAACCTACTCAAAACCTAACCTAAAACAAACTATCTTAAAATAACAAGAAAGATAGGAGGATAGGTGGTATAAGTGCCCAAAAGCATGCAAAAAAGGATACACTAAGTGGAGCTTGAGACCTAGATGCTATCCTGCAAGGTAGCAAACATGATTTCAGGTAACTCTATAGAGAGCAAGGTACTATGGGTAAAAGAGGCTGAGCTTTGGGACTGAAGTATTAGGAAAAGGCTGGTCTCGAATCTGAGTCTGATCTGATAACCCAGAGGTTGAACATGATGAAAAAGACAACATGGGATCAACAATTAAAGTTTGGCAAGAAACCTGACTCAGAGGCACAGGGAAGGCTGAGAATGCTGAATAACTCCAAACAAATTCTAATGATAACTGTTATAAGGCATTTTTTACCTTAAAATATTCTGATTTAAAAAAGTAGCAAGAATCCATCTCTCAGATGCCACTTGTTTAATATAAGGTAAATGAGTCTGGAGAGGAAATTCTGTTTGCAGGACATTTTGAGTAAAAAAGAAAAGATTTAGTGAGAAAATCTGATTTTAGCAGCCTAATGCCTAATGATGTTAGCATTGTTGCTCATGAGAATGGACCTTCTCTTACCAGATTATTTGATTTCAAGCCTCACACCAACTTGAAAAGCAGACCATATACAGTCCATCAGCACAAAAAGGTTTAGTTCTTCAGACCCTGAAACGATGCAGTATTCTAGACAAATCTGCAAGAATCTCATCTATGAACCAAACTTCTACCATTAAAATTTCAGACAAAGGTTCTGAATCATTTTTTTCTTTGAATAATAACAAAAGGATGCTATGACCCTTTCCCGTTTTATTTTTTTAATACAGAAGAAGGACCAGCATGGCCCTTTTTCTATTTTTCACTTTTTAAGTTGCCATTGTAAGTATCAGATATGATTAAAAGAGAGTTTTGTCTATGTGTTAGCAGGAACCGGATAAGAGGTTTTATATTTGTCAAAACACGACCTAGGCACAACTAGAAGAAGAGTCACCAGACTCAGAGGTAGAATTTTCAGTTATCCAAAACAAGGACTTGGGGAAGAATGCCATTTAATAAGGTATAACATTTTGTGGCAAATGACTTGGAAGAGATAGTACTGCCAGTGAATTATGATCTATACATGCACAAGCGAGAGTGCGCACACATAAGGGAGACAGACTGTTTTGGGGGGGGGTCAACTGTCATGACAGAAGAGAATTACAGAACTTCAAACTGTAAATTCTTGCAGTGTTTGGTCAATGATTCAAGTGTAAAAACAAGCTGTGCCATCTGCAGTAGGATACTTTTCTACAGAAAATTGAGTTGAGAACACAAGAACTTAATTTACATTGGTCACTTGATCATTTAACTATCACCGGTACACATTTCTAACCAAGACCACTGTAGAATTTGAAATTTAATAGGTTATGCATTCTTTGTTCAATCCACTGGACCACCCAGAACTACTTTCCCACTGACACACTCATGCACAACCAACACATTATTTCAATCTACAATTTATCAACATTATACTGGCATTTTTGTATTATGTTCTGCCAATATTTGTTAGCCGGCGAAATGAATACAGTCATAACACTGTAATATATTATATTAAATCAACTTATGATTTGATTCTACTGTTCTTGCTTATACCTCAAACTTGTGTAAATGAAGAGTGATTTATTCTTGACTATGAAATGAACACTTCACTGAAGTGGTAGTAACACTGCTTGCAGCAACAGCCTAATATGTTTTCTGACTGCCTCTGACTTCTTTTGCAATGCTTTCCCCAATTTTGGGATGCAGGCATGTTTGGTTTGAAAGAAGAAAAATGTAGATGTGCTATGTAATTACACTTAATTAGTTGCAAACGGCTGGAAGGTTTCCAGGGGAATTTTTTTCTAACCTATAGCTTCATTTAGAGTTTACAGAAGTCCCAGTACACTATAAAAATAAATAAATAGCAAAATATAAAGATGAATAAATAAATAGTAAAACAAATATATGGGCAAAATAACTAAACATTAAAAAACAGATATATGAGCAACATACCTAGCTTAAATATCTGTTGATGTTGTTTCATTACTAATTAGAATAGAAAGGGAAGAACTCCATGAGTAGGGCTCAGATGTATAAAATAAGCATCAGAATGTTTGATGTACTATAACATTATACTTATTAAACTAAAGATACTGTCAATGTTTTGTTATAAGGTTTGTGGTAATGAAGGAGATGAAATAGATATTTAACAGATTTATTTTCTCTCAGACATCTGAGGGATTTATTTTTTTTTCAAGTTGTAGTGACTTACTGCAGTTTCATATTTCTGTCTGAGGTCTTTCAAGGTCAAAGTTCATTTAAGTATTCAGTCATAGTTCTATTTTGGCTTTTACATTCTGTGTGGAAATGGCACAGACCTATTCAACAAGAAAGGGAGGTGACATAATATGGAACAGGTAGGAGCATCAGGCCAGATTACAAGACCGGAGTTGGAATGAATGGACTCTGAAGTGGGAGTGATAGATGCAATATAAGAATGGACAAACTCGGAAGTTGGAGTGACAGATGCAGTATGGGAATGGGTGGACTCTGAATTGGAAGTGATAGATGCAGTATGGGAATGGAAGGACTCTGACGTGGGAGTGATAGATGCAGTATAGGAATGGACAGACTCTGAAGTGGGAGTGATAGATGCAGTATGGGAATGTATGGACTCTGAAGTGGGAGTGATAGATGCAGTATGGGAATGGATGGACTCTGAAGTGGGAGTGATAGATGAAGTATGGGAATGGATAGACTCAGGTGGGAGTGATAGATGCAGAATGGGAATGGATGGACTCTGAAGTGGGAGTGATAGATGCAGAATGGGAATGGATGAACTCTGAAGTGGGAGTGATAGATGCAGAATGGGAATGGATGGACTCTGAAGTGGGAGTGATAGATGCAGAAAGGGAATGGATGAACTCTGAAGTGGGAGTGATAGATGCAGTATGGGAATGGACGAACTCTGAAGTGGGAGTGATAGATGCAGTATGGGAATGGATGGACTCAGGTGGGAGTGATAGATGCAGAATGGGAATGGATGGACTCTGAAGTGGGAGTGATAGATGCAGAATGGGAATGGATGGACTCTGAAGTTGGAGTGATAGATGCAGTATGGGAATGGATGGACTCTGAAGTGGGAGTGATAGATGCAGAATGGGAATGGATGGACTCTGAAATTGGAGTGATAGATGCAGTATGGGAATGGATGGACTCTGAAGTGGGAGTGATAGATGCAGTATGGGAATGGATAGACTCTGAAGTTGGAGTGATAGATGCAGTATGGGAATGGATGGACTCACGTGGAAGTGATAAATGCAGAATGGGAATGGATAGACTCTGAAGTTGGAGTGTTAGATGCAGTATGGGAATGGACGAACTCTGAAGTGGGAGTGATAGATGCAGTATGGGAATGGATGGACTCAAGTGGGAGTGATAGATGCAGAATGGGAATGGATGGACTCTGAAGTTGGAGTGATAGATGCAGTATGGGAATGGATGGACTCAAGTGGGAGTGATAAATGCAGAATGGGAATGGATAGACTCTGAAGTGGGAGTGATAGATGCTGTATGGGAATGGATGGACTCAAGTGGGAGTGATAGATGCAGAATGGGAATGGAAGGATTCTGAAGTGGGAGTGATAGATGCAGTATGGGAATGGATGGACTCTGAAGTTGGAGTGATAGATGCAGTATGGGAATGGATGGACTCAAGTGGGAGTGATAGATGCAGTCTGGAAATGGATGGACTGAAGTGTAAGTGATAGATGAAGTATGGGAATAGATGGACTTAAGTGTGAGTGACAGATGCAGAATGGGGAGTGTGGTGTGCCTGAAGATACTGTCAGACATCTAGTGAAATGGTGGTAGAAATCAGGTAGCTCTGAGGAATGACTAGAGGAATAAAATAAAAAAGCATCTTGGATGGACAGTCAGATTTCTGTAGATATGAACTTGTGGATACGTGAAGAACACAGACAGGAGTAGGGAAGGTGAGCTACTAAGGGGCAGTAAGAGACTGCAGCCTTGGTATGATAGCTAGGGTACAGAAAATGAAGTGCTCTAGCATCAGCAGAACAGATGAAGGAATGATGAAAATGTGGGAGTAGTGGTAGGGAAAAGGAAAGGGAGGGAAGTAAAAAAAGAAAGAAAGGTTGATAACACAGCTAGATATACAAACAGATATGAATGGTGAAGGAAAAGAAATATACAGCAAAAATATAGGATAATGTAAGGAGGGTCATATCAAAAAGAGAACTCAAGGATTCTAAGGAAAATTGCATAGAGCAGTTAGAAAGGAAAGAAAGAATTTAGGGTAAGGTAAGCAAAGCTCTCTGGATGCTACATTTGGAGAGTTAATGTTTACAGATTCTGCTATAGAGCATTTGACAAAATGAGAAGAGGAAAGGGGGAAGCTTAGAATGAATGGAAAGAGTGCTGGAACAGAATGAATGCATCAAGTTTTGTTAAAAAAACTAAGGGACCAAAGTACTAAAGTAATAGTGAGCATTGGAACAAATGACCTACCCAATGAATTCATCAAGGTATTCAAGTTGAGGGTGTGATAGCTTTGTAGATTTCTGAAAGATACCACCAGTGCAACAAATGATAGAGTTAAAAAAGTCAGTAAGCGGTTTATGTGAAGGGTTTGGAATGTGGACAACAAGAACTTTAGGTGGGGGGGGGGGCTGTATGACACATAGAATGGTCAGAAGCTATGCGTGGGATTGCCTATATGCATATGTGGAAACCAAAAAGATGCTGAAAGATGCATTGGAACAGTTTCATAAGTTCATAGGTAGGTACTAGGCTATTGGCCCTAGGGCCTATATAAGCCTAGCCAAAAAGGTATCCTGGCTTTTGCCACCCAAGAAAATTATTTACCTGTGCCCCTGTTGAGCAGAGCCACAGAAGTGATCCCCAGGGTGAATTTTCTATTTCCCATCCAATCATCAAGATTTTTCTTGAAGAGTGCTAATGAGTAGCTCTGTTTGACATAGATAGTCTGTTCCAGAGTATGGGAAATCTCTGGGACAGGAATCTATCCCTACAGCATGTTCTGTTTATTGTGGTGACAAGGTTTAGGTCCCTAGAGCATGTAGCTCGGAGGGATTGGGATTTCTTTAAGTGGAGCATGTCCAACAGCTCTGGGTTTGACACAGCTTTGTATGTTAGGCAGAGATCGCCTCTGAGTAGGCAATATGCAATGCAGTAAAGCTGGAGTTTTTTGAAACGGTCTGCGTAGGGCATCTGTTTAAGGCTGATAATCCTCTTTGTGAGGTGTTTCTGTGGCCTTTCCAGTTGTTGTAGATGTCTTGTGAGGTACATATCAAAAGGGGTGTTGTCCTCTATAATGGGTTCAATGAGTGACGAGTAGAGGGGAACAATGACCTCTTTTTTACTGGATGAGAAACCTTTTGTGATGAGGTGTGCCACGTAGAAGGATTTCCAAACTACTGTGGCAATGTGATTATCAAAGGAGAGACTACTGTCCACCTGTGTCCCAAGGTCTCTTATCACACTTTTGGTGTTAAGTAGACTTCTGCCTATGTGGTAGTTCATGGGTACAGAGTTTTTACCAAAAGGGATGACAATGCACTTTTTGGCATTGAGCTTGAGGCCATGGCTTTGACACCAGGCATCTGTCTCAGTGAGGCCCTTTTGTAGGATGTCCACATTGTTAGGAATTTCGATTATGGTTCCTAGTTTGCAGACATCTGCGAAATTCATTAGCCAAAGACCTTCTGTGTTAGCCTGTACTTCAGAGAAGTAGATACCAAACAAGAGAGGACTCAGGACTGAACCCTGTGGTACTCCACTTGTCACTGGTCTGAAGTCAGATTTGGAGTCTGCTACTTTCACAGTGTGGGTTCTGTCAGTGAGCCAGATGGCAACCCATCTTGTGACATAGGGATTTATACCTAGTTTAGTGAGTTTATCTATAATTTCAGAGTGGGGGGATGGTGTTGAAAGCCTTGGCGAGATCTAGATAGGCTGTGTGAGCCTCCTTACCCTCATCTATGGCTTTGGTGACTGCTTCAAAGAAGTCTATTAGGTTTAGGAGACATGATCTGCCTTTTACAAACCCGAACTGGGTGGGGTCCAGAGTTTGGAGATTACCAGTGTCATTGTTTATAAGTTCCATGATGATACGTTCCATGGCCTTGCAGACCAGGCTCATCAGGCTAATGGGGCGGTAGTTCCCAGGGTCCGTGGTGGATCCCCCTTTATGGAGTGAGATAACCGTCGCTGTGTGCCATTCAGTGGGCACAAAACCTGAGGTGAGGCTATGATTGAACATGGTACTTAGGTGGGGTGCCAGTTCATTCTGTAGTCCATGTAGAATGCAGCCTGGGATGTTGTCAGGTCCCATGGATGCTGTGTTCTTGGCTTTGGAGAGTGTGGTTTTTACCTATGCAGCTGTGATTACAGGTACTTTGCATTCTTCCTGTATAGAGATGGGCCCTTTAGGGGGTGAGAGGGGGGTAAAGTTAGCACTGAACCTATCTGCCAGGATGTTGGCAATATCAGTTGGTTCTGTATATTTAGTGCCATTGTGCTGTAACTCAGAGCAGATCTGAGTGTTGCCATTGAGATTCTTGACATAGCTATAGAATGCTTTGTGGTTGTCTTTAGAAACATAGGTGACTTTGTTTTCATAACTAGCTTAGGAGGATTTTATGAGGGATCTCAGGTTCTTACTCAGGCTGACCAGGGAGTTCCTCCACCTATGGGATTTTACTCTTTTTTTGCAGCAGTTTCTTTCCTCTGTTGTAGAGTTTGTTTATGACAGGGGACCACCAGATTGGCTTCCTTTTTTGGAGGATAGCATCCTGGTTCTGTTAGGGAAAGCACGATCCATGCACTTGTGTAAGTGCCTATAAAGTGCATTTGTGTAGTATTCAGCAGTCGTACCTCTATTGTCCGTCTGCATGGGTGTCGTGAAGTTTGCCACTTCTGTCTTAAGAAGATTTCTTAAAATATTTGCAGACAAATGTGATAAACGAAGTGATGAAGAAAATGCAGAGATACAGTGGGAAGAAAGGAAATGCATGGTAAAGAAGATGATATTTGGAAATGCTAAAAGACTAGTATAAAGGAGTCAACAGTTTATAGAACTTAAGAGCATAGGCTCAGAAACTGGAACTATACTGTAAACATGGGCTACACAGAGGGAGGGCTAAGACATGATGCACCCAACTTAATAGTGTTAGTTATATAAATTAAACTATTGTATCTTTCTCATCTGGAGTCTTAACAGAGGTATCATGAGAATCACAAATGCCATGAGACCAAAAATCATGAGGTGTTTTCTCTCAGTGACCGAAGTCTGAATGGAAAACTTTAAAACTCTTTCTTCGGTTTAATTTCTCCAAGTGTTTTGGGTTTCTAATACAATTGGAGGAATGGACCTCATTCCTAAGTCAAAGTATTATTGACAGTTCATGAAATTAGTATTGTTTTAGTCTTTGATGTTCACCATAAGTGCTCTTCTCAGCATTTGCAGTGTGCCCTACTATTCATACAGAGTTACATGTATCGGCAGCATATTTAAATAACACTAAATTATTTTTTTAAGAGACTCGCTCCTACTACTATTGGAACTGCTTGGGCATTCTTCTTCCACATTGCCCTTGTTTCTGCTTGCAAATCCTGGCATTTTATGACTTTATGTCTCTGTACATAAGGCACTGTAATCACTGGGTGTAGCAATTTCAATGATCAATGCTACGTTTACCTTCTTTTTAATGGATTACTATATCTGGTTTTCTCACATCTATTTTTTGAACTGTTGTTAATGGGTGATCCCATGCAATATAAACTTCATCATTCTCTATAATGCCTTTTGGCTCATGTTTCCAATGCTTCTCAGCTACTTCAGTAATGTAATATTTGCACAACCTCCAGTGCAACAGTCTTGCCACATTACTATGGCTTTCGTATACAGGCCCTCTGTGTGTCACACCCAGCAACAAGATGTGCGACGGTTACCAGTTTTGTTTCACAGAACCTGCATTTGTCTGTTTCTCCCACATATTAAGTGGACTTTGTAAACCAACTTGTACACAGCCCACTGTCCTGGGCTGCTAATATTAACCTTTCATCGTTTGATTTAAATTCACCTCTGTGTAACCGTTCCTACGTCAGATCATGATTGACATGAGGATGTGCCATGAGTTTTCTGCACTTGCAGCTATATTTATGCCTTTTCTACATTTCTTGCCTTCTCATCTGATCCTTTTCTTTGCATTCTCTGTTTTGTTTTTTGGCACATTCAGTTGCTGTCTGATTTTTATCTACTTCTGGTTTGGTTTCCATTTCCGCTTCACACTGATATGCTTCTGCTTAACTAAGGAAATAAATCATCTTAGATTTGTTCTCTTCGTGTTTCAAAACTTTTGCTACGTTTGGATCTGATGAAGTCAACATATATGTATGTAGTCCTATGACTGCAGATCTATACATGTAATCAATTTCGATGAGGTCCATACTTCCATCAGAAGGATGGCTATATAACCTTGGTATACACTGATTTTTATATATCATTGGATAAGCATGAAGCATTTTTTTTGTTTTCCTGTCCAACTGATCCAATACCTTTTGGGGCCAGACAATCACACCCAAACTGTAAGTTAGAACATGAAAAGCAAACTGGTTTATAGCTTCGACTTTGTTCCTAGATGTCAGGGGAGTTTTCCGTATTAATTTTAGTCTTCTAAATATACTTTACTGAGTTATCTTTTCACATTTGTTCATGCTTTATTATCAATCCTTCATCAATTCCCAAATATTTATACACTCCGTCCTGTTCAAGTTTCTTTACATCACATTCCTGTCCCAGACTGATATTTTCTTGGTGCTACAGCTTTCCTGCTTTAAATGTTGCTTTTGCACATTTATCAAAAGCAAATGACATTCTTATATCATCTGAGAAAGTTTTGACGACTTCAGGTTATGCTTTCAGCTACTCTTCTGATGACCTATACAGTTTTAAACCATTGACAAAAACACTTCGTTGTTGCCTGGGAGCCAAATTGTAACAATGATCTAATCTATTAAGTAGATAGTTTAATGAGCTAACGGTAAGATAAAACAGCAGCGGTGACAGTCACCCTGAAATATCCCCCTTTGAATTTTTCTTCCTAAGATAATAACTTTTCCTTTATTATGGCTTAGCTGCAAACTGGCTTGCCACTGTTTCATTGTCATTGTAATGTAACTCATCAATGTAAGGTGTATCTTACGGGAACACTTTATAAGCTCGAAATACTGAAATCTCGAAATTCAGTATCTCGAGTCCATAAAGTGGAATGATCAGAAGATCACAACCCCAGAAGCGTGAAATTCAAAATCTCGAATGTGGGAGATTTTGAATTAGCGGTTCTGGTGTTGCACTGTGTTCGTGGATTCAGGTAAGTGTTTATGTTTAAGGTTGTTGGGTAGGGGCTGTAGTGTGTGTTGTTACTGTGATGTGTGTGCGAGAGGAATGTAGTTTGCGTGGTGGGGTTTTGTGTCTGTGTGTATGTAGTGCGACCTTGGAGTTAGAATATTTAAGTAGGGGGTGGGGGGTGCAGGGGGGCTTGCCCCCCTGCATATCATAAGGGTAGGTGTGTGTGCTTATTTAGTTGTGTGCGTGTGTGTTGTAATGGTGTTTGAAAGTGTTTGGAGTTTGAATTTTGCAATTTCGGGATTTAGGGCTTCATGATTGTGTAGTTTCGGGTATTTGGATTTTCTACTTTATAGGCTCGAGATTCTGCAATTCGAGTTTTCAGAAGTTCGAGGTTATAAATTGAATCCGTATCTTACATATCTGTAAGCACTCCTTTATCTATGAATGTGGGATGCTGGTAAATGCTTTTTTATAATCTATTCATGCCATACTTACATCCTTCCCTTTTTACATTTCTCCATTATGTTTTTTTATTTTACAACAAATGATCCTTTGTTCGATATTACTTTATTTTATTGCCCTTTTGTTCTACTACCATGATTGAGTTTTCTTCTAAATGACAATAAACACTGTCAGCATCAATTCCAGTATAAAGTTTATACAGTGTTGGAAGGCAAGTTATTGGGTTGTAGTTTTTAGGATAACTTGCAGGTTCACTATTAAGGAGGAGTATTGTTTTTCCTCTTGTTAACCGGGATTGTGTCTGTTTGGGATGTGCATACAAGTAGTTGTTACTCAGGGCTAAATCTTTGTGTAATGATGTTAATAATTTCAGTCAGACATTAGGTGCTGCATCTGGGCCTGGGGTTTTCCATTTAGGAGCTTTTCTTAATTGTATTTCAATTACTCTGGCTGTTACTTCATCCCATTTCATATCCTGTACATTTGAACTTCTTACTGTTTCTTTAATGTCTTCTATCCATTCAGCATATTTGATATGTTCCACAGGGTCTTCATAGATTTTTCTCCAAAACATGTCTACTACTTCTTTTTTCTGAGGTGTTTCTATTCCTTCTGCTTTGTTTCCCATTTCTCTATAAAACATTTTTTGATCATCAATGAACTGCTTATTTCGTACTTTTCTCTTACATTTTTCTGCATATCTTCTAAGTGTTTTGCCTGTGGTGATATCTTTAGTTTATTTGCAAGGGTGTGAGATAGAGCCTGGCCTGGTGTAATACTGCTCATTGCTTTTATCACATCTTTCTAGGTATTTTTATTGATCCGTTCCCTCTTCTATACTTTTCCAACAGTGACACTTCTTGTTTTAATTGCTTTACAGTTTTCTCTATTCAATAATTCCATGATGGCATTAGATTTCTCCCCTTCCATTCCCTTACTGCCCTGTGTTTTTTCTGATAAGACTTTATCTGTTATTAATTTAGCTGCACAGTAATGTATCCTATTTACTTCTGTTATATCACATGAATTTCTGTTAATAGACTTGATTACTGTGTTCATTTGTTTTATCAGACTTCTAACATTTCAGGTCTTACTGACTTTGTAATCTCTTTCTTTCATCAATCTTAGTATGACTAAACATCTCTATTAAATCAAGCAACTCTTTCTTTAGATCTTTTTAGTTTGAACTGAGGGTATATTCTTTATTCTCCATTTTTGTGAGTATTCTACATTATACAGAAAGTTCCAGAACATCTTCCTGTGACATATTCTCTTTAGCTGCATCCTGCATCATCCATTCCTCTTTCATATGGGAACTCACTGGCCTGTCACTCCACAACATCAACTGCATCAGAGTTACCACAGTTTCCTGTTCCTTCCCTTGCTATGCAACTCCAGCAGAACATTTGTACTGGTTTCCTCCTTAAGTCTCCAGAGTATCTTCATGTGGCAACTGATAAGATTCTTCCCTTTCCACCTGTAGCCCTTAATTTGAGGACTCACTGTTCCATCATGCTGTGACGTTAACAGTGTTGGAATTTCTACACTAAATCCTTCACTTTGCCAGTAATCTATAACTTCATTTTCTATTTCTTTAATGTCTTCATTACGAATCCTCTTTTCTACTACCCCCCTTTCCTTTCCTATTTGTTGCATCATAAAGTTTTCCATAGCTGGATGCTTTTGCCTGTATTCCTTTTCAAATATCCTTGCTATTCTTTTAGTATTGATTAGTCTTGCTTTATCCTTTGCATAAATATTGCACTATATCAAATCTCTTTTTCTTTCCCATGTCCATATTTTTTCTTCAGATGTCTCTCATTCCACCTGTTTCTCTCTACTTTGGGGACACATTGTTTTATCATGCTGCGATGTTACTAGTTTTGGATTTTCTACACTAAATCCTTCACTTGGCAAGTATTCTATAACTTCAGCTTCTATTTAACTTCTACTTTACTAATCTTCTGTTCTACGTTCCCCCTTTGTGATCTTATTTTTGTATTGAAAAATGTCCATATTTGGGTACCTTTGGCTGTATTTCTCTTCAAATATCTTTGGAGCTACGTTTTGTATTGATTAATTTGGCTTTCTTCTTTGCATGAATATTGCACCTTATTAAATCTCTCTTTCTTTCCAATGTCCGTGTTTCTTTTTAATACCTTTCAAAAATCTCTAGTTTTTTCTTTATATTTTTGCACTTCCTCAGTCACCCCTTTTTCGAAACAGCACAAAGTTCCTTGGTCTATAAAACGTTTTTCATAAATCTGTTGTATTAATGAACACAAATATGTATTTGAAGCTTTTGACAGTTTTTCTTTTCAAGTATTTTTCTTTACTCTAATTTCTCTTAATCTTTTTGAATATTTTCCATCCAGAAATTCTGGGCTTCGTATTTAATTTCTTTCTTATCCTTAATAGTCCTCTCTGTCATCTTCATGGCTCTTTTTTCACCAGTCAGTTTTTGTGTTTTTTGTGAACTACTACTGTGGATCAGTGTGCGCATCTACCTTTAAGAGCCATTCCAGTCCATGGACACTTGCATATAAGTACAGAGCACGTGCAAGCAAGAGTGCCATTTTGACTGAGCAGGGAGTGAGAGCATGCATGTGTATAGCAGTCAGTCAGTTAGTTTGGTTAAATTTTATGTTCCAGTTATCCATCCTGATGTGTTTGTGTGTAATACATGACTTAAATGAACACCCAGCCTCATTGTCTTATTTGAATACATAAGACAAGCGACATGTGTCAGGATGGGATCCAAAGTAAAACTTCTTGAAGATCATGAGCTGCGCAGTTACAATTGGAGGAATATACAGGAGTGAATCATCCCATGCTCAAATGATTCGCAAACAGGTCAGAAAGATAAATCCAGGTACTAAAACTTGTTTGAATGATTTTTTCCTCAACAAATATAAAATGAAGCATTCAAAATGTTCAAAATTGCTTTCTAATTAAATGAAATATTCAGAACAATGATATATTGATAAAAATTCTTGAAATGCTTACAAAATGCTTATAAAATTATTGAAATTACTTCTGAATCACATAAAATGTATAAAAAAGAAAAAAAAAAACAATCTGGAGTAGGGACTTCATTTGTCAGCAACCTGTGGGTCTTGGATCTGATATCGGATCCGAGCCGGCAACTATTTATACAGCTATGGATCCGAGCTCCTAGCTCCTCCCCTCACCCATAATCCCCTGCCAACCCTAATTGACCTCAGATCTAGTTTGCCCCTCTTAGAAGAGACAGCTGAATTTCAGAGCTCCTGGCAACTTTCAGATAAGTTTTAAGAAAAACTTGTTAAAATAGAAAATCTTTCTTTTCTTAAATAGTGTGTGTGTTTAGGATCCCCTTTTGTTAATTTTATTCTTTTTTAGTGTATTCCCTCCCCTCGCTGGTCATAGTGTGTGTGTGCGTTGCTTGTGTTTTTTGGGGCCTGGTGTGTTTGTGTAGTTATTTCTTTTCTTGAAAAATGTCGGAGGCCCCAAAGCCCATTTTTTCTAAGTGCAACGAGTGTGGCCATAAGCTTTCACCGGCGGATGGCCACACTCGGTGTGTTCGGTGCCTTGGGGTTGATCACCTGTCCTCAGGATGCACGATTTGTGCAGGATTCAACCCCAGGGCACTGAAAGAGTGGAGGTCGAAGTTGGTCCTGGCAGGACTTTTACCCCGGAGTCGGCTTCGGCCTCCGCTACTCCCGTGGCACCTCCCCAGCCTGTGGTGGTGGCCACTCCTGCCCCCCTTCCCCCGGCCGGGATTCAAACTCCCACTAAAGCGCTGGAGGATAGGGAGGCCAGGAGGGAGAAATGGAGGGAGAAGCACCACAAGCGGCGGGCCGAGGCCTCCGCTTCGGCCCCCCCCCCAGCTAAGCGGGCTTCTCCCTCCACGGCTTCCAGGTCTCCTCCTCCTCGGCTCAGATCACCTTGCTTCTCCCCGGGACCAGAGGAGGAGGAGACCCGATCTCCGTCGAGGTCATCGAGGCGGCACTCCAGGCCTGCCTCGGTGGCCTCATCAAGATCCACCTACAGCCTGTCTGATGTAGACTTGGACTGGATGATGAGAAGGTTCATCCAGGCCCAGCTGCAGATGGGAGTGCTCCTGCCTCCCCCCCCTTCGGGGGGGAGCTCGACACCCTTTTTTGCTCCGATAGCTCCTTCTCCGACCTGCTTTCCGGGTTCGGAGCGCCTGGAGCCGGGCAGCGTTGGAGCCGGGGGTGGGTCGGCGGCGACAGTACTGGGTACTTTGGATCCAACCCTACCCTCGAGTCTGTCAGTTCCATTGTCGGATCCGACCTCTCGGAGCCGTGGCCTGAGCTTCGGATCCAAGGGATTCAGTGTGCCTTCGGCTCCATCCAGGTCGGAGCACACTGATCCCTGGGATCCGATGGTCTTGGCGCCGGTTCTGATCCCTTCATCGGATCCGAGTGGGAGTCGGCTCTCGGAGCACAGGGAGAGCAGCTCCCCCTCGGCCTTCGATGTAGTGGAGAGGGCTCTGTCGAGAGCATCCAGACCCCTGGCCCTTGTATCGGTTCCGCCCTGCACTCTCTCTCTTCTGGGTCAGGCTTCCATCACCCGGCCACAGGGACAGCCTGCTTCGATGTCCCAGGTTGTTCCTTTGGAACAGGACATTGCTGGCGAGACCTCCTCGGACAGACCCCCCGAGGAAGTGCCTCGCAAGCATAAGTGTAAGAGGAGGCACGTGGACTCCCCCAAGTCCTTAACAGAGGACACGGACTTGGATGAAGGGGAAGGCTCCCCAAGATCACCCCCTGAGGATGTCTCCTATGGAAATGCTTAGGCTCGGGGGGGGGTGGTCTGCCCCCAAGACTTTCTTTGACGAGTCCATGTTCCTGGAGGCATTCGAAGCAGGCCCGTCTACCTCTTGGGTGTCCCCTCCAGCCAACCCCTGGCGGACCTTGTGTCCACCAGGGCGTGGAAGGAGCCGGACACTGTAGAGCCTATTCCCAAGCACCCAGATAGGACTTTGAGTCCCCCCACAGACTGGCCCCACTGGAGCAAGGGTTCCCCTGTAGATGCCATGTTGATGGCGGCAGCCACTAAGAGGGAACTAGCTCAGGAGAGCCCCTCGCTTCATCCTCCGAGCAAGGAGTCTCGCTTGATGGATTGCCTTGGGAAGCGGGTATTCAGTTCAGCGACCTTCTCAGTAAGGTCTTTGAACTACATGGCACATGTCATCAGGATGCAGAGCGATTGTACTCCACTCGTATGGCCACTCTGAGATCTGTTTGTAATACCTCTATGCGGCTGTTGTCTCACGCAACAGAGGGAGCCACTAGAGCTAGCGGAGCGGGCCTAGTTATGAGACGCCAGGCCTGGCTCCGACATTGTGAGTTTGCGGAGCCCTTTAAGGCGTCCTTTGCGAATGCCCCCTTTGATGGTTCTGCTTTGTTTGGCAAGACCGTTCGTGAGACACTTGTCCAGAGCGAGAAGGACGGGAAGACGTTGTCTGCCATCGGAGTCCGCTTCTCTGCTCCCCAGAGGTTCTTTTCCAAGAACCAAAAGGGACAGAAGAAGATGTGGTTCTGGAAATCGCAACATTCCCAACCTGCTCCGAACAACCAGTCCTTCCGTGGCAGAGGAGTACAGGGAGGACGCCGCCCTAGAGGCAGAGGGGCACTGAGAAATTTTGAGTCCAGAGAATCCTTCTCTGATCGGCCCACGCAACAGCCCTGAAGGGTTGCCCAACTGCTCCACTCTGGAGGCAGTCGGGGGGCACTTCTCGAGGCATCTGGTGGCATGGGAGTCCATTACGTCAGACCGCTGGGTGCTTCGGATTATATCCAGAGGTTACAAAATCCCTATGTTTCATGTTCCCAGACTCAAGAACCTCCCCGATGTACCACCCGATCAGAGGGAGGCTGCAGCTGCAGAAATCCAGCAGCTGCTAGAAAAAAGGGCCATCCAACCCGTCCCCCCAAACCAGCTCGGATTAGGGTTTTACTCCAGGTTCTTTCTGGTGCCAAAAAAGACGGGGGACCTGAGACCAATTCTAGACCTCTCCCTCTTGAACCTGTCGGTAACCAAGGAGAAATTCCGAATGGTCACTCTTCAATCCATTCTCCCCCTGTTGCGGGAGAACGACTGGATGTGCTCAATAGACCTCAATGATGCGTACTACCACATCTTAATGGACAGATGATCCAGGAGGTTTCTCCGCTTCTGGCTGAGAGCCAGCCACTATCAGTTCAGGGTCCTTCCCTTTGGCCTCACCACAGCCCCCAGGGTGTTCACCAAAGTTTTAGCAGTGATAGCGGCCCACCTGAGACTTCAGGGAATGCAGGTCTTCCCGTACCTGGACGACTGGCTCCTGACCACCCCAACAAGGCATCTACTCTGCTCAGCCAGAGATTTTTTTCTTCGCCTAGCCCCCCAGTTAGACATCACGATCAATATGGACAAATCCTCCCTTGCTCCGACACAAGTGATAGACTTCATAGGGGCCAGGTTAGATACGAGAAGTCTACGAGCCTACCTCACTTCGGAACGACTACAGAATCTCAGTTTACATGTGCGGGCCATCCTCCAATCAGAATCTCCACCCACGGAATTGGTCCTGAGGGCACTGGGCTCTATGGCAGCGGCCATTACACTCCTTCCGTGTGCTTGCCTAAACATGAGGGTACTACAGTGGACCCTTCAAGTACAATGGTCCTTCCAGCTTCTTCCTCTCAATCACCCTGTCTCTGTCAGCAAGGCTTGCAGGAGGGCCCTGTTATGGTGGCTTCATTCTCCAGACCTCCATACAGGCCGCCCCATCTGCGCTCCACCTCCCCTCGTCACGGTGACCACGGATGCTTCTCGCCTCGGGTGGGGGGGCATTGCTCAGGCAGAACAGTCCAAGGCACATGGAACGACTCAGAGACCTCCCTGCATATCAATGTTCTGGAGATGAGGGCAGTGCTGTTGGCGTTGCAAGCACTTCACAACCTTCTTCCCGTCAGAACTATTGTGATACAGACGGACAACATGTCAGTTGTCTGGTATATCAACAAACAGGGGGGAACCAGGTCTTATCCTCTCTGCGGAGAGGCCATGAGAGTGTGGGAATGGGCGATCTCTACCAACCGCTTTCTGATCGCAACGCACATTCCGGGATGGTCCAACATTCTGGCGGACAAACTCAGCCACACTATTCTTTCCCCTTACAAGTGGTCTCTCAACTCCCGAGTAGCGAAGCAGATTTTTCAAAATGGGGGCAACCCTGCTGCGATCTTTTTGCCTCTCCCTCAAATACGAAATGCGACAACTTCTTCACCCTGATTCCCCCACCAGGGGAAGCCCTGAGAGATGCTCTAGTGCATGCTTGGCTGCCCAGTCTACTTTATGCCTATCCTCCTCTACTCCTGATGCTAAAGGTGTTATAGAAAGCCTCTCGGTTGGGGAGCAAGATGATCCCCATTGCCCCATTCTGGCCTCGACATACTTGGTTCCCTTACCTGTGGTCTCACTTGGTGAATCCTCCCTGGATTCTGGATCCCAGCCCGGATCTGATCTCCCACCCATCAGGCTTACCGACCCTGAATCTGGACAACCTGAAGCTGACAGTTTGGCTGCTCCAGTTCCACTCTTAATTAGGACTCCCGGTATCTCCTCACCAGTCAAAGCCATCTTGGTGGCAGCGCATAAACCTTCCACCAGGAAGATTTACCGCAGTAAATGGAAGCGCTTCTCCATCTGGGCGGAACATCATAATGTGGACCCCTTCACTGCTCCGCTAATGTCCGTTTTGGACTTCCTTACCGGGCTTTTTCAGCAAGGGGATAGCTGTTCGACAGTCAAGGTACAGTTGGCAGCCATCTCCCATTACCATGTAGGACACGAGACAGGTCCTTTGATGTCAGCTAAACTATGTAAAACCTTCCTCAAGGGTACTTTTCTGCTCAGGCCCCCTATCAAAGAAGCCATATCCCCTTGGGACCTATCGCTAGTTCTCCATATCTTGACTGCTTCCCCCTTTGAACCAGCTGCCTCGGCTGATCTTAAATACCTGTCTTGGAAAACAGCATTCCTGGTAGCGATCACTTCTGTGAAAAGAGTTTCAGAACTTCAAGCTCTTTCCATAAAACCCCCTTACTTGGTTTTTCATCAGGATAGAGTGTACCTCAGGACCAATCCATCCTTTCTACCTAAGGTGGCCTCAGAAACCAATATCAATCAGTCCATCAATCTCCCTGTTTTCTTCCCTAATTATCAAAATAAAGGAGAATACAAGCTGCATTCATTAGATGTGCACAGGCAGCTGCGTTTCTATATTCATAGGATTGCTGGTCACAGACAATCTGATCAGCTGTTCATTTCCTTTGCCAAATTCAATTTAGGTAAAGCCATTTTGAAGGTCACCTTATCACACTAGATTTCCCAATGTATCCTTCTAGCTTATGAGACTTCTGGGAGGCCCGCACCTCAAAGGGTCCGTGCACACTTCACTCGCTCCATATCTACTTCTACTGCATTCAGATCTAGAGTCCCCTTGGATGATATTTGCTCGGCAGCCACTTGGGCCTCATCTCATACCTTTATTAACCACTACAAACTGGACGTCACTTCCAGAGGGAGAGCATCCTTTGGCTCCGCAGTGCTCCCGAACATCCTTCCATGATGGCCGCCCAAGATTCAGGTAGCTGGGGACTCTGTCCCACAGGTTGCTGACAAATTAAGTCCCTACTCCAGATTAAGAAGTTATGTACTCACCATAACGTTCCACCTGAGTAGGTGGCTTCATTTGTCTGCAACCATCCCCCCCTCCTTCCCCCTGGCCTTCAGAAGAGTTAGATGGTGGTATTATTCCTGCCTTTTCCTGTTGGGATACCTTTTCAGGTATACAGGAGGGCAAACATGATCTGAGGTCAATTGGGTTTGGCAGGGGATTATGGGTGAGGGGAGGAGCTAGGAGCTCGGATCCATAGCTGTATAAATAGTTGCCGGCTCGGATCCGATATCGGATCCAAGACCCACAGGTTGCAGACAAATGAAGCCACCTACTCAGATGGAACGTTATGGTGAGTACATAACTTTTTATTTTTTTGCTATGGGCTTCTTTTTTATATTAACTAAAGTATTCAAAGTATCTGCCTTTTGTGTGGAGTCTGCATGTCCTCCCTGCGGTTGGGTGGGCATTCGAAAGATATGCGTAAATGGGCGAGCCTTCGTTGAAGGTTGAACATCAAGCTGGCACCTCGGCGTTCGTGAAAATCTACTGCCAATCATTAGCAGACCGGAGTTCCGCTGTGGCATTCCCTAACCAGGAAAAGCCGAAAGACAAACAAACATTCGAAGTATCTGAAGTCTGCAAAGTGTTGGCCAGTATGTGCAGTATTACAGTACAGTTATTTTGCAAAATACGATCATTTCAAAGAGTTTATGTTGCAGTTGAATATTTTTAATGTACCTGCTGTGTGTGTGCATTTGTTGGCATGGCAGAAGGATTTTGCAGACCTGCTCCACTTGTATTTGATAATAATGTTGCTGAAAATTGGAGAGTATTTGAGCAAGAGTATGATATTTTCATACAGGCTGCTTTTTCTGATAAAGACACATATACAAAGGCATTTATTCTGCTTTATTTAGCTGGTTCAGAAGCCATTGAAAGGGAGCATTCATTTGCGTATGCCCCAGCTGTGTATGCAGGGGAGGGGGAAGACCGCCATATTGTGGTACTGGCTGAAAAGTAGGAAGACCCTGAGTGCTTAAAATGTAAATTTAGAGAAATGTGCAACCCCCAAACGAATATTACAATGGAAAGGCACATATTTTACACAACAGATCAAAAGTCTGGTGAAACTTTTGCAGCATATATAACTGATTTGAGAAACAAGGCAAAAACGTGCAGATTTGGTGATCTAAGAGATGAGTTGATAAAAGACAGGCTTGTGTTTAGTATTAAAGATGATGCAGTGAGAAAGATTTTGTTTCGAGACAGTGACTTAACTTTGAATAAGGCCATAGAGATTTGTCAGATATATGAGCTCACAGAAAAGCATACGAATATGCTTACAAATAAGAAAAGCATGCTTGCAGTGCCTTCCAGTGCTAATGTTGATAGTATGCAGCTTGACATTAAAAGATACAAGCCTAAAGGTGTGGTTGCTTCAGTAAAACCCAGAGCAGCTTCAATAAAACTCTGGGCACATTGAGTATAGCAGAGGAGTGACTAAGCCAAACCTGTGACAAATCTCATAGTCAAGTGTTGTAACTGTGGAGGCAACCATGAGTCCAAGCGAGAGAAGTGATTAGCTTTTGGTCAGCAGTGTCACACATGTAAAAAGTGGAATCATTTCAAAAGGTACTGTAAATCTAAAGGGTTGCATTCTTTTATTAAAAGAGAACATTCATAGAGGCAAGTTCATAGGTTCATAGGTTCATAGGTTGGTACTAGGCTATCGGCCCTAGGGCCTATGCAAGCCTAGCCATAACAATTCCCTGGATATTTCTTCCCACAATATTTACTTCTCTGGGCCCCTGTCTAGCAGGGTGACTGACATGATCCCCAGGGTGAATTTCCTATCTCCCATCCAATCAACAAGGTTCCTTTTGAAGAGGGCCAATGAGGCGCTCTGCTTGACATGTATGGGCAGTCTATTCCAGAGTATGGAGAGTCTCTGGGTCAGGAACCTATCCCTCCAGCATGTTTTGTTCATTGTGATGACAAGATTTAGATCCCTGGAGCATTTGGCTCTGAGGGATTGGGATTTCTTTAAGTGGAGCATGTCCAATAGCTCAGGGTTTGACATGGCCTTGTATGTTAAGCAGAGATCGCCTCTGAGTAGACGATATGCCACAGAGTATAGGTGGAGTTTTTTTAGACAGTCAGCATATGGCATCTGCTTTAGGCCTGTGATTCTTTTAGTGAGGTATTTCTGTGGCCTTTCCAGCTGTTGCAGATGTCTTGTGAGGTACATACCAAACGAGGCATTATACTCTATAATGGGTCTAAATGAGGGATGAGTACAGTGGGACAATGACCTCCTTTTTTCTGGATGAAAAGCCCTTAGTGATTAGGTGTGCCACATAGAAGGATTTCCTGACTGTTGTGGTGATGTGGTTATCGAAAAGTGAGACCACTGTCCACCTGTGTCCCTAAGTCTCTCATCACACTTTCGATGTTTAGCATCCTGCCACCTACGTGGTAATTCATGGGTACATGTTTTTTTTCCAAAGGGGCTAACTATACATTTCTTGGCATTAAGCTTGAGCCTATGGCTCTGGCATCAGGCATCTGTTTCTGTAAGGCCTTTTTGTAGAATATCCACATCATTTGGGGATTCAATAATGGCTCCCAGTTTGCAATCATCTGCAATCTTTGTTAGCCAGAGTCCCTTAGTGTTGGCCTGTACTTCAGAGAAGTAGATGCCAAACAATAGTGGTCCCAGGACTGAACACTAAGGTACTCCACTTGTCACTTGTCTGGAGCTGGATTTGGAGTCAGCTACTTTTACAGTCTGGGTTCTGTCAGTAAGCCAGTTGGCAACCCATCGAGTGACGTAGGATTTATGCCCAGCTTAGTAAGTTTATCTATGATTCCAGAGTGGGGGATGGTGTCGAAGGCCTTGGCGAGGTCCAGATAGGCTGTGTGGACCACCTTACCCTCGTTCACAGCTCTGGAGACTGATCTGAAGAAGTCAATCAGATTCAGGAGACAAGATCGGCCCTTCACAAACCCAAACTGGGTGGGGTCCAGTGTTTGAAGGTTGCCAATGTCTTTGTTTATAAGTTCCATGATAATGCGTTCCATGCCCTTGCAGATCAGGCTTCTCAGACTGATGGGATGGTAGTTCCCGGTATCCAAGGTGGATCCTCCCTTGTGGAGCAGGATAACTGTAGCTGTGCGCCACTCAGTGGGCATGAAGCCTGAGGTGAGGCTATGATTAAACATGAGACTTAGGTGAGGTGCCATTTCATTTTGTAGTTCATGTAGTACACAGCCTGGGATGTCATCTGGTCCCATGGATGTTGTATTCTTAGCTTTGGAGAGTGCGTTTTCCACCTGTGTGGCCGTGATTATCGGAATTTGGCAATCTTTTGGTATTGAGATGGGCCCTTTAGGGGGTGAGAGGGGGGTGAAGTTGGCACTAAATCTATCTACCAGGATATTGGCAATATCCTTTGGATCAGTATATTTAATGCCATTCTGTTGTAGCTCAGAGCAGATCTGAGCAATACCATTTAGATTCTTCACATAACTATAGAATGCCATGTGGTTGTCAATGGAATCTTTGGCAATTTTATTTTTGTAACTAGCTTTTGAGGATTTTATGAGGGATCTCAGCTTCTTACTGAGGCTGGTGAGGGAGTTTTTTTGCATCCTGGGACTTTCCTGTTTTCTGCAACAGTTTCTTCCTTCTGTTGTATAGTTTGTTTATAGCAGGGGACCACCAGATTGGCTTCCTTTTTTTGGAGAAGAGCATCTTGGTTCTATTTGGGATGGCACAATTCATGCACGAGTGGATGTGCTTGTACAGTGCCTTAGTGTAGGATTCTGCAGTCGAACTTCCAGATCCCGTCTGCGTGGGTGTTGTGAAGTTTGTCATTTCTGACTTCAGTATCATGAAGTTGGCTTTGGAGAAGTTTTTTAAGGAGGTTTCCTTACTGGGGGGGTGGGGGGGATGTGGATGTCAAAGGTGATTTGCTTATGATCAGACCTGACCAATGAGGGGGTGACCACTGGTGTAGAGTATCTATCTCCCATGTTGGTAATGACCAGGTCTAGGATATTGGCTCCCCTGGTGGGACAATAGATTAGTTGATCCAGGGCATTGGAATTTATGAATTCCAAGAACCGTTGGGAAAAGGAGTTGGTACCCGAGAAGTTTTCCCAATTAATGGTAGGGTAGTTGAAATCACCCAGTATTAGGGTGTTTGGCTGTATCTTAATATTTTCCAGTATGTTTAGAAAGGTGTAGTGAGAAATGATCAACTAGAAAGCTGCGAGCCTACTTTTTATGTTGATGGTGTGTCTGTGCTTGGTGAAACAGTCAATGCAGTAGATTTGTTGGCAAAGAATGAAGTATTTTGTACTATTCTGATTAATGGCAGACTTGTAGAGCTCAAGGCCGATACTGGTTCAAAGTGCAGTGTTGTGTCAACAGAAATGTTTACCAAAGTAAGTGCTGGTGAGAAGCTTGATCTGGCAATGTGTGCAAAGCTTGTTGCTTGTGGTGGTGAAGAAATTCAAACTGAAGGCTCAGTAGTGATTTCATATTACTCTGCTGGGAACAGCTATGAGTTGCAATTTTACGTAGTCAAAAGGTAATGCAGTCATTGTTAGGGCTCAGAGACAGTTTGAAAATGTGACTACTTTCATTTAATAGAAAAGTCTATTATGTAAGCATTTGTAACAACGAAAATTTTGCACAAACTATTTTTTCTGACTATGCTGATCTTTTCAAAGACAAGTTAGGCAAACTCCCAGTTATGCATTCTATGAAGTTAGACCATGAAGTAAGCCCAGTCATCAGACCAGCATGGAAAGTTCCAGTAGCCCTGCAGAGCAGAGTCAATGTTAAACTAGACAGAATGTTGCATCTAGGAGTAATTTATCCAGCAGATGAACTAACTGAATGGGTATCCTCCATGGTGGTAGCTCATAAGAAAAGCTCAGGTGATATTAGAATATCTACTGATCCAAGAGATTTGAACAAAGCAGTAAAACAACCTCATCATCCAGTGCATAAAATCGAAGAAGTTACTGCTCTCATGCCTAATGCCACTGTGTATTTTTTTTGTCTTAGATCCAAAAAGTTCATTTTTGCAAATATTGCTTGACTGAAAATCTTCACTGCTAACCACTTTCAGTGCACCATTTGAAAGGTACAGATTTTTGAGAATGCCATTTGGGATAAATTCTCTCGGTGAGGTCTTTCAACATGCGATGGAACAATTTTTTTCTGGCTATCCATGTGCTATTATAGTAGATGATACTCTTGTAGGAGACAATGGTGAAGTTGAACATGATAGAAACATCAGAAAAGTTCTGGAATGTGCTCCTGAGGTGAATCTTATGCTGAATCTGCAGAAATGCAAATTCAGGCTACAAGAAGTTACTTATGTGGGTCATGTGTTTACCAGTTCAGGCTTACAACCGGATCCTTCCAAGCAAACTACAATTCTTGAGATGCCAGCTACAGAAGACGTCACTTCCTTACAATGTTTTCTTGGCATGGCCAATTATTGGGCAACTTCACTCCAGATATGAGTGAACTATCAACACCACTTAGAGAGCTGACATGCAAAGATGTAACCTGGTCCTGGTTGGAACACCACCAAAGAGCATTTGATGTCTTGAAAAGAAAATTGCCAGTCCACCCACCTTAAGATATTATGATGTCCACAAACTGTACCTCTTTCCTGTGATGTCTCAAAGTTTGGTCTCGATGCAGTCATTTTCAAGAGGGTAGACCAGTAGCCTATGTATCCAGAACCATAACCCAAACTGAGATGCAGTATGCTCAGATAGAGAAAGAGCTCTTGGCAATTATATTTGCAGGTTTGAAGTTCCATGATTATATTTATGGCTGACCTATTCAAATTGAGACTGACCACCAACCTTTGGTCACTATTTTGAAAAAGCCAATGCAAACAGCTCCTGTGAGATTGCAAGGTATGATGTTAAAATTGCAAAAGTACAATTTTCACTTGGTTTACACAAAAGGCAATCTTCTTTATCTTGTGATACTTTATCCAGATTGCTCTGAAAAAACACTGAACAGCATGAAAATGAGAAACCTGATTGTGAAGTCATGGAAGTGAGAAAGTTTTCTTCCACACGTCTTGATGAGCTTAGAACTCACACAGCTTTAGATCCAATTCTCCAAAAGTTCCACCACTTTCCCAGTCGAGTATGGCCATCAAAGCAATTTGTTTACCACTAGAAGGCAGCAGTATTTTCCTTACAGAGACAAGATTTTGATGGAAGATGGTATCATCATGAAAGGTCCAAAAGTGATTGTTCCAAAATTCTTGCAACAAGAGTATATTAAAATCTTGCATCATGGCCACCAAGGAACTTGTTTGTTTGTTTGTGTCTTTCGGCTTTTCCCGGTTAGGGGTCGCCACAGCGGAACTCCAGTCCACTAATGATTGGCAGTAGATTTTTACGTGCCGAGTTGCCAGCCCTGACGCACAACCTTCAACGAAGGTACGCCCATTCACGCAATCTCCATACAGAAGATGCTCTAGCTGAGAATCAAACAGGACAACGTCGTACTGTGAGGTGACAATGCTACTGCAGCACCACCACCGCAGCTATATGGCCACCAAGGAACTTATTCCACCAAAAGACGGGTAAGTGGACTAGTATTTTGCCTTTCATATCAAAAGACATTGAGAAAGAACTCTCAGCTTGTTCTGTTTGTAACAGTACTAAATCGCATCAACAAAAAGAACAACTTCAGCTAAGCCAGATTCATGAACTACCTTGGTCGACAGTAGCTACAGACATTTTTGAATGAATGGTCAACATTACTTGGCATTAGTAGAGTCTTATTTAAACTGGTTCCAGATTGACCTGCTTCCTAATTTCATGTGCAGTACTGTCATTATGAAGTTGAATAGACATTTTTCTGTCCATGGTAGTCCTCATAAACTCATTTCTGACAATGGTGCACAGTTTACATGTCAGCAGTTCAAAAGATTTGCTGAAACATGGGACTTTGCTCATATTACGAGTAGTCCTGATTACCCAGTCAAAAGGCTTGGCCGAACATGCAGTGCATAGTGCAAAACAGCTGCTGGAGAAATCTAAACAAGACAATACTGATATTTTTCTGGATCTGCTTAATCTCCGGAAGACGCATTTGTCCCAAAACTCCTACTATGATACAACCAGCAAGCCTCTGAATCCATTGAAAGAAGGAGAGATAGTGAGGATGCTGACAGCAAAAAGATTTGACTGAACAGGACTCGTGAAACATCTGTGTGAGGAACTGAGATTGTATATCATTGAGTCACAAGGGATGGAATTCAGGCAGAATCTAAAGCATATACTATCAGTGTCCAAGCCAGTGTTACAGCATCTTGCCTGTAATAGAAACTCTAATTCTCAGAGTGATTTGTCTAATGTTTCTGTTCCAGAGAACATTTCATCATCTGTTCCTGTTCCTGAAAGTATTCCTTAAAATCCTCAGGAAGAACATTCCCCAGTGACTGTCCCTGTTGCTAAAGCTAGTTCTAATTATTACATTACGAAGTCCTGAAAGGCCTGCAAAGCTAGGAGGACCACTCTCATTTCCAGTAAGTTGATGTGAAGTCTGGCCTTTGACTGTGACCATGTAACTTGGACTGTCTTTCCCAAGTAATGCCGCCCCCACCTCACCTCAAGTGGGAAGTCCCAGTGGTCATTAAGGCTTGGGGAATGAAAGTTGAAAGAACATCATCGAGACCACCATCAGATATGCGATGCACAGATCTCCAGTAAACGTACTTGAAAGGACATGGTTTGCTGTCTTATCAACCACTGGACTGCAAGAGTCCATTGTAGAACTCGCATGTAGTACCTGGCTAGGGGAACCATGGTAATTAACACTACCATGGATCCTAAGAGATGGAGAATTGTTCTTGCTGGTGGCATCAAAAAGGACAGAACCATTAATGATGGTACTGATGGCAAATGGTTGAAATTCTTGTTTGGTGAAGTCTTCCAATTTGAAGTTTTGTATCCAACTGGGCTTCTATGAATTCTAAAGATTGGGGTCTATATCACAAAATCGAACATCCAAAATTCAAACACCATAAGTTTGAATTTGGAAGATGGAATTCGGATAACATCGACACTTTAAAATAACAAATTTTTCCCGGGGAAAAAATTTGCTGTTCCAAAAAACACACACATAACACAATCACACCAAACACCTTCAAAACCTACACTAAACCTAACATACACCACTATCTATGCACTAACCTTAACCCAGCCCTAACCCTAAAGTCCATCACTATCGCACACTTACCTGACCTGCGCCCTAACCCTAAAGTCCATCACTATTGCACACTTATCTGACCCACGCCCTAACCCTAAAGTCCGTCACTACCCGTTCGTACACTTACCTTGACCCGGTCCGAAAATGCCGAAGCCGCAGAAACAGCCAACTGAATTCTTTCCCTGGGAAAGAATTCGGGTTTCCATGGCTTCGACAATCTCAACTTTTGACTTACCAGGTTCGGCCTTCTGGTATTCGGCATTCACAACATTCGATTTTGTGATTATGGACCCCTAAAGATTGAGCTGGGCAAAGTTTGGACTTTGCCAGACTGATTGTAATGCCCAGATCTGAAGAGAGGTGGAGCAAAAAAGTCTCTGACCTGGATGAGTAGATGTAGGGGTGCTAATGAGCTGGCCATCTAAGTAGGGGAACACCCAGAACCTTTGCAGTAGGAAATGAGTTATAACTACTGCTAGACACTTGGTAAACACACAGGGGGTGTGTTGAGATCAAAGGGAAGAACTCTGAACTGAAAATAATTGGCACCCAGGCAGAAGCGAAAATACTTCCTGGAGAGTCTGTCCAACTTTATGTGCTAGTACGCATCCTGAAGATCTATCGAGCACATCTAGTCATTCTCTCTCAGAAAAGGAAGAATAGGCTCTACCACGACAAATGAAATTTTGTTTTCTTTACAAAACTGTTGAAGTAGCTTAGATCCAAAACTGGCCTGCAATCCCTGGTTTTCTTTGGCAATAAAAAGAACCTTGAGTAAATTCCAGATCATCTTTGGTCTGGTGGGGCCTCTTGGATGACTCAGTTGGTTAGAAAATTCTTTATTCCTGAAGCTGTCACTTCCCTTTGAGAGGGTGGAATGTCAGGAAGTATTTTTGGAGATGAAGAAATGGTATGAAAGAGAATGACATGGCATCTGACTATTATCCTCTGCATCCATTTGTCTTGAGTGATGGATGTCTAGGTGGTTGGGTGCAGGATAGGCACCCTCCGACTGCCTCCAGAGTGTAATAGTTGGGCAAGTGCTCAGCAGCACTGAAAAGGCTTCTCAATGACCTCTGAAGCTCTGTGGACCACCTCGGCCTCTAGGACAATACCCATTATATAAGAGTTCTCTCCTCTGTCACTGGGGGTCCTGTCTCCAGATGTGTCTGGTGAAATTCCTTGTGACTTGCGTAACTAAACTGTCTTGCCCCTTTCTGATTCCTAGAAAAGATTCTTTGAGAAGTAGAAAATTTGATTCCCAAGGCAGACATGAATCTGCCCTCATTTTAACAGCTGGAGATTGTACCTTTCATTTTGGGACCAAAAAGTGTTGAGTCATCATTCACAAAGAAAATGTTCGGCAAAATCACAGTGCCTTATCCAAGTATGACTACTAATGGATATGCCTGTGCCAAATGCTTGAGACGCACCCTTCATAACACTGAAGATAAGGTGTACAGAGATGTTGGTCAAAGACTAAAGGGTAGGCAGCTGCACATCAATGGACTTTCTTTGATCTGCAGGCAAGGTTCATGGGACACATTTGGAGATTTCTTTGGTCAAACCTCTCTGAAACCATGTAACATGTGTCAAGTAGATTAAAGTTCTTACTGAGAAAGTAGATGAGGCATAAACTCCCTTCTCTAATTTGTCCAGTGCATGAGACTCCCTGTGCAGTGGATGGACAGAGGCACACTCTTCTGCTAGCTCCTTCATGGTGACCTCTGCCACCACAATAGGATCTACAGCTGGGTCCTCTCTCCAATGGGGGCGGTCTTTAAGGGTGACAAGAAATCTGTCTTGTTTATTAGGACTGGGTTCCACTGTGGCTGGCTCCTTCCAAGCCCATGTGGAAATTAGATCTATCATCCCATCCATGGACAGAACCACCCAAGATGTAGTTGGGCCATAAGCAGTTTGAAGAATTCTGTGAATGACACATCCTCTAAGGGGCATCTGAGGGAACCTCCTCTTTCATCAAAGTCAGTGTCCACGGTGACACATTCTTGAGGAGACTCTAGGTGCCTCCTTTTCCATTTGTGCTTTTTGGGTATCTCCTCAGTGGGATACTCTGGTGAGGACTCAAAGCTGATATGGGCTGCTCCACAGGAGCCAGTGTGAGATTTTTGGTCACTGGCTGTCCTGGCAGGACAACAAGAGTAGGATCCAGACCGTGCAAGATCCTTTGGAGAGGGACAGATCTAAGCTGAAAGAAAAAGTCTTTTCACTGGAATTATACAGCACTCTGTCGAAAGGCTTGAACACTGAGCTTGAAGCAGGTCCAGGGAACCGAGCTCTAACAGCCAAAGTCTCACAGGGAGGCTCAACCTGAGATGCCGCACACTAGGATCCGAGGCTGATGTCAGAGTGGAACTATCTAACACCAAAGCCCCAAACCTACCATGTCAGAGCTGATGACAACTGTTTGGCTCCAAGATTCAGATGGCTCCATAGCAGCTGGAGCCCACTGAATCACAGAACTCATCAGGGTTGAGGAACTAAGCCTAGGCTCTGATGCAGACTTGGCCCATGTGGAAGTCAGAGCCAATGACCCTGATCTGAATGGTTGGATAGGAGAAGGAGCAACTACTAAGTGTGGAGAAATAGTTGTCCCCTTTGCTTGGGTAGAGGCAGGAGTCAAGAGGACCTCCAATGGGATCTGAGTCCTACTCATCATCTTGTCCATGTCAGATTTGGTTAGGTTTTTGGAAGACTTGGCTGATTGGAAAGATGAAGCAGTAGAGGGAGGTCTGGAGTGATGGTACTTTTACTCTTGCAAGATCGGAAAAGGGAGCATAGGTGATACAGGCTCTAGAGAAAACCTTGGTGGGGCGTTGGATTCAATAAGACTTGGATCTGAGAAGATTGTTGGCTCCAGGGTTTTGGCAACTGTGATGTGAGACTCGAAGAAGAAGAATGATTCTGAGACCTTTTCCTCAAAGGTTTAGACTTTTACTTTTCTTTTCCTTTAATCTTTTTATCTTTTTGTTTGTCTTTTCTTTCTCCTTGTTTTTTTTCTTTGGGTTTCTGAGAAGATATTTTGGGAGGAGAAGAGAGAGAAGAAGAAGAATGTTTTGATGAACTACAAAGAGCACTTTCTCCCGCAGGGGCTAGGAGAAGTCATTTCAAAATTAGTTTGTCCCTTCTCTTAACTTTGGCTCAATGGCCAAAAGCTTCACACAATTCCCTGTAAAAATAGAGATACTTCCCCCAAAATGAACTGACCAATAAAAAATGAATCAAATAAGTTGCAATGAAGTGTACACAGCTATACACATAAAACACAGCTCCTTAAATTTCACTTTTCAACTGACAAAAAAAAACACTAAATTAGTTTAAAAAAAAACAGTTAAAGAAGCCCTAAAACTTAATTAGTGAGGTTATACTTAGAAAGCAATTCTTAGAGCTACAACAGCGGTATTCCAGGAATGTCTACTGACAGATATTATTCTTAAAATGACATACCACCATTTTGACAGAAAATAGATTAATTAAAACATTCATTTAATTAATGTAATAATTATGCATAAAAATAAGTACAGAAGAGTTGCCCAAAGGGTCTTGTCTGTCTGACAGGAAGCCTTGGCCAACTGCTGTTCCTGAGAACTCTCAGGGCTGCATCTGCACAAGGTAGCAAGAAGTACTGAAGATTTTTAGTCGCTCTGGCTCTTTATGTAGCGGTCTTCAAAACGTGCTTAGTCTATAACTGGCCAGAGTGACAGAGAGAGAGGATGAAAGCTTTTGGAAGCTGGATTGTTGCTGTTTCCTTGTCAGGATACAACCCATAGGCTAATGCAGCAGTGAGAATAACGAACGTCATGTTATTCTAGCAACATTTAACATTTTCTAAGAGCAATATTTAAAAAAAAAACTGTCCCTGATATTGGAACTTTGTCTCTCATTATTTTTGATTTTGTCTAATTTTCTGCCACTTAGAGGTTGAGAGGTATGCACATTGGAGACAATTATGTTAATGAGTTGCTTTTGAATGGAACCAAGTGACATATTATACTAAACAGAAATGTTGTACATTGTCTGAATGATGGGTTCATGGTCTAGCCCTATCGGAACAGTTAAAAAGATCATCAATCATTGAATACATTTATAGGTTTGTTACACTGACTTCTGCACTGTATTAATCATCTGCACTGAATCATAACTGTATCACTTTAAGAAGTTAATGACATCTGTTATTTGGCATTATGTCAGCTATATTGCTGAATATTTAAACACTATTTGATCTGAGCAGAATTTTTAGAATTTGAAGAAAGATATATATCAGACTTGCCTGAGAGCTGCTATGTATTCAGTGCATATTTAACAATTATTTTCTGTATTACAATATACATTCAGTAAGTATTTTATGTATTGAAATTTGAGCTTTTTTATTCAATGAATAAGAAACTCTGGCATTTTATTTGCATGAATGTTGTATCAGATGGATTTTTTTTCTTACTTTTGCATCATTTATATGAATTAAACCAACATGCAAAGTGAGGAGGCTGTGGAAGCGCTTTATGTTTTGTTTAGTGCTGTGAAAGGTTTTTTCATGCTTTTTTCAGGGCCTATGCTGTTTCTAGAGCCAACCAAGGTTCATCCAAGAATAATTCTTATTTTTCACGTTGCTGCTTCTCCTTTTTCTAGTTCCTTGCCGAAGTGATTTTGTATGGAGCGTCACATTTCTTTAACAGCACACAACGGTAACTTTATACAACTTGAGTTTCCGTAGTACTCTTCTTTAATATACTGATACACAATTCAATATGAATGGTATTTCTTCTATGAATAATGCCTTAAAATGAGTTATTACCTTAGAACATAAAATGATACAGTATCAAGGCCTGGCCTGGCAATATGCATAATAATATCCTTCGGGAAGTCATCCACCACAGATAACTATCATATTGACAACACATACCTAAGAGTTGATCCAGAAGTCAGGGACTTGGGGACACACACAAACAGTGATCTAGCTTTTAACCACCATGAGTCTACAGTAGTGAGGAAATCATTTTATGTTGTGTAACTTACAACAAAGGTATTGCAGCTACATCTAAGGAAGTCATTGTTCCTATTCGGCATTCATCAAACCTATCGATTACAGTTCCCCTTTGGTATGTACCTAACCAGGAATATCCAACAACTGGAACATCCACAGAGATTCCTCACTAAAAGAAGACAGGGCAGACCTCTTAAAGACCCCATCCTTGTATTCTGTCTCCTACACGCTGCTGAGGGGAGAGATGCCTGGCATACAGGGCATTATCAGACCCCACTCTGATAGACCTTCTGCATTTCCACAAAGCAAACAACACCAGAATTATCCATTCTAAAGACTTAAACCTTGCCGGTGATACAAACAGAACCTGCTGGAGAGACAGGTATGTATCCCAGAGACTACTCCTTCTCTAGAACAGGCTTCCCATCCATGTGAAGCAGAGCTCCTCCCAAACCCAGTTCAAGTGTAACTTGGACAATCGGATGGGGAACAGGAAATTCACCCTTGGTTTGGCACCTTTGTCTTTAATGAACACAGGCAGTGTGTAAATGGTTCATCTCACAGGCTCTTGCGTTTAAATGTTTCATCTCCCAAGCCCCTGCTTCCACTTATCAAGGGTACCAGAACATGCCAGAGATTTGGGATAAATGGCTAGGCTTAAAAAGGGTCTTGTGATCGTAAGCCAGGTAAACACTTATGAACCATGAACCTAATACTCCTGGTGTACATTAAATACAAGAGACTCCCATGGGATTTAAGGGTTTTATTATAACACATTGTTGGTGTTAACAATCCACAATTCTTGAAAGACTGACAATCCCTGAATTTTCAGACTAGTTTCGCATACATGCATTTTATCTTTAAATATTCTCAAGAGGAGATGTGTGGGCACTTTTCCAAGATGGCTGCACAGTGATCAACAGCTTAATTTCAGTTCTCTCAGTGTGAAAAAAAAGAAGCTGAAAGACAAGAGCAGGAACGCTGTCACTTTTAGTAAAATGCGTTACTGGCTGGGAAATACGCTCCCTGGACAACAGCAAACAAGAAACCAAGAGAGACTGAAAAATTCAACTAGAAAAGGTACAAATAAAATACTGACTGCGAAGAATCATACAACTCTTCAGCAAAAAGCAGATCAAGCTCCAGTTTCGCAACAAGGCATAGTGTCCAGTAAACTACAAGAAAAAATAAGTCAAATGTGCTCAGAGCTGACTAAAGTAAACAAAACACTAAAACAGATAGCAACTCAAATAAAAAAAGGCAGTAAAAATTGAAAAAGATTTAAAAAGATATTCAGATGAATTGATAAAACTGCAAAAATTAGAGGTCAAAATAAAGAAAAGGATGGCTGTGTATGAGTGCTCAGGAACAGATGATTAAAAAATGGCAGAATTACAGGACGGAAGCATGTAGGAAAAATCAGAGGTTTTCCGTGGTAGCAGAGAAACTTGAAGTAACAGACTGCATTAATTTTATGAAGGCAAAAATAAGAAACTGGACTGGTATTCCACAGCAGGAATTGTTAACTGAAAAGGCACACAGTGTGTATGCTCCAAACCTGGCCAAGAGACAGCAGCCCAGACCTGTATTAGTAAAGATACAAACCTACCACTAGAAAGAGTTGATCCTGACAAAACTGTGGAAAAAGGACAAAGTATTAAATGTTGGAGACATTTGAGTGTTTGTGGAAAAAAAAGAAGCTATGTACTCACCATAACATTTCATGTCTTTGTCCATCTTCACCTTCATTCTTACCAGGATGGGTTCAGATCCGATCCTCGGATCTGACTCAGCCTTATACACAAGCTCGAGGTCTTCCACTAGCTCGTGGCTAAACCCTATCCCAGCATGCACTAGGAAAGCTCCCCAGATCTTTTTTGCAGCTATAATAAAAGTAATAAAGATAAAAGGTAGCTTAAAAATTCAGAGTGCAATAAGGAAGGCCAGAGAATAATGATATCCAGTTGTACCAACTCGGTCTTCCAGGAGTAAAAATGGCAGGGAGAAGGAGGGTGGGATGTAAGAATGAAGGCGAAGATAGACAACACACGTGAAACATTATGGTGAGTACATAACTTCTTTATGTGTTGTTGTCCTATCTTGCCTTCATTCTTACCAGGAAGGGACAGCGTCCCTCGGTCCATCTTTCTTGGGTGGCTCAAGGGAGAATATTCTTCAGAATCATGGAATCTGTTCCTGAAGGTCAAATCGAGTTTGTAATGAGTGATAAAGGTATGAGGTCTTGCCTATGTTGTCACAGCACAAATGGTATCTATTGGTAGTCTAGCCATAAAGGCGGAAGAGATTGCGATGGCTCTTGTAGAGTGGACTTTAACTCTATGGGGAAGATCTCTGTTTTGAGATTTATAGATGAAGGTTATGCAATCTGAAAGCCATTTCGAAAGAGTCAGTTTGGAGACTGAAGTACCTTTCTTTGAGTCTGAAAAGGATATAAATAGCTGGCCAGATTTTCTGAAGTTCTTAGTCCTGTGTAAGTCGAAAAGTAATTGTCCATGCACATCCAGTTGATGTAACATGTATTCTGCCTTATTCCCATAATTTGGGTAAAAGTGTGGTAGCTCTATAGATTGGTTCAAATTTGACTCTGAACATACTTTTGGCAAAAAGGAATGGTTTGTTCGTAAGGAGATCCTGTATCTATGGAAAAGCAAGTGGGGGGGGGGGGTTACAGACAATAAAGCTCTGACTTGCAGACTTGCAGCTCTGACACTCTTCTAGCAGAGGTAATTGCTATCAAAAGAATAGTTTTCCATGTTAAGAACTTGAGTTGGCAAGATGATGCTGGCTGAAAAGGGGGAAAAATTAAATGAGATATAACAAAATTTAAGTCCCATGGTGTTGGAGGTTCTCTGATAGGTGGTCAAAGTAACAGAGTACCTTTAAGAAATGCTTTGCATAGCGTATGAGACATGACATTCAGGTCAGATTCACCTATATGAAAACTAGATATCACTGCTAGTTGAACTCTAATGGTAGCCGCAGCTGCACCCTCATTGAATAATTTTGCTAGGAACTCTAGAATGGAATTAACTGGGGCAGTAAAGGGATCAATGTGGTTACGAGAAGTCCATAATGAGAATCATTTCCATTTCCTTCTATATATCTTTCTCGTTGAAGCTTTATGAGAAGAGATTAGGATGTGTTTAACTGATGTAGAGAGGTTAGGAAACCTGGCTATGGTTGGAATCAGAGCAGCCAAGCTGTCAATTTGAGGGTTTGAAGGGAAGGATGGAGCGTGCCTGACACCTGAGTCAAAAGGTGAGGAACTGGGTCCAGAATGCAAGGGTCCTCCTGAAGATAAGGACACAGGAAGGAGAACCAGATTTGACGAGGCCAGTATGGGGCAATGAGTATCAAGTCCCTTCTCATGAAATTGGCTTTCTGAAGAACTTTGGGTATTAATGGAAAGAGAGGAAAAGCATAGAGAAAACCCGAGGGCCAGTCTAGAGGAAGTGCATCCCTTGGTGACTCCCCCGGAGGAGGAATGAGGGCAAAGTAGCTGCTGCATTTGGCATTCATGGATGTTGCAAAAAGGTTGCAGCAAGGCTGGCCTCATTTGCGGAAAATCTTTTCTACTACCTCCTGTTTTAGGGACCACGCATGAGGTGTCAGAATCACTCTGCTGAGTCTGTCGGCTATCACACTGGATTTCCCCAGGATGTGCGCTGCTATCAGAAATTGTTGGGAGGATAGCATTCACTGCCATACTCTCAGAGCCTCTCGACAAAATGGGTAAGATCTATTTCCTCCTTGTTTGTTTATGTACCATACAACTGACATGTTGTCTGTCTGTATTGCAATAGTTCCCAGCGGAAGGGAGTCCTGAACTGCTTGCAACGCTAGAAGCACCGCTCTCATCTCTAGGACATTGATGTGCAAATGGGCCTCGTGATCCTGCCAGGTGCCTTGGACTGTCTTTCTCAGATAATGCCCCCTCACCCTATCTAAGAGACATCCGTGCTCACTGTGGCCAATGGCTTGGGAAGTACAAATGCTTAAACAAAAAAGAAAAACAAACTTGTAACCAAAAAACAAAAACTAGGCAGCAAGCTGTACAATCCAAGCCAATTTATTGTTAGCGCTTTCATTCAAAAAATGCATGAAATTCTTCAGGCAATGAAAACCCAAGATCCCACAGTTAAAATAACACCATCAATAAATTAATTTGGCAAATTAAAACATATGCACACATTTCACCAGGGCTTAATGAATATTGTTCGATTAAATGTATTTTAAAATTAAAAGCTGTTCAAAGATGAGGTTTGACGTATTTGCCACTTTGATCATGTTTATATGTTACATCTGTTTACACCTATTTATATGAACATACTTTATTCACTTGTTTGGTTTTATGAACAAGATATTATATTATGAAAATTATTCATATTTAAATTATGTATAGGAAAATAAGAAGTAGGAATAATGATTTTAGGTTGCTGTTTGTGTAAAAAAGCATTTTATTATATAATGGATTTATGTATTTGATTAAGTACCACTGGTTCTTTAAATTTCTTTAAATTTCTTAATTATGTCAATTATAACCTGTAATTATTGCATTCATCTTAATTGATGGTGTTATTTTAACTGTGGGATCTTGGGTTTTCATTGTCTGAAGAAGTACAAATGGTTGACATAGCATCACATGATTGGAGTAAAGCCACCAACAAAGGTATTTTTTGCAAGTTTCTGTTATCATTATTTTGTAGGATGTTAATTCCTGCATCAACCATTGAGTGGACAGTAGCCACTGTAGAATTCTCATGTGCAGATGTGCTAAGGGGACCATGGGTATTGCTGCTGCCATGGTCCCTAAAACCTTTAAGACTAACTTTGCTTGCACTTTTTTCTTTGTGAGGCGATGTAGAACCTGATGTGGTAGAAATTGAACTTTTTCTGAAGGAAGTCTGGCCATCATATTTGCCACTGGTGCATCTTCTCGCAGCCACCACTGTATCTGACTTAGAGAACTTGACTGGCTTGAACTCCCTCAACTTCTTCACCTGAATCAACTCTCTCTTGCCCACAAGTTAGTAAACTATCCTCTTAAAGTCCCATCCCTTCAAAAGCATCTCCAGCCCTACTGCTCCACTAGACCGCTATGCTCCAGCAGCAAAACCTACTTCTAATGACCAAGCCAAAGAACTCAGCAGGAGAAGCACTATTCTCCTGCATCATATCCAAATTATGGAACAATCCCCCACCTATAACCACACTACCTTCTTGCAATCACTTCAAGACTGCACTAAAAACTCACTTAAAAGTTTCTGGTTATGCCCATGCACCAATCCCAACTAGTAACCCTCCATTTAGCCCCTTCCTCTCCCCTCCCCTAGTCACCCTGCCTCACACTGTCTGATTAATGCATTCCTTCCTCTGCAGGCTCTGGTTCACCCTTTACCCTCCCCTTCCCTCTTCACTCAGAATCTCAGACCTGTTATAACAATCAACTACCTCACTTCATCTCAACTCCAAATACATATCCAACTGACTTACACCTAGCGTCCTTTCACTAACGCATATACTACTCACTCAGTCTCCTGTCTTACTCCTCTCTCTTCCCCTTCCATCTCATTAGCCCTTCTAGCTTGTTCCACCTTCCTGTGGAGCTTCTGCTTTATATCTGCTTGAGTTTAGTGCAATATTTGTATATAAGATTTAGGTATACGAGTTTAGAACAGTATCTGTTTGAGCTTAGTACTATCTGTATATACATCCTACTTTTATTCCTAGCCTCTAGCCAGATATTGGTATATCTGTTCATTACTATGTTTCATATTGTATGTATAGCTAATGTTTGCTGCAGTATGTATTATTTGCTATTGTATGTATATTCAATTGTTCTTCATGTACTCTGCTGCTCATTTATTGTTCTGTGGAGCTTTTCTCCCCTGGCTTCCATCGAAAAAGGTCCTGTGTCCAGTTGGAATTTCCCAGTAAACAAATGTAAATAAATAAATAAATATTTGTTGAATCCACTTCTGCTCCTATAAATACTACATGCTGGGAGGGCAGCACGGCAGATTTCTCATCGTTTACTGTAATTCCTAGGTGACAGCACAGCTGCAAGGTGGTGTCTCTCACTTTTGTTAGTAGATGCTCAGTGGTGGTGGTTAGGAGCCAGTCATCCAAGTATGGAAACACCCAGAATCCTAGGCACCTCAAGTGAGCTGCAACTACTGCCATACATTTGGTGAACACTCTGACAGCTATAGTGAGGCCAAACGGCAGAGCTCAAAACTGGTAGTGACTGGCTCCCAGCCAAAACTGCAGGTGTCTCCTGGATCACCTGTCCATTTTTATGTGGTTGTATGCATCCTGAAGGTCTAGAGAGTACATCCAATCATCTTGTCCCAGAAAAGGAAGTATTGACTGCACTGTTACCATCCAAAACTTGGACTTTCTTACTGATTTGTTTAGGTTTCTGAGATCCAGAATTGGTCACCAGTCCCCTGTTTTCCTTGGAATTAAAAAGAATCTTGAGTAAGTTCAGGATTCTATTTGGTCTGCGGGGACTGTTTGGATGACTCTTTTGTCTAGCAACTTTTGAATTTCTAATGTTGCCTGTTCCCTTTGTGTGGAACATTTGGAATCTTTTGTATGTTTGGGACAGGGAAGAAAAAGGGTATGGAGTAACCTCTGGATATGATGCATTGTACTCATTTGTCTTTTGTTATTAGTTGCCAGGCTTTTGGGTACAAAGATAAATGGCCCATGACTGCCTTCAGAGATGGAGATGGCTCCTTTCAGGAATTCTGGAAGGGGTTACCAAAGAAAGATTCTCTGTCACTCTGATTCTGCAACCCCCCTCTGCCACGTGGTCACTGTATTTCATTACTACTTCCCCCCTCTGCCCCTGGGGGAAGATTCACCACATGTGCCCTGGAAAGTTCTCTGAGATTTTCAAAGCCACATTTTTCCACTTCCTTTCTGACCTTTGCGATATGGTCTGGTAGGAAGGGAAAAACAGACTCCTATGGCAGACAGAGTCTTTCCTTCTTGCTCACACCTGGTTAGTGTGTCTTTAACTTCGGGCCCAAACAGGGCCAAGCCTTCCACGGGGCATTCACAAAGGAAGATTTAAAGGGCTCCGCAAAGTCACACAAGTGCATCCAAGAATGTCTCCTTCGGGAAATCCCTGAACCTGCTGCTCTACATGCTCCATCTGCTGCATTAGAAATCAGACTCATGGAGGAATTAACAACTGAGGTAGAGAGCCGAGAGGAAACTTTATCCAAACCCCCTTCAGCTACTGAACCTTGGAGAGTATTGCCTAACTCCTTCAGGAGATCTCTCTGCAATCTAGTAAAATGGGTTAGGTAATTCAGCAATCTGAGAGCAAAAGTCACTGGAGAACAGATGTGCTTTCCATATGTGTCCATTGTACCAGACTCCTTGTTTGGTGGATGAACAGAAGAAGATGTCTCTGAGAGTTCCTTCTTGGTGGCTGCTGCCATCACCATAGCATCTACTGGGACTCCCTTAGTTAAAAATGTTTTGTCTGAGGTGGATGTGATGAACTTATTTGGCCTCAGAGTAACAGGTTCCACTGAATCTGAAGACTCCCACACCTTTCAAGAAACTATATCCATAAGTTCATCAAAAGGTGGAGACACCCAAGTTGAGGAAGATTGAGATCCAAAGGCCTTCAGGTGCATGGACTCCTCTTCCAAAGGATTGGTGGACTTCCAGCTGCCTCTCTGTTTAAGTATTTCTAAGATGTCTCCAAAGGAGACATCATCAGGAGGTGACCATGGGGATCCTGCAGCTTCATCAAGGTCCATATCAGAAGTGATGGACTCCTCTGGGGAGTCTAAATGCTTCCTCTTACATAACCTCTTCCAAGGCACCTCTTCGGAGAGGTAATCTGGAGAGGTTTTAGAAGAGTGGGGGGGTGCCCTGTGGAGCATGCTGAGACCTAGTATCTCTGCTTCCCTGTGGCTGCAAGGATATAGAGGCAGACACCAGAGCTTTTAGGGGAAGGACATCTGGAGAAGACAGCAGAGCTGTCTGGGGAGACAGTACTCTCTTCATCACCTCAAAAGCCCCATGTCCCTGATCCGAGGATATCCCTGGATCCAAAGAAATTGAGGGAAGCCCAGGAATCAAGGACGTCAGGCCCAAGGCTGAAGTAGGAGCCGAGCTCACCACAGCCGATGCCACGAGAGGCAAGGTTGGATCTGACAACTGCCCGATCCAGCTCACCTCCCTGGACCCAACTGGACAGCGTCAGCTCCTAGACCCTTCAAGCTATGATGGAGCCAAGGATGTCGGAGCAATAGTCAGATCCGAATATCCCATTATAGGTCTTGGGTCTGATGGTTCCATGGGTATCAGCTCTGGACCTTCCAGCTCCGAAGTCCGAGGTCAGATCAAAGGAGAAATCAAAGCAGCAGGGGAAGATGTGGTTGGATCTGAAGCCCTCGGGGTTGGATCCAATAACAACTTGGCCAGCGTCGATGTCCTTAAAAGCCTTTGTACCACTCGATCCACACCATCATCAGAAAGGCTCCTGGAAGATCAAGTGCAGGGGGCTTGAGACTTGGAAGGTTGAAGTATTAGTGACCTCAGAATAGGGGAGAATGGCTCCAAAACAGAGGACAGGCTCCATAACTCGAACTCCAGTGGTAGGTTTCTTGGATCTGTCAGACTTTGGATCCGGAGTTGAAATTTTTGCAACCTTTTTTGAAGGGTCAGATAGAGCACTAGAAGAAGAAGGTCTTTTCCCAGACTTGTCCAATCTAGTAGCTGGAGATTGGTCAGTCTTCGATGAACCCAGGCCTTCTTGTATTGCTTCTGAGAAGGGGGGGGGGGTTCAACAGTCCTCTTAGAATTAATTTGTTTTTTCCTCTCCAGGAGAGCTCTATGATTAAAAGTGACAAATGGAGCAAGACACCTGGAGATGGACAGCTCCTAGACAATAGACACAAATTGTGTGTCTGTTAGTTAGGGACATTTTTTGTCCACATCTTTCACATTTTTTGAAGCCTGAGAGTTTTGACTCTTTAGAAGACGTCTTACCAAAAAAGGGAAGAGTAACAAGAAAATTAAACAGAGAAGTTTTTTTTTTTAAACAACAACTAATTAAACAGTAAACCTTAACTATGGAAAAAATAAATATAGAATATGAAAGGAGGGCACAGCCCTCTTACTTAAACGGCCTATGCCTGGGAGACCGAAGGGGAAAGAAATAGCCCTATAACTTAAACGGGCTAAAGGATAAAGCAGTTCTCTAACTTAAATGAACTGTCCTTAACAAAGTTCTTGAAAGAGAAAAAAAAAACAAACGGAAGAAGAACCCTCTAACTTAAACTGGCTAATAAAAGTGAAATCTGGGATAGGGAAAAAAGGCCTAGATGGAAGACAATGGTCAAACAGCAGAAAAAGCAATAACCACAAAGCGGAAATAACTAACTAGCACAATAACTAGCTATTTAGTTCAAAATTAGAGAAGAATAGGCAATTCCCAGCAATAGCAATTATAATAAAGAATATACTTAGCCAGAGCCAGTAGAACAAGCATCCAATCTTGTTTAGCATCAAACGAGATCTGGGGAGCTTACCTAGTGCATGCTGGGATAGGGTTTAGCCACAAGCTAGTGGAAGACTTTGAGCTTGAGTATAACACTGAGTCGGATCCAAGCATCATATCCGAACTCATCCTGGAAAGAATGAAGGCGAGATAGGACAACAACACATCGATTATTCAATGTATACCAGGCAGAAGAGCAATGCATTTATTCCAGCAATCAGGGAACTTTGAGAGGCAGATGTGACATTTAAGCCGTTGTATCCTGCTGTCTTCAGAATATGTCTTTCCTGGAGGATCAACATCATTTTTTGATGCAGAGCACACTAAGGATGAAATACAAAAGTTTGTCCAAGTGACAAGTGAGCCAACATGCAGAAGGGGACTGCTTCTCATAATTTTGATAACAAACCATATGGAGAAACTTCATCAGTGAAACCTTTTCTATTCTTCCGTAAGTAAATGCTTGAGAGGCAAAGAAAAGCACAGGATTTGACTGGATGAACTGGGAGCACCTTGTAATGGAACCAGTCTCTGCTGTTGGGTGATGGAGATGAACAGGAAAAAGATGGGCATCATGGAAATTAGTGAAAATATGTGAGACTGCAAAGCATCAATCACATTTCTAAAATACAGTTGTACAAAAAATGGAAAGCGTGCAATTTTGATAAGTTTCTTAAACTTGTGGGAAAACGAAAGGCATTTATCTTACTTATGTCATTAATGTTTGGAAGGACACTGAGAGGTAAGACAGGAAGGAAAAAAGTTATGCACTCAGCATATACAAGAAAAAGTGGAAAGAGTGGTCTTTTGATAACTTTGTTAAACCTGTGGGGAAATGAAAGGCGTTTGTCTCACTTTATGTCATTAATGTAGGGGAGGACACCGAGAGATAAGAGAGGGGAAGGAAAAAAGAAAGTTATGTACTCACCATAATGTTCCATCTGTGTTGTCTATTTTCATTTTTCCTTGACTAGTGGGTTCAGATCCAATCCCTCGAATCTGACTCAGCCATTGCTAAAGCTCATAGCAACCAAGAACTCTTCAGCTTCTCCCTTACCCACAATGCACCAACCCCAATTACCTCAGATCTTGTTTGCTGAATTATAGCAGAAAGCAAAATTAGTATACAGATTTGGAGAAGGCTATATCTGGTGTTCAGTAAAAAGGACATAAGTGTCCTACAACAACAGATTCTTCTGGGAGTTTCAAGGACTGCGGTTGGTGGAAGGAGAGTTGAGCAAGAATGAAGATGGATAACACAGATGGATCATTATGGTGAGTACATAACTTCTTTTCTGATGTTCATTCTATCCTCAACTAATGGAACAGAGTCCCCAGCTACCTATAATCCCAGGTGGACTCAAAAAAGGATATTCCTAAGCACCACTAAGCCAAATGATGCTCTATGTCTGAAGACCAGATTCAGTTTGTAATGAGTAACAAAGGTATGGGGTGAAGCCCATGTTGCTGCTGCACATATATTATCCATGGACATTCTGATCTGGAATGCTGAGGAAGTAACCATGGATCTAGTAGAATGGGTTCTTAACAGTTTTGGTAGAGAAATGCCCAATTTGTTATAGTCTCATAAAATCCTCCAAAGCTAGTTACAAAAACAAAATCACCACTGATTCTAAAGACAACCACAAAGCATTCTATAGCTATGTCAAGAATCCCAATGGCAACACTCAGATCTGCTCTGAGTTACAGCACAATGGCACTAAATATACAGAACCAACTGATATTGACAACATCCTAGCAGATAGGTTCAGTGCTAACTTTACCCCCCTCTCACCCCCTAAAAGGCCCATCTCTATACCAGAAGAATGCAAAGTTCCTGAAATCATGGCTGCACAGGTAAAAACCACACTCTTTAAAGCCAATAACACAGCATCCATGGAACGTGACAACATCCCAGGCTGAGTTCTACATGAACAACAGAATGAACTGGCACCCCACCTAAGTACAATGTTCAATCATAGCCTCACCTCAGGCTTTGTGCCCACTGAATGGCGCACAGCAAAATTTATCCCAATCCACAAATGGGGAGCCACCACAGACCCTGGGAACTACTGCCCTATTAGCCTGACGAGCCAGATCTGCAAGGCCATGGAACGTATCATCATGGAACTTATAAATAAAGATATTGGTAATCTCCAAACTCTGGTGCCCACTCAGTTCGGGTTTGTAAAAGGCAGATCATGTCTCCTAAACCTGATAGACTTTTTGAAGCAGTCACCAAAGCCGTAGACAAGGGGAAGGTGGTTCACACAGCCTATCTTGATCTCGCCAAGGCTTTCGACACCATCCCCCACTCTGGAATTATAGATAAACTCACTAAACTAGGTATAAATCCCTATATCACAAGATGGGTTGCCAAATGACTCACTGACAGAATCCACACTGTGAAAGTTGCAGACTCCAAATCTGACTTCAGACCAGTGACAAGTGGAGTACCACAGGGTTCAGTCCTGGGTCCTCTCTTGTTTGGTATCTACTTCTCTGAAGTACAGACTAACACAGAAGGTCTTTGGCTAATGAAGTTTGCAAATGACTGCAAACTAGCAGCCATAATCAAAACTCCTAACGATGTTGACATCCTACAAAAGGGCCTCACTGAGACATATGCCTGGAGTCAAAGCTATGGCCTCAACTTCAATGTCAAAAAGTGCATTGTCATCCCCTTTGGTAAAAACTCTGTACCCATGAACTACCACATAGGTGGTAGTCTACTTAATACTGAAAATGTGATAAGAGACCTTGGGACACAGGTAGACAGTAGTCTCTCCTTTGAAATTCACATTGCCACAGTAGTCAGGAAATCCTTCTACATGGCACACCTCATCACAAAAGGTTTCTCATCCAGGAAAAAAGAGGTCATTGTTCCCCTCTACTCGTCACTCATTAGACCCATTATAGAGTACAATACCCCTTTTGGTATGTACCTCACAAGACATCTACAAAAACTGGAAAGGCCACAGAAATACCTCACAAAGAGGATTACCGGCCTCAAACAGATGCCCTACGCAGACTGTCTAAAAAAACTCCAGCTTTACTCCATTCCATATCGCCTACTCAGAGGCGATCCCTGCCTAACATACAAAGCTATGTCAAACCCAGAGCTGTTGGACATGCTCCACTTAAAGAAATCCCAATCCCTCTGAGCTACATACTCTAGGGACCTAAACCTTGTCACCACAATAAACAGAACATGCTGGAGGGATAGATTCCTGTCCCAGAGACTTCCCATATTCTGGAACAAACTACCTATCTTTATCAAACAAAATTCCTCATTAGCGCTCTTCAAGAAAAATCTTGATGATTGTATGGGAAATATTAAATTCACCCTGGGGATCACTTCTGTGGCTCTGCTCGACAGGGGCACAGGAAAATAATTTTTTTGGATGGCGAAAGCCAGGGTACCTTTTTGGCTAGGCTTATATAGGCCCTAGGGCCAATAGCCTAGTACCTACCTATGAACCTATGAAATGTAATTGGTTAGCCATCCTAGATAATATAACTTTGGCAACTGTTTTTCCCAATTTTAATTCTGCAAATGAGACAAATAAGTGGTTGTTTTTTTTTAATTCTTTTGTTCTATGCAAATAAAAACATAATTGTCTGTGGACAGCCAATACACGCAACATGTATTCACCTTTGTAGCAAATTTAGAAAAGAATACTGTTAAACTGGTGGACTGAATAATATTAGATTCTGAAAAGCCCTTAGGCAGAAAGGAAGGGTTAGTTTGAAATGTGACTCTATCCTTGTGGAAAATCAAGTATGGTGGTTCAGAGGACAAGGCTTGAATTTCAGAAATTCTTCTGGCAGAAGTTATAGCAACCAGAAAAATTATTTCCCAAGAAAAGTATTTAAGGTCACACGTAGCTGCTGGTTTAAAGGGGGCCTGAGTAAGAGATTGCAGTACCAAATTTAGGTCCCATGTAGGAGTATGATATTTAAAGGGGGGGTCTTAAAAGAAGAATACCTTTTATAAAGGCTTTGCTCGGTTTATGAGAGGATACAGAAGATCCATCAAAACTAATATGAAAGTTTGATATTGCTACTAATTAAAGTTTAACAGTTGATGCGCAAGCTCCTTCTTGAAAAAGATGTGTAAGAAATTCTAGGACATAATGTATTAGAGATGAAAAGAGTTCAATATGATTATTTGGGGCCCAATGAACAAACCTCTTCCATTTGCTGGAGTAAAGTTTCCTTGTAGAAGGTTTATGGGAAGATAAAAGTATTTTGACAGACAGATGAAGACAGCATAAGTTGTCTGGCTATTAATGGAAATTGTAAAGCCAGACAGTCAGCTTGAGGTTTTTTTATGTTTGGATGAATCATGCCTGTTGGATGAGACAGAAGGTCTGGAGTCGGATCCAAAATTCAAGGTCTGTGTACCAAGTGAGGCCAAGGGAAGTGAAACTAAATCTGTCGAGGCCAGTAAGGTGCAATGAGGATGATTTTGTTCTTTCACATGGATGCTTTCTGTAGGAACTTTGGATTGAGCAGAATGGGTGGAAAAGCATATAGGAGACCCAGGGGGCCAATCGTGAAGTAGAGCATCCCTTGGTGATCCCTCTTGTGAGGGGATTAGAGCAAAGTAACTGCTGTATTTGTTGTTTAGAGGGGATGCAAAAAGATCACAGCAAGGCTGGCCCCACTGGAGGAAGATAATTTCCGCAACGTTCTGATTGAGGGACCATATGTGAGTTAGAAGAATGCACCTGCTCAGTTTGTCTGCTATCACACTGGATTTCCCCAGAATATACATTGCTATGAGGAAAGCGGTTGGATGAGATCACTCATTGCCACAATTTGAGAGCTTCTCGACACAAGGTGTAGGATCTGGTTCTTTCTTGTTTGCTGATGTACCAAATTACTGACATTATTTATTCATTTATTTACATTTGTTAACCAGGTACTGTCCGAATGGGATGGAGAAAAGCTCCATCACAGTGCACATTAGTTAAAGTACAAGCAGTAAAAAAGTGCAGGTAGTAAATAACAAACAATAAGTAACATAGTATAACAGGATATAACAAAAAAAAAAGAAAAAATACATGTTACAGACATATAGGAATACAGGTAATGGCACACTTTTTCCTAGTATGCAGTATTAGTGAGGTACATAAGCTATATATCTATACAAAGGTGAATCACATCTGAAAGACAAAATAATAAAGATAAGAGAGGTAATATGCTAGTCCTGTAAGGGATGAGCACTATTAGGACTCTCTTGTAAGAAATGAGAAGTAATAGGAAGAGAACTAACCAGGAGCAACACAGGGGCAACGCCAGTTCTTATTTCGATAGTCTTTCAGGGTAGTTTTAAATGTGGACAAGTTGGTTTTTTTTAGGATATGTTGAGGAAGATTATTCCAGTCCTTGGCTATTTTATGGGATTAGAGGGAGTCACCGTGACATGAGACTGGGTCACTTTTAGCATTAGTTTGCTGGATGACTTAAAGAGCCTACAGCTTGAGTTTGGCTGGACTAGGTTTGAAAGAGCTGGGCAGTCTGTAAGGTTGAATATGATTTTATGGGCAAGTGAAAGTTGTTTTCACACTAATAGGTTGAGAAGTTCCAGCCAGTTGAGCTGTCGGAGAACTGAGCAGTGCCGTGTTTTGTAGGGGTTGATTGGTGACAAACTTAGCTATTCTGTTATGGCAGGATTCTAGTTTATTGAGGTCAGTTTTGGACAGGTTGTTAAAGATTTCAGAGCAGTATAGCAGGGTGGATAGCAAGTGAGATCTTGCAGTGGCAAGTCTACCTTGTTGTGTAAGGTAAGGTTTAACCCTGTATAGAGCTCCAAGTTTGGAGTGGCTCTTTTGATTGCAAGACAGATGTGTTTATCAAATTTAAGTGAATCATCTATGGTAACCCAAAGCATCTTGGTTTGATTGGTCTGATTGGTGGGTTTGGTTATTGTACCATTGTTGAAATGTATGGAGAGGGATGGTGTGCTGAGTTTGGATGATTTTTTAGAGAAATTTATGAGCTTGGTCTTATTTGGGTTTAGAATGAGTTGATGGCTGGTGAGGTGCTTTTCAATGTCCTGGAAAGATGTTTGCATTTTGTGTTGGAGTTCTTGTGGGGAGTGGGCTGAGCAGATAAGAGAGGACTCATCTGCATATTGGATGATGGTGGCATGTGGGAGGTAGAATTAAGGTTACTGGTAAATATGACAAAGAGGAGGGGCCCAAGCATGGAGCCTTGGGGTACCCCTGTGGTGACTGGTAATATTGGGGAGAGGTTGTTTGCCCATTCAGTAGTCTGTTGATGGTTGGATAGATAACTGTTATACCATGTTAGGGGTGAGGTATTAAGATTATAAGTGGCAAGTTTGTTAAGAAGTAACTGATGAGATACCGTGTCAAAAGCTTTTGACATGTCTAGGAAAATAGCTGAGACAAGTTGTCCTCCATTTTTGAGGTGGTGAATAGTATCTGTAAAGGTTATGAGGGCTGAGTTTGCACAATGTTTAGGTCCGAAACCATGCTGAGAGTTGGACAGTAGGTTGTTAGTAGTAAGGTGACTCATGAGTTGCTGGTGTATACATTTCTCTAAGATTTTGGCTATGGGAGATAGAATGATGATGGGATGGTAGTTTGTAATGTCTCTAGATGGGCCGCCCTTATGTATTGGTATGATATGAGAGATTTTTCATAGGTTGGGTACATGCTGTTATGAGATAGAGCAATTTATTAGTAATGATATGGGGTAGGCGATGGCTGGAGCAGCCAGTGTTAGGTATTTGTTTGGAAGCTGGTCAGCAGCCAAGCAGCAGGGTTTTAGTTTACATAGGAGTTTTTTTATGTAGGAAGCTGGAATGGGTTTAAAGGAGAAGGTGTTTGCGACATCAGAGGTTGGGAAGGGGACAGTGAGTGGTAGGTTTATTTTGCTGTCTAACAGAAAAGTGACAAGAGTTGATGAAGTGAGAGTTGAACTGTGTGGCTAAGGGCTCAGTGGTATTACTAGTGAGGGGGACAGGGGTAGAGGTTTTACCGGGGTTAAGGAGGTGGTTGATGTCATGCCAGAACTTCTGTGGATTGTGCTGGTATTTTTGTTGTTAGGTAAGGAAGTAGGTTCTTTTATCACTGATGACTTTTCTTAGGTTGGTTTCTAAGTTGCTTGTGAAGGGTGAGATCATTGTTGTTTTTAGTTATATGGTATAGTGCCCAGGCTCTATCTCTTTATTTCATTAGTTGTTTTGTTTCAATAGATAGCCATGAGAGCTGTTTAGATTTTTGGCGAGTTTTCCTGGGGGGGGGGGGGGGGGGGCAAGGTTATTTAATATTTCAAGGAATTTGTTTTTGAAGTATTCTACAGCAAAGTCTAGTTGCAGGTTTTTTTTAATGGGGACCAATCACAACATTGTAGTAGTGAACTGAAGGTGTCAGGGGAGAAATTATTTTTGCTCCGGGTGTATTGTAAGAGATGCTGGTTTGGATATGTATTATTTTCCTTACTAGAAATGTAGGGGCATGGTCACTTAGTGTGACTGGTAGACAGCCTGCCTGGTACCCGTGGTTTGGCTTATTGGTTAAGATCAAGTCAAGTAGTGAATTTTTATTAGAGTGTCTGATGATGCGGTTGGGGTAGTTTATAGTTTGGATGAAGTTGTATAAGTTTATGAATGAGGTAGGGGAGTCGGAGAAGCAAGAGAACCAGTCTAGGTTGAAATCACCTAGAATGGTGGCTTCTTGGGTTAGAGAAAAAAAGGACCAGGATAGGAGGGATTCTATGCTATGCGGGTTGTTATCTGGTGGTAGGTAGATGGCAATGATGTTTATGATTTGTGACGATTAACATGAAGGCGAGTGATTAGGAGTGCAGCAGTTGGGATGTCTGGAGGGGAACAATTTAGTTTTTCAAGATTGAGAGACTCTTTAAACATAATTGCTACACCCCCACCATGTTTGTTTAGCCTATCCTGTCTTATAATATTGTAACCATTTGTCATTATTTCAGATTCCTTTATGTGGGGCTTTAACCAGGTTTCAGATATGACTGCAATGTCTGGAGAGTAGGTGGCCAGGGTAGCATGGAATTCAGGGATTTTGTTTGCAAGGCTACCGAGATTACAATTTGTTATGAGAAGATCTGAGTTACAGGTAATAGGTAAAGAGGTATATGTAGTAGTGTCTGTGAGGTTTTGGACTGAAAGGAAGAACAGGAGATGGGAGGTACAGATGGGCCCACTACTGGGATGGATGGATGGAGTTTTTGCTGTGTTAAAGAGTACAAAATTAGTTTTTTCAGTTTGGTTATATGTTGGTTATACCTATAGAAGGACAACCGAGGGTTGGTGTGTAGTAGATTCTTAAAGGGAAGAGAATAGTATTGAATCTAGGCTAAATTTTGGTGATGATATATTGATAAGGTTTGCATGGGAGGTGCACAGAGGTGTATGTGAGTGTTGGGGAGGGACAGTGTGTGAGTTTATAGCAATGGAGGTCAGTGGAATGGTAAGGTAGGATGAGGAAGCATGATAGCAGAGTGCAGTAGAGCAAGCAGCAGTAGACATGTTGCCTGTTTGAAATGGAATCGTCCCCAAAGGGAGAACATCCTGAAAAGCCTGCCATGCTAAAAGCACTGCTCTCATTTCTAGGACAATGACATGCAGGTTGGCCTTTTCAGGGGACCAAGTGCCTTGTACAGTTTTTCCCAGTGGTCACTATGGCCTTGGGTTGAGAGGAATGAACAGATGGCCTTGTAGAACTTGATCTGACTAAATCTACCATCCGAGATCTCTCTCGCACATCTGAGTAATTCAAATCTGATAGGACATGGGCTGGTAAAGTACTGACCATTGTGTGGCTGACATCCACTGAAGGATTCTCATGTAGAACCTGGCTAAAGCTACTAATGTTATTGCCGCTTTCATTGAACCTCGAGCATGCGGTGCAAGTCAAGCTGACATTTTTGTACTGCAGATTATCTTTCTGACCTGTGATCTGATGGTCTGAACTCTTGAGGGTGGTACAGATGCTATGGATGACTTTGTGTTGAGTATAGCTCCTATGAACTCTAGACTTTCAGTTGGTTGTAGCTGAGACTTTTTGTAGTTATCCCCAGGACAGAACAAGTCTGGAGAATCTGATTTCTTGCACTCGTTAGTTGATGCCTGCTTGGAGCAGTAATGAGCCAGTTGTCTAAATATGGAAACACCCAGACTTTTTGTGGTCTCAAGTGAGCTGCTACTACCGCCATGTACTTGGTGAACACCCTGGAGGCTGTGGTGAGTCCAAAGGACAGAACTCTGAATTGGTAATGACTGGCTCTCAACTACAAGCATAAACACCTTCTGGATTGTCTGTTCATTTCTATGTGATTGTACACATCCTGAAGGTCTACTGGGCACATCCAGTCATCCTTCCCCAGAAAATGGAGAGCGGACTGAACCATGACCATCCAGAACTTGGTTCATTGAATGGATCAGCTCAATTGCTGAGATCCAAAATTGGTCTCCAGTCCCCTCTTTTCTTTGGCACTAAAAAGAATCTTGAGTAAGTTCCTGATTCTAACTGGTCTGGTGGGACCTCTTGGATAACTCTTTTTTCTAGCAGCTTTTGTATTTGAATAGCTGCCTGTTCTCTCTGACTGGTGCAACATTGGGGCATTTTCCTGATTTTGGAGGAGGAAGGAAAAAGGGAATTATATAACCTCTGGAAATAATCCTCTGCATCCAAGTATCATATGTTATTTCTAGCCAGACTCTCTGGTGCAGGGATAAGCGACCCCAAATTGCCTCCAGAGGTGGACAACTGAGTCTCCTTTCAGGAGTGAGGATAGGGTTTGTCAAGGAAAGAGTCCCTGGAACCCTGGTTTTCCAGATCACCTCTGCCGCAGGGGCAGTGTCGACTGTTAGAGATCAGTCCTCTGTCTCTGGGGGTACCTCCTCCATATGTGTCTTGGAATGAACCTTGAGATTTCTTGAACCACATTTTTCATCCACCCTGCTGATTCCTTGAAAAGAATCTCGGAGGGGCTGAAAAACATATCCTCGTGGCAGACAAGGTCTTGCCATCCTTTTCACATCTGGAAAGTGTGTCTTTCACCCTGGGCCAAACAAAGAAATGCCATCAAAAGGGGCATTGATGAATGAGGATTTGAAGAGCTCCACAAAATCACACAACTGTATCCAGGCATACCTCCTAATGGAAATACCTGAACCTGCTGCCCTTGAGGTTCCTTCTACTACATGGGAAATCAACGTCATGAAAGAATTGGATATAAACTGTAGTGTAGCTATCTGAGAAGTCACAGATGCCTAAACTTCTTCAAAAACAATTCCTGAGAGGGTATTTGACAAATCTTTAACCAAGCCCCTCTGAAGTCTAGTAAAGTGTGCCAAATAGTTCCAGGGACCTTAATGCAAAGGTTGTTGAAGTATAGACACTCTTCCCAAATCTGTCCATTGCCCAAGGCTCCCTGTTTGGGGGATGGACAGTAGAACTCTCCTCGGCAAGTTCTTTTTTGGTGGCCACCGCTACAACCTTGGCATTAGCAGGCACCTCTTTCCCTCAAAACTGGTTATCTGCTGGTGGTGCCAAAATCTTAGCTGCTGTCTAAGATATGAGCTCAATGGTGTCAGGTTCTTTCCATGCCTGCTGAGAGATCAACTGAATGAGATCATTGGTAAGCGGGGTCACAAAAGTAGGTAGATGGTCCAGTACCAAAAGCCTCCAGGAATAAAGACTCCTCAGATGAAGGGTTGCTGGGCACCCAGTTACCTCTCTGCTTAATGATATCCAGGATGTCTCCAAATGAAGCATTTTCAGGAAGTGACCATGAGGACTCTTCACCTTCATTGAAATCTGCATCTTCTGTGATGGACTCCTCAGGTGAGTCTATGTGCTTCCTCTTACATGTCTTCTTCCTTAGGGACCTCCTCAGTGGGGTGCTCTGAAGAGATATCAAAAAAAGAAATTAAGATGTCTAGAGTAAAAACCTGGGGTCTTCGTACTGGCTGTCCTCGTGGAAAGACTTGGTGAGGCTCTAAGTGCTGAGATATCAAGGTTACAGATTTAGGATCTGAGAAGGATGTATCCATCTGTTCTGGCAAGGTAGCGAAAACTCTTTTTGCAACCTCAAAGGCACATTGTCCAGAAAGAGAGAGAGAGAGAGATAACCCCGGATCTGAAAAGGCGAGCTTTTGGACTATGGTCCTCCCCTGCTCCAAGGGCAAAATCTCCAAGGTGAAAGCTGTAGCCAAGCTGTCCAATGCCAAGGCTCCGAGGTGTAAAGATGACTCTGAAAACTTTGGCATCAACTACAACATCTCAGATTTGACAGGCAGGCTTTGACTCTGAGATATATCTGGATCTGATGGGATCAGAGCGTTCAGGGAATGCTTTGATTCTGAGACAAAATGATCCTTAGATCTGAGCCTGATGGATCTGGACATCCGGGATGTAGGAGCTCTGAAACTGTAACCTGAGTCAGAGGAGGAACTTGGATTGGAGGTGTTGTAGATAAGCGGATCTCCTGACCCGAAGGAATACCTATCTGCCCCTGCTCCAAGAGAATCTTCCTCACCACTCTCGCCACATCTTCTTCTGTAAGACTTCTAGAAGAATGACTGGACAAAACTGATGGGGATCTGGGTGTTTCCAAAAGTGGCGAGGATACTCTTGAGGGCACTGGGTCCACTGACAAACAGTACTGAGTCCTTGGTAATATAATAATATTTGACTATTTAGCACCATTAGGCTCCAATTTAGAAACTGTTACATTCAGTAAGGTAGGATCAGATAATTTTGACTTCGCTAGATGTGAAGACATCGGATTCGACTTTTTTGATTTCTTCGGATCCAAGGTTGAATGAGGTTGGATCCTTAGAATGTAATTTTTTAGAAGATTCAGATGCCAAAGAAAATGCCAAAGGCCTTGGAGACAAAGATTTCACTTTTGTCTTATTTTTTGGAGATTTTTTTCCACCGATATACCCTCTCCAAAAGAAGTAGATACATGCCTTTAAGAATACTTAAAACACTCTCTTGTTGACAGGTCTGGGGGGGTTGCCATGGGCACCCCCTGTGCAAACAGTTATTCAAATTTGGTGCTAGCACACTGGGAAAAAGAGAGAGTGCTCAGCGATGCAGACCCATGGCAAAAATATCTACTTTATTACGGTCATTTTGTGGACAACATCTTTATTTTGTGGAGAGGAGATGAAGACCAACTGGCCCTGTTTACTGATTACCTGAATTCCAGTACAAGTTTTCTGGAATTCAAGGTTAATCATTCTAGAAAGGCAATTGATTTTGTGGATGTTAAGGTCACTTTACATCAGGATACTGGCCTAAGTACCAGCCTTCACAGAAGAAATATATGGAGGAACCATTATTTGCATTGCCAAAGTATGCACCCTGGCCATATCTTCAGTAACATCATGGAAAATCAGACATTAAGAATTTCTCGACTTTGTACTAGGGATGATGACTTCAAAGTGGAATGTGAAAAGCTGTATAATAGTTTGAAAGAAAGAGGTTACAGGGATGAAGATCTCAAGATGAGAACTAATCCTAAGGACCTAAGGAGTAAGAAAGGACACCCTTACTTTGCCCGCCCAGGAACTTCAAAGTGTCCAAAGGGTGAAGGAGTAAACTCAAGGAATAAAGGTCAAATCAACTGTATCCTTATTTACAGCATGGATAATACACAAGTATGTGATATTATCAGATAATGTTGGCCCATTTTGACAACAGACGAGAAAATAAGGAACATAGGTGATATCCCTAGGTTCACATTTAAAAATAAGAAGAAACTAAAAAGATTATTGTGCAACAAAGATGGATTTGACCACCAGGCAAAACTAGTTAGAAAAGGCACATTCAGATGCAACAGATGTAATATTTTTGTTCATCCTTGTACCGAAAGAATGTGCATTTTTAATGCATTTGCTGACTGTAATAGTAAACACCTCATTTATCTGGCATCCTGTTGTTGGTGTAATGCCTTCTACATAGGCAAAATGGACCAACGGCTTAAAGACAGGATACTATGCCACGTTAGAGATATTAAAAATGCAGATGCTAATAATGCACTTGCTTCACATAGTCTGCTGAATCCCACAAACAGCTTTAGGTTTAAGGTTATTGAATGTGTTTTTCAAACAGAAAGAAAAGGAGATGTAAAGAACAGGACAGAAATACGTGAAATTAAATGGATTGCTAATATGAGAGAAGATCGTAGTTCTGCGTTGAGCAACTTAGTTCTGCTCAAACCTATACTTAAAGCCAGAAGACTTATGATTGGCTCTAACTAGGAAGCTTGACTTTTGTGAAACCACCATTGATTGGGGAGTATTGCCACTGGATAAAAGAAGAGGTGTGTCTGATCCTATGCTGATGATAGGTCACTTCATGTTTTAACTAAGGAGAGCAGGAAGCAAAGTATGATCTGAAGAAGGCTATCTTAGCCAAATGCACTTATCTGAAGTGAACGACTTTGCTCCTTTATATTGTTTTGCCTGATTTTAAGTGTTGATTAAAATTTACTAGTTTTTAGAACATTTTTATTCCAGCCATGATGTTTCACCGAGGAATGCATTTCAGTTGCCTTTAAGAATAAGCTTATCCTTGCGCTCAGCTAGAGCCCTGGGATTAAACGCATGGCATATGGAGCAGTTTTCTTGTAGGTGAAGTGGTCCCAAGCAATAAACGCACAGTGTGGGCATCTGACAAAGGTAATTTATGCCCACACTTTGTACATTTTTTGAAACCTGCTGGTGCTTTATCCACCATTTTAACAGCCAATACTAATAAAGACAGAAATACAGTTCTACAACAAATGAAAGTTCTTAAACAATTAATCTACCGTTTTTTTACTTTTTTTGTAAAGAGAAGAGAAGACAGCAACAAAGTCTAACAACAATAGTATTTTAAAACTAAGCTAGGTAGAGGAAAAGGATACTAACAATACTATTGAAGGTACACACGGTTTAGAAAAAGGGAAACATTCAGAAAATTTAGAGAGTACCAGAAAAAGATAACGACAGGTAAGGGAAACTTTTAAGCAATTTTTAGAACTAAGAAAGGGATCAACAAGAAGTTTTATAAAAGACTTATCTGACAAGAGCTCAAGAGCATTGAGAACCATGTCTTACGTGAAACATGCAAACAAGATCTGAGATAATTGGGGCTGGTGCATTGTGGGTAATGGAGAAGCTCAAGAGTTCCTGGTTGCCATGAGCTTTAGCAATGCCTGAGTTGGTTCTGAGGGATCAGATTCAAAACATTAGTTGAGGATAGAATTAAAATTGACATCACATAAGGTAACTTTAAGTAAAAAACTTATTTTCTAAATAATATTTCAATTAAGCTTTTCATGATATAAACAGTATGTTTTATATTAAAGCATGGTTAGTCATTGTATGTGATAAAGATGCTAAAGTCAACAGATACTTTCTTTTTTTTTTCATTATTAAAAAATGTAGGTACTACAATGCAAAAACAGAAAAAAAAAGTTAGACAAAAGCACATTTAAGTTAATAGACTGTAACCTTGGGTTGCTGAGGAGGGGGATGGGATGTAAAAGTACACAGACCATAATATATCTGGAGTTGGTATGTTTCCCCTTACTACTGTATAGGTGGCTGTCTGGATTAAGACACTTGGCTTAATCTAATTACAAGTTTTTAGTGGAAACAAGCAAATAAGAGAACAGTGAATATAATGAAAAGTTTTCCTTTAATAAAAAAATGTTTCAGCTCGTCTTTAGAATCCTGAAGCTGAGGGCTACATTTTTTCTCTTACACTTCTAGAGAAACAAGTTGATTACAGGGCAATAAAAGAAATCCAAAACATTGGTTTATTCAAGGCTAAAAGTTAAGACTTCTAAAATGATGCAAGTTATTTTTCCCATCTGTGAGGTGAATAAAGATAAGAACCGAGCAAAAGAATTAGAGGAAGCAGATGCACAGGCAGTATCATGCATCTTAGCATGGATAACCTCAACTTTAGGTTACTTAAGGCTTATGTTTGCACCTGTCAATTTTTTGGACAATTGTTCCTGCTTTTGGGGGGGGGGGGGGTTAAACTTCATTTTTTGAAGATGTACACTGATTTGTATGTTTGCATTAAGTTAACAGGTTATGGGGGTGGACTGGGGTGTGTTTGTTTTTTTTGCTTAAGGGTTTCCATTAAAACAATCAGTTCTCTAAAATGTGACATAGGTTTTAATGTTGCTGATAAGGAAAAAAAATGTATATAGGATCAGCCTGCCAAACATTAATGGGTACCTGTATCACAAAAGCTGGAAATAGATATTTAAAAAAAAACTACCTTATTTATAACAGGTGAAATAATGGCTTCTTATCATAATGGCGACACTTTCCAATATTATCTTGGAATGCGAATGGTCTCACAGGTACAGACAAAAAGGATAAAATATTTAATCATATTAAGAAATGCAGAGTGCAAACAGCAATGCTACATGTGACACATTTAGAAAGAACTGAGCATGTGAAGTTGATAAAGAAAGGATTTTAGATGGATATTTAGCAGAATACCAGGGACAAAAAGAGGTATTTATATTAACTGTTACAGAAGCTCCAACAGTGATAGAAGAGGGAAAAGATAAAAATGGCAAATTTCTGGTAGTAAGGGGCTGCTGGAAAGGGATGAGGATTACACTGGCATATATTTAAATTTTGCCTAAAATTATGGAGCTTAAAAATTGTGGGGAAAAATTAGAAGTTATGTACCTACCATAACGTTCCATGTTAGTTGTCTTCTTCTTGCCTTCTTTCTTTCTGGATGGGTTTGGAGCCAATCCTCGGCTCCGACTCGGCCACTCTAAAAGCTCAAGAGCTAGTTCCACCAGCTCGAGGCTCCCCTATATCCCACAATGCTAGGCGGTAACTCCTCAGATCTCGTTTGAAAGCTAAGGCCAGCAATAAAATTCCATAAGGAACAAAGAAGAAAACTCTTCTAGGTCTGTTCTGGCTAGGGGGAAGGAGGGTGGGACGCAAGAAAGAAGGCGAGAAGAAGACAACTAACATGGAATGTTATGGTAGGTACATAACTTCTAAATGTTAAGTTGTCAATCTCGCCTTCATTCTTGCTGGATGGGACCGCGTCCCTAGCACCTTGTCCCGGGTGGCCTATCGGAACAGACTCTTGAGTACAGTGGAACCAAAGTTGGTTCGGTCTCTAGAGGCCAAATCCAACTTATAATGAGAAATGAAGGTATGGGGAGAAGCCCAAGTAGCTGCCAAACAAATCGAATCAATAGGCAGCCTGTCTTGGAAAGCTACAGAAGTGGCTAAAGCTCTAGTTGAATGAGCCCTAGGTTTGGATGGCAACCGTTGATGTCTTGTCTCATACACTAGGGTAATCAATGAAGTAAGCCATCTAGAGAGAGAGACTTTAGAGACTGGAAGGCCCATTCTACCTTCTGCATAAGAAACAAACAGTTGGTCAGATTTCCTGAATTGTTTGGTCCTGTCTAAATAGTACCTAAGTTGGCGATGAATATCTAAACAGTGTAACTTTTGTTCTGACCTATTAGAATAATTTGGGAAGAAAACAGGAAGCTCAATGGTTTGATTCAAATTTGCTAAAGAAGCTACTTTGGGCAAAAAAGACGGGTTAGTACGCAAGGACACCCTGTCTTTATGAAATACTAGATAAGGGGTTCGACTACACAGAGCATGAAGTTCAGAGACTCTTCTAGCTGCGGTGATAGCTACTAAAAAGAGTGTCTTCCATGAAAGTAATTTTATAGAACATGAAGCCGCAGGTTCAAAGGGGGAAGAATTAAGGATGCCAGAACCAAGTTGAGATCCCATTGAGGAGGAGGATCTCTGATGGGTGGTTTGAGTAGAAAGACTCCCTTTAAAAAGGCCTTGCAGAGTTTGTGAGACATGATAGAGGACTCTGAGATTCCAACATGAAAGTTCGAAATTGCAGCCAATTGAACTCTAATGGTAGATGGGGATGAACCTGCATGGAAAAGTTCAGCTAGAAAGTCTAGAACTGTTTGAATAGAAGCAGTGAAAGGATCTATATTCTTTGACTGCGCCCAATAGGAAAAACGTTTCCACTTGCTATGATAAATCTTCCGAGTGGAAGATTTATGAGAGGCAATCAAGATATCTCTAACTGAGTGAGATATCAAAGGAAGCCTGGCTAAGGTCGGAATTGGAGGAACCAAGCTGTGAGGTTCAGAGAAGGAAGGGAGTGGTGCAACTGACCCGACTGATGGGTCAAGAGGTCTGGAACTGGGTCCAGATGCCAAGGTTGTTCCAACAGATAATGGTGGAGAAAGGGGAACCAAATTTGTCGAGGCCAGTAAGGGGCAATGAGGATCATAGAAGCTTCCTGAGCGATGGCTTTCTGTATCAGCTGGGATATCAGTGGGAAGGGAGGAAAGGCATATAGAAGTCCCCGGGGCCAAACGTGCACTAGAGCGTCTCTGCTGGGATGGCCTGGTTGGGGAAAGAGGGTGAAAAAATTGTCGCACTTGCTGTTTTGGGGAGTAGTGAAAAGGTCGCAGCAAGGCCTGCCCCACTTTCGAAAAACTTTCTCCAACACTGAATTGTTCAGAGACCACTCGTGAGGCATGAGAATAGCTCTGCTCAATTTGTCCACAATCACATTGGACTTCCCGGGGATGTGTGTTGCTAACAGAAATCGCTGAGAAGAAATCGCCCATTGCCATAGTCTGAGTGCCTCTCGACATAGGGGGTAAGACCTGGTTCCGCCTTGTTTGTTGATGTACCACACTACAGACATGTTGTCTGTTTGTATTGCTATAGTTCCCTTGGGAAGAGAGTCTTGTAGGGCTTGCAACACTAGAAGCACTGCTCTCATCTCTAGGACGTTTATGTGCAAGTGGCACTCGAACGGTTGCCACATGCCCTGGACTGTCCTGCCCTGGAAATGCCCCCCCCCCACCCAATCAGGGAGGTGTCCGTTGTCACTGTAGCAACCGGAGGGGGAGGGACAAAAGGTCTCCCTAGGAGGAGCTGAGAAGATGTGATCCACCACGAGAGATGACTCTTGCACGACTGAGTTATCCGAATAGGATGGGACATTGGAAGGCTTTGGTAAGACCATTGTGTGAAGAGTATCCATTGCAAAATCCTCATGTGGAAGTGAGCTAATGGTAGGAGAGGGATGGCCGCCGCCATAATCTCCAAGACTTTCAGGATCTGTCTGGCTTTGACTTTGTTTTTCTGCAAAAGAAGAAAGACCTGTTTGTGAATGTCTGCTATCCTCTGCTCTGTGAGTCTGGCTGACATCTTGACTGTGTCTAGATTTGCACCTATGAAAGTAATAACATGACAAGGCGACAAGACAGACTTTTCGTAGTTTATTGAAATGCCTAATGCCTGACATGTGCGAAACGTGTAGTCTCCGGCGAGGAGTAAAAGATGCTTGGTGGGGGCTGTAAGGAGCCAGTCGTCTAAATAAGGAAACACCTGGAATCCTTGACGTCTCAGGTGAGAGGCTACCACTGCCATGCATTTGGTAAACACTCGGGGGGCTGTAGTGAGACCAAAGGGCAGGGCTCTGAATTGAAAATGACTGGTTCCCAGCCTGAAGCAGAGAAACCTCCTGGAGCGTCGATTCATCTTGATGTGATAGTATGCGTCCTGGAGATCTATAGAGCACATCCAGCTGTCCCGTTCCAAAAGAGGAAGAATGGACTGCAGCGTGACCATCCGGAACTTTGTTTTCTTGATAAACTTGTTCAAGTTGCTGAGATCCAAAATGGGTCTCCAGTCCCCTGTTTTCTTTGGAACCAAAAAGAATTTGGAGTAGGTTCCGGATCCTACTTGGTCTGCTGGCACTGGTTGAATAGCTCTTTTTGCGAGCAGCTTTGAAATTTCTAATGCTGCTTGCTCCCTTTGACTGGGTGGAACGTCTGGAAGGGATTTTCTGGACAGCTTTGGAATGAAAAGGAAAGGGATTCTGTAGCCTACGGAAATAATAGACCGCACCCACATGTCTTGAGTTAAAGATAGCCAGGCTTTTGGGTACAATGACAACCTTCCCCCGACTGCCTCCGAAAGTGGACAGTCAGGCAACACCTCAGGGATGCTGAAAAGGCTTGTCGGAAAAGGATTCTCGACTGCCCTGATTCTGCGGGCCCCCTCTGCCTCTGGGACAGCGTCTACCATTGTTGTTCCCCCCTCTGCCTCTAGAGGGGTATCGACTCTGTGCGTCAGGCAAGTCTCCTTGAGATTGTTTACGGAACCACATCTTTCCCCCCTTCTGACCTTTGGGGTAAGGTCTAGAAGGAGTAGAAAAACGGACTCCGATGGCAGAAAGAGTTTTGCCATCAGTCTCACACCTAGTCAGGGTTTCCTTCACTTGAGGACCAAAGAGGGATGATCCATCAAAGGGGGAATTAGTGAAGGATGCCTTAAAGGGGTCTGCAAAATTACAAAGCCGCATCCAGGCGTGTCTACGTAAGGCTACACCTGTACCTGCCGCTCTACTTGCTCCATCAGCCGCATATGAAAGGAGGCGCATGGAGGAGTTGGTTATAGAATTAAGGGTAGCCAGCTGAGAGTTCATCCTGTCCTGAAAACCCGCAGCTGTTGGGTCCTTCAACATTTCACTCGCTTCCTTGAGTAAATCCCTCTGAAGTCGAGTAAAATGACACAGGTAATTCAGCGATCTCATAGTAAAGGTCGCTGACGAGAACATCCGCTTCCCGTACCTGTCCATCGACCTAGACTCCTTGTTAGGAGGATGAACAGGCACTGAAGGATCAGCTAACTCCTTCTTGGTAGCTGCAGCCACCACCATAGCATCAACTGAGACGCCTTTGGTCAGAAACTCTTTATCCTTGGGGGCCGTGATGAACTTAGATGGTCTCCTGGGGGTGGGTTCCACTGAGTCAGGAGCCGCCCAAGCCTTCTTTGCCACCACTTGCATAAGGGGGTCAAAGGGAGGGGACATCCAGGAGGTGGAAGGGCGAGAGCCAAACGCCTCAAGGTACACTGATTCATCCTCTGAAGGGTTGAGGGCTGGCCAATTCCCCCTCTGTTTTAAGATTTCAAGGATGTCTGCAAAAGAGACATCTTCAGAGGGGGAACGAGGGGACCCTTCAGAATCCTCTAAATCAGTGTCAGAGGTGACTGACTCAGGGGAGTCAATGTGCTTCCTCTTACACTGCCTTTTCCTAGGGGGCTCTCCTGCAGGGTCAGGAGAGGCCTCGGAAGAGGAGGAGATCCCCACAGGGGAAACTTGAGGAGCTGTCTCTCTACGATCGGGGATGAGAGAGTGAGTCGAAATCACCAGAGGCACCATAGGGGGGCAGAAAGAACCGACTGGGGAGTAGAACCTGGTTCTAACACACTCCTCATAACCGCAAAGGCACCCCTGTCAGGCAGAGCCGAAGGTCTCCGTTCTGAAAAACTGAAAATCTCCCCCGGCACCGACAGTGATGGCTCTGAGGCCGATGTCGGAGCCGAACTCACCAGCGCCGAAGCACCGAGAGGGAGAGCGGGGTCGGACAAGGGTCCGATGCTACTCGCCCCCTCGGAGCCGACGAGGGAAGTCCGGTGCCGAGATTCTTCCAAAGAAGACATCGGAGCCGACGACGGAACCGAAGACAAAGGTATCGGTTCCGACGCCACCCCAGTATCGGGTCCGAGCCGCCCGGCTCCGAACTCAAAAGAGTCAGAGGAGGAATAGATTGAGTGGTAGGAATAGGTCTCGACTGTTGAGTCGGACTTTGAAGCATCTGGGCTAATGCCTCGGACTTAAGAAGTCGACTCACTACTTTCTGAAGGTCATGGTCCGATAACCTGGAAGACCTAGAAGAGTGGGATCTATGGCTCCATTCAGACAACAAGGGTGATGCTGGAGCCGAATGAACGGAGCCGATAGATGGAGATCGGGACCTCTTCCTGGATGTCGGTTCCGATAATAAAATCGGAGCCAACAGAGTAATGTCTTCCTCGGCTCCGGCCAGAGCCGAGGACACCGTAGGGGCTTGCATTCGAGTTTCATCGGCTCCGGCCGGAGCCGATGTTCAAGTAGCTTTAGTGCCTCCAGAAGACGGCTCAGAGGCTGGAGACGAAGGTCTAGAAGGCTTCGAGGGTTTCCCCGATGACTGACTCGAGGGACCCTCAGGCTTAAGTAAGCCCCTTAAAATAAGTTTATTTTTTCGCTCCTGCAGGACTCTAGGGCTGAAGCCATGGCAAACAGCACATGAGTCCTGCAGGTGCAAAGGTCCCAAGCAGTACACACAAGAAGTGTGACCGTCTGTCAGAGACATCTTCTGACAGCACGAGTCACACTTCTTAAAGCCTGAGACCTTTGATTCCTTAGACATATCTAAGGGAAAGTGTAACACACAAGCACACACACACACCGATTACACTTAGGGTTAAATTAACACTAATTTAAACAAATTATAGTAATAGTAATAAAATTCCCTATAAAACACAGTCACTCACTGGGAAGGGAGGGACTGGGCCTAGGGCCCGAGGGAAATTTTTTAAGATTTTGTGGAAAAAAGGGGGTAGAAAGTTAATAGGAATGGGATAAACTAATTTAACACTAACTATTTAAAAGAAATATTAACTTTAAGGGGAGAAAAGGCTAAGAAACTTGTTCTTTACCAAAAAACTAACCTGAGCCGGTAGGAACACACCTCGATCGCTGTAGCGGCAAACGAGATCTGAGGAGTTACCACCTAGCATTGTGGGATATAGGGGAGCCTCGAGCCGGTGGAACTAGCTCTCGAGCTTTTAGAGTGGCCGAGTCGGAGCCGAGGATCGGCTCCGAACCCATCCAGCAAGAATGAAGGCGAGATTGACAACTTAACATTAATCAGTTTTCAGCAGGAAATATTGCTTATAGGTGGGGACTAGAATTTAAAGTGCAAAAATGAGGATGTATCTGGGGGGGAGCTAGAATGGAAAATATACAAAGGAGGGTAGATGTCTGAAGAAATTTATGAAAATATTTATTATGGAATATGTGAATTCAGTAATAGGAACTTGTTGAGAATTTACATATTAGTCCCCAAGTTACATAAATGGGTAGACTAGACAGAAATTATATTTCACTAGAACATATGCATTTAATTGAGAATTTTGACATACAGCCAATACATATTTCAGATCATGTGCCAATAATTACCAAGATAAAAATGTTGAGTAATGAAGTACATTGACACTTCCCCACTTACATGTTAAAAAGAGTGGAATTTGAGGAATGGGTAGCCAAAGTTATCCAGAAGTTATTAAGGAAGATAGAAACTACTCCAGAAGTTATAGTTAGTGAGTGGCATAAAATGAATGTGGAGTTTAAAAACAGGGTAGAAATAGCAGAAAAAAGATATGGTTAAGTAGTAACAAGAATTATAATCCCATGGCAGAGTTGGAACTTTAAAAGTGGTCTAAGAAGAAAAAGAAGTTATGTACTCACCATAACGTTCCATGTTTGTTGTCCTCGATCTCAACTTCCTTCTTGCTGTTTGGGTTCAGATCCGTCCCTCGGCTCCAACTCAGCCATATACTATAGCTCAAGAGCTTTTACTGGCTCAGGGCTAGCCACTATCCCAACATGCCTAGCAGTAGTTACCCAGATCTCATTTGTGACAACCCAGCACTAGACCATATAGGTAGAGAAAAAATATTCTATTTTACATATAAGAGAATACCTGCATATAAAGGTGTAAACCATCAGCAAGTGTAAGAAGGGGAGACTAGGACTAACCAAATGGCATGGTAAAAGGAAACCTTAGCCAGTGTAGCCAATAAAAGGCAGTCCCTCTCGATCCTCCAGGAAGGAGGGTGGGATGCAAGAAGGAAGGCAAGATCAAGGACAACAAATATGGAATGTTATGGTGAGCACATAACTTCTTTATGTTATGTTGTCCATATTTTGCCTTCATGCTTGTTGTTTGGGACTGCATCCCCAGCACCTGATTCTTGGGTGGCTCATTGGAAATAAATCTTCAAGACCGTGGAGCCAAAGAATGCTCTGTTCTGGGAGGCCACATCTACTTTGTAATGAATGATAAAGGTATGAGGATTAGCCCATGTAGCTGCTGCACAGATCGAATACAAAGGCAGCCTGGCTTGAAAAGCAATAGAGGTAGCCAAGGCCCTTGCTGAGTATCCTTTAATTTTTCCTTTTTTTGTTTGTGCAAATCAGAGATATATTTTATGGTGTCTGAAAGCCATTTAGATAAAGTCACCTTTGAGACTGAAAAACCTTTCTTATTGTCTGCAAAAGATATGAACAATTGGTTGGATTTTATGAAGTCCTTGGTCCTGTGTAAACAGAAATGTAACTGTCTATGAATGTCCATTTGATAGAGCCTATATTCTGCCTTGTTGCCATGATTGGGGAAGAAAACAGGAAGTTCTATGGATTGATTCAAATTGCAGTCAGAACACAACTTGGGTAAGAAAAAGGGGTTGGTTCTGAGAGAATCACTATCTTTGTGGAAAATCAAGTATGCGGGATGAATAGATAAGGCCTGTAATTCTGAAACCCTTCTAGCTGCGGTAATGGCAATCAAGAAAAGGGTCTTCCGAGTCAGAAATTTCAGTGGACAAGAAGCAGATGGTTCAAAGGGGGGAAGAATCAGAGCGTCTAAAACTAAATTTAGGTCTCGGGGATTCTCTTATTGGAAGTCTTAAGAGGGTAGCACCTCTTAGGAATTCTTTACATAGCCTATGGGACATAATGCTAGAGCCCATTTCTCCCACATGGAAATTAGAAATGGCAGCTAGCTGAACCTAGATAGTAGCTGCCACTGCTCCTCGCTCAAAAGTTTCAGCAAGAAAATCGAGAATCTTTGAAATGGGTGCAGTAAAATGATCAATCTCATTTTTGCCTGCCCAACAAGAGACCCTCTTCCATTTATTAGCATAAAGTTGTCTTGTAGTGGGCTTATGGGAGGAAATCAAGATGTGTTGGAGTGCCGAAGAAACATTGGGAAGCCTGGCTAAGACTGGAAGTGGAGAAACCAAGCTGTGCACTTGAGAGTTTGAATGGAAGGATGGAGAGCCCCCGACTGATGCATCAAAAGATCTGGCACTGCGTCCAGGATCCAAGGCTCCCCCTGCAGGTGAGGGAAAAGGAATGGGAACCATATCTGACAAGGCCAGTAAGGGGCAGTGAGAATTAACTTGCAACCCAATGACTGTGCTTTCTGAAGAACCTTGGGGATCAGAGGAAAAGGTGGAAAGGTGTAAAGCAGTCCCGGGGGCCAATCGTGAACAAGTGCGTCCCTGGGTGACTGTCCCAGTGGTGGGACTAGGGCAAAGTAGCTGCTGCATTTGTTATTGAGGGGGGTGGAAACAGATCACAGCATGGCTGGCCCCATTTGCAAAAAATCAAGTCATCAACTTCTTGTTTCAGGGACCACTCATGAGGCATCAGAATAGCCAGGCTGAGCTTGTCCGCTATCACGTTGGATTTCCCCAGAATGTGCGTTGCAACCAGAAAGCTTTGGGAAGCTTTTGCCACACTTGTAGCGCCTCTTGACATAAGGGATAAGACCTGGTTCTGCCCTGTTTGTTGATGTACCATACTACTGACATATTGTCTGTCTGAATTGCTATAGTTCCTATAGGTAGAGTCTTGAAGTGCTTGCAATGCCAGAAGCACCACTCTCATCTCCAGGACATTGATATGCAAGTGATACTCGTGTTCTTGGCAAGTCCCTTGAACAGTCTGTCCCATATAATGCCCCCCCCCCACTCTATCTGGGAAGCATCCGTGGTCACTGTAGCTATGGGATGGGGGGGGTTAGAAACGGCCTGCCTATTGTTACCATAGGGGAGTGAAGCCACCAATCCAGATCCTTTTTGCAGGATTCCATGATCCAAATCTGATGTGCATGGATAAATCCTGGAATGACCATTGTGCAAAGAGGACTCACTGCAGAATTCTCATGTGGAAGCAAGCCATAAGGACCAGAGTGATTGCTGCTGCCATAGTACCCAGGACTTTGAGGACAAATCTTGCCTGAATTCTCTTTTTTGTCATCAGTATTGTAACTTGGCAACAAATTGTTAATACTCTTTCCTGAAGCAGCTTTGCTATCATAGCCTTTGTGTCTAAATCTGCCCCTATAAAGGTAATATACCTGACAAGGCAACAAGGCAGACTTCATAGTTTATGGTGATCCCTAGTTGAGAACAAGCTTGAATTGTGGATTCCCTTGCCTTGATTAGCTGATGCTTGGTGGTGGCAGTAAGGAGCCAGTTGTCTAGATATGGAAACATCCAGAATACTAGACACCGCAGGTGACCCGTAACTACTGCCATGCATTTGGTGAAACACCCTGGGGGCTGTGGTGAAATCAAAGGGCAGAGCTCTGAACTGGTAGTGACTGGCTCCCAATTGGAAGCGTAGATATCTCCTTGACCATCTGTCCATTTTTATGTGGTAGTACGCATCCTGGAGATCGATAGAGAAGATCCAATTGTCCTGCCCCAGAAAGGGAAGAATGGACTGCAGTGTTACCATCCAGAACTTTGTTTTCTTGACTGATTTGTTTAGCCTGCTGAGATCCAAGATGCATCTCCAGTCCCCTGTATTCTTTGAAACTAAAAAGAACCTTGAGTAAGTTCTGGATCCAATTTGGTCTGCGGGGACTTCCTGGATGACTCTTTTTTTTAGCAACCTTTGAACCTCTAGATTTGCTTGATCCCAAAGACTGGGTGGAACATCTGTGATAGAGTGTTGTTTTTTTGACAGGGGTAGTTGGAAGAAGGGGATATTGTAACCTCCGGATATTATCAATAGTACCCATCTATCTTTTGTGATTGTCTGCCAGGCTTTTGGGTACAAGGATAATCTTCCCCCAACTGCCTCCAGAGTCAGATAGTCGGGCCTCCCTTCAGGAGCACTGGAAGTGCCTACCAGAGAAGGTATCTCTGTCTCCCTGATTCTGTGGACCCCCCCCCCCGCCATGAGACCGGCATCTTCCATTGTTAAGTCCCCCTCTGTCCCTGGGGGAAAAATCTCCATGTGTGTCAGGTGATGCTCCCTGGTATTTCCAGAACCAAAGCTTTCCGCTCTTCTGGCCCTTAGGATAAGGCCCAGATGGAGCAGAAAAATATACTCCCACGGCAGAGAGAGTTTTGCCATCATGTTCACACCTGGTAAGAGTCACTTTTACCTGAGGCCCAAACAAGGACGAGCTGTCAAAGTGGGCATTGGTAAAGGAAGACTTGAAGGGCTCTGCAAAATGACAAAGATGCATCCAGGAGTTTCTGCATAAGGCAACCCCTGTGCCTGCCACCCTGCTGCATAAGAAATTAGCCACATAGAGGAGTTAACTACCGAGGTCAAGGTTGCAAGCTGAGAAGCCATCTTGTCAGTGGTTCCCGCAGCTGTAGGATCCTGTAGGATATCTCGTAACTCTTTGAGGAGATCCATCTGAAGTTTTGTAAAGTGGGACCAATAGTTCAGTGACCTGAGTGCTGAAGAAAACATACGCTTCCCGTATCTGTCCATCATACGAGACTCTTTGTTCAGTGGAAGGACAGATGAAGACGTTTCTGCTAATTCCTTCTTGGTGGCTGCTGCCACCATCATAGCATCAATGGGCACACCTTTGGTTAAGAAGGCTTTGTCTTCAGGGGCTGTTATGAATTTACTGGGCCTCTGCAGAACTGGTTCCATCATGTCTGGAGAGCTCCACGCCTTTTGATTCACTATGTGCAATAGTGGGTATAAAGGCGGAGACACCCAAGAGGTGATGGATCGGGAACCAAATGCATCCAGGTACGCTGACTTGTCTTCAGAAGGGGCAAGGGACTTCCAGTCACCCCTCTGTCTAAGAATTTCTAAGATGTCTGAAAAAGAGACACCTTCAGAGGGAGATCACGTGGACCCTTCTGAGTCATTCAAGTCTGTGTTTGATGTCAAGGACTCAGGGGATTCCACATGCTTCCTCTTGCAAGTCCTCTTCTGAGGGACTTCCTCTGAGGGGTGCCTTGAGGAGGTTTTGGAAGAGGTGGGATCACCTAGTGGGGTGTCCTGGAGCATGGGTTCCCTACACTTTGGGCAAAGGGAAGGTTTGAAGGCACACACTGGCACCGAAGGCAAAGGAGCCAATGGAGCAGAGGGTGTAGCTGTCTCAGTAGACAGCATGCTCCTTATCACCTCAAAGGCACTGCAGTCCCAACCCAAAAGAGTCTCCAGCTCCGAAGAACCTGGAGATCCCCTCTGAACTAAGGTCAATGGCTCCAAGGCCGATGTAGGAGCTGAGCTGACCTGCGCCGAAGCTCCGAAAGGGAGAGTAGGGTCAGACAAGGGCCGATGCCGCTCCCCACCTCGAAGCCAAAGAGGGAGCATTGGCCCCCAGATCCCTCGATAGAAGGGGGTAGCGAGGAGATCGCAGCGGTAGTCAGAACCAAAAAAACAGAGCTTACTGGAACCAACAGTTCCACCACAACAACTTCTATACACTCTGGGTTTGAGCTCAGAGGAGTCTGAGGAGGAATCGAGACAGGTGTTGGTTGGGCTGCCCGCACCGCTTCCATCTGGGATGGGCCCGAAAGTAATTTAGCTAATGCTGGTGCCCTAAGAAGCCTCTTTACCACCCTCTCCACATCATCATCTGAGAGACTCCTGGATGACTGAGAGGAATGGTGACTGCCTGCTACAGATTGTAATAAAGGAGACTGTAGCGCAGACCACATCGGTTCCAAGGTAGGAGACTTAGAATGCTTATGAGACCTTACTGGCTCCGATACAACAGATAGAGCCATAGGTGAGAGTCTTGTCGGAACCAACAGTCGGATCTGATATAGTTTGATACTTGTCCTTCTCTTTAAGACGGTTCCGAAATAGGAGCCGAAGAGGATGAGGGCTTGGGTTTGTCCAGGTTTTTTCTTGGCTGAGTCCCCTCCATAGAAGCCTCAAAGGAGCCTTTCAGTAACCCTCTTAAGATCAATTTGTTCTTTCTCTCCTGCAGGACTCGTGAACTGAATGCATGGCAAATAGAACATGAGTCCTGCAGGTGAACTGGCCCTAAACAATACACCCAACTCATGTGCCCATCCGTAAGGGACATCTTTTGGCAGCACAAGTCGCACTTTTTGAAACCAGAAGGTTTAGATTCCTTGGTAGGATCTTTTGATATAATGCTGACCAGCGCTATATAAACTAGGAAAAAAAACACACTATTAGCAAAAATTAAACAAAGAATACAGACAAAACTTTTTTTTTTTTTTTTTTTTTTTTTTTTTTTTATAAACAGGAAAGAAGAGAACGGGGAGAGCCTCTAAGTTAAATGGCAAACTCCCCACTGAAGGAGAGCCTCTAACTCACATGGCAACTCCTAACAGGCAGAAGCTTAATAGAGTTTGAAGAAAGACAGGAAAGATGAAGACCCCTCTAATTTAAATGGGTTTAGAAGAGGGGAAAGAGGCCTAGAGAAAAACATTAGTCTACAACAATAGCAAAACACTTGAATGGGATAGGAAAAGGTAGAACTACAGAGAACTACTACTGCTTCAAAGTTAGGTAATATAACTTACAAAATTTACCTCCAAAAATATAAAAGAGAAAAAAACACTTAGCCTGAGCCAGTATCCACAATCTCGATGCTGCAAGTGGCAAACGAGATCTGGGTAACTACCACTAGGCATATTGGGATAGGGGCTAGCCTCAAGCCAGTAAAAGCTGTTGTGCCCAAAGAAAAAGAAGCTATGTACTCATCATAATGTTCCATGTGTTGTCCATCTTCACCTTCATTCTTACCAGCATGGGGTTCGGATCCAATCCTCGGATCCAACTCGGCCTTACATACAAGCTTGAGTTCTTCCACTAACTCGTGGCTAAACCCTATCCCACCATGCACTAGGAAAGCTCCCCAGATCTTGTTTGCAGTTATAATAAAAGAATACAAAAGTAAGGTAGTTTAATACCATAGGAAGTGATAAAGAGGGTCAGAGATTAACAATAATTATAATAATAACCTAATTGCACCAACTTGGTCTTCCAGGAGAAAAAGACTAGGGGAGGTGGGATGTAAGAATGAAGGCGAAGATGGACAACACACATGGAATGTTATGGTGAGTACATAACTTCTTTATGTGCTGTTGTCCTATCTCACCTTCATTCTTACCAGGATGGGACAGCGTTCCTAGCACCATCTTTCTTGGGTGGCACAAGGGAGAATACTTTTCAGAAACATGGAACCAAAGGAGGCCCTGTTCCTGGTGGCCAAACTGACTTTGTAATGAGTGATAAAGATATGTGGTCTTGCCCACATTACCGCAGCACAAATGGTATCAATTGGCAGTCTAGTCAGAAAGGAGGAAGAGGTTGCAATGGCTCTTGTAAAGTGGGCTTTAACTCTATTGGGAAGATCTCTGTTTTGAGATTTATAAACAAAGGTTATGCAATCTGAAAGCCATTTAGAAAGTGTCACTTTAGAGACTGGAGCACCTTTCTTTGATTCTGAACAAGATATAAAAAGTTGGTCCTTTCTTTGAATCTGAACAAGATATAAAAAGTTGGTCCAATTTTCTGAAATCCTTAGTCCTGTGTAAATAGAAGCGTAATTGTCTATGCACATTCAACTGGTGTAACATATATTCTGCCTTATTCTCGTAATTTGGATAAAAGACTGGCAGCTCTATGGATTGGTTCAAATTTGATTCTGAACATACTTTGGGTAAAAAGGAAGGGTTTGTTCATAAAGAGTTTCATAAAAGTAAGGGGGCTTTATTGACAAGGCTTGCAGCTCTGACACTCTTCTAGGAGAACTAATTGCTACCAATAGAATAGTTTTCCACGTCAAAAATTTGAGTCTGGAAGATGATGCTGGTTTGAATGGGGGAAAAATTAAATGAGATAAGACAAAATTCAAGCCCTATGGTGCTGGAGAGTCTTTGATAGGTGGTCTTAATAACAAGGTTCCTTTATGAAAGGCTTTGCATAGTCTGTGATAATTAATATTGAGGCCTGATTCACCTAAATGGAAGTTGGGTATTGCTGCTTTCTGAACTCTAATGGTAGCTGCAGCTGCACCTTCATTGAATAGTTTTGCCAAGAATTCTAGTATGAAATTTAATGGTTCAGAAAACAGATCAATATGATTATGAGAAGCCCGTAAGGAGAATCTTTTCCATTTCCTTCTATATATCTCTCTCGTCGAGGTCTCATGAGAAGACATTAGAATGTGTTTAACTGATGTAGAGAGGTTAGGAAGCCTGGCTATGGTTGGAATTGGAGCAACTAAGCTGTCAATTTGAGGGTTTGAAGGGAAGGATGGAGCATTCCTGATGCATGAGTCAGAAGGTCTAGAACTGGGTCCAGAATCCAAGGCTCCACCCGAAGATGAGGCCAAAGGAAGGGGAACCAGATTTGACGAGGCCAGTATGGGGCAATGAGTATTAAGTCCCTTCCCAAGTAATTGGCTTTCTGAAGAACTTTGGGTATTAATGGAAAGGGTGGAAAAGCATAGAGGAGACCAGAGGGCCAATCATGTAAAAGTGCATCCCCTGGTGACTCTCCTGGAGGGGGGATAAGGGCAAAGTAGCTGCTGCATTTGGCATTCATGGATGTGGCAAAAAGGTCGCAGCAAGGCTGGCCCCATTTGTGGAAAATCTTTTCTGTTATTTCCTGTTTTAGGGACCACTCATAAAATATCAGAATCGCTCTGCTGAGTCTGCTATCATGTTGGATTTCCCCGTGATGTGCGTTGCTATCAGAAATCATTGGGAGAAGGTCACCCACTGCCATACTCTCAGGACCTCCTGACAATGGGGGTAAGATCTGGTTCCTCCTTGTTTGTGCATGTACCATACAACTGACATGTTGTCTGTCTGTATTGCAACAGTTCCCAGTGGAAGAGAGTCCTGAAATGCTTGCATCGCCAGGAGCACTGCTCTCATCTCTAGGACCCTGATATATAGATGGGCTTCGTGATTCTGCCAAGTGCCTTGTACTGTCTTGCCCAGGTAATGCCCCCCCAACCCTATCTGAGAAGCGCCCATGGTCACTGTAGATAATGGTTGGGGAAGTACAAAGGGTCGACCTAGTGTCACACGAGTGGAGTAAAGCCACCAATGAAGGTGTTTTTTGCAAGATTCCGTTATCAAACTTTTATGGGACATGGGCAGTTCCTGCATTCACCACTGAGTGGACCATAACCACTGAAGAATTCTCATGTGTAGACGTGCTAATGGGATCAAGGTTATTACTGCTGCCATGGTCCGCAAGACTTTTAGGACTGTCCTTGCTTATGCTTTTTTCTTTGTAAGAAGATTTAAGGCCTGATGTCGTAAAACTTGCACTCTTTCTGGCGATTGTTTGGCTATCATCCTTGTTGTATCCAATTCTGCTCCTTTAAAAATGACATGCTGAGAAGGCAGCAAGGGAGATTTCTCATTGTTTATTTTGATTCCTGAGTGAGAGCAAAGCTGCAACGTGTTGTTTCTTGCTTTTATTAGTAGATATTGGTGGTGGCAGTTAGGAGCCAGTCATCTAAATAAGGAAATACTCAGAATCCTAGGAACCTCAGGTGAGCCATGACTACTGCCATACATTTGGTGAACACTCTGGGGGCTGTTGTGATGCCAAAGGACAGAGCTCAAAATTGGTAATGACTGGCTCCCAGCCGAAAGTGCAGGTATCTCCTGGATCGCCTGTCCATATTATGTGGTAGTATGCATCCTGGAGGTCTGTCGAGCACATCCAATCATCTTGTCCCAGAAAAGGGAGAATTGACTGTAGTGCTACCATCTGGAACTTGGACTTTCTTACAGATTTGTTTAGGTTGCTGAGATCCAGAACTGGTCTCCATTCCCTGTTTTCTTTGGAACTAAAAATAATTTTGAGTAAGTTCTGGATCCTATTTGGTCTGCAGGGACTGTTTGAATGAGTCTTTTTTTCTAGCAACTTTTGAATTTCTAATGTTGCCTGTTCACTTTGACTGGGTGGAACATCTGGGATGTTTTTTATGTTTGGGACGGGGAAGGAAAAGGATATGGAGTAACCTCTGGTTATGATGCTTTGCACCCACTTGCCTTTTATTACTGTTAGCCAGGCTTTTGGGTACAAAGATAAGCAACCCCCGACTGCCTCCAGAGACGTGCAGGTGGGCCTCCCTTCAGGAGCACTGAAAGGACTTACCATAGAAAGATTTTCTGTTGCCCTGATTCTGCGGACCCCCTCTGCCACGTAATTAGTGTCTTCCTTTACTACTTCCCCTCTGCCTCTGGGGGAAGATTCACCACGTGTATCCTGGAAAGTTCTCTGGGATTTACGAAACCAAATTTTTCCACTTCCTTTCTGACCTTTGGGATATGGTCTGGTAGGGAAAAATGGTCTGCTAAGGCAGAAACAGTCTTTCCTTCTTGTTCACACCTGATTAGTGTGTCCCTGACTTTGGGCCCAAACAGGGATGAGCCATTGAATGGGGCATTCACAAAAGAAGATTTAAAGGGCTCCGCAAAGTCAAACAAGCACATCCAGGAATATCTCCTTAGGAAAATTCCTGAATCCGATTCTCTACTCGCTCCATCCACAGCATAAGAAATCAGTCTCATGGAGGCGTTAACCACTGAATTTAAGGTAGAGAGCTGAGTGGAAACTTTTTCTGACATCCCTTCAGCTATTGAACTTTGGACAGTATCTTTTAACTCCTTCAGGAGATCTCTCTGCAATCTGGTAAAGTGGGTCAGGCAATTCAGCGATCTGAGAACAAAAATGCACTTTCCATATCTGTCCATCGTGTGAGACTCCTTGTTCGGTGGATGGACAGAAGAAGATGCTTCTGAGAGTTCCTTCTTGGTGACTGCCACTGCTACCACCATAGCATCTACTGAGACTCCCTTAGTCAAAATGTTTTTGTCTGGGGGGGAAGTGATGAACTTATTTGGTCTCTGAGGAACAGGTTCCACAATTCTGGAGACTCCCACACCTTTTGAGAAACTAAGTCTAGAAGTTTGTTGAAAGGTGGAGACAACCAAGTGGAAGAAGGGTGATATCCAAAGGCCTTCAGATAGACGGACTCCTCTACTGAATGGTTGGTGGACTTCCAGCTCCCCCTCTATTTAAGTATTTCTAAGATGCCTCCAAAGGAGACATCATCAGGAGGCGATCGTGGGGACCCCTTGGCTTCATCAAGGTCCGTATCTGAAGTGATGGACTCCTCTGAGGAGTCTAAATGCTTCCTCTTACATAACCTCTTCTGAGGGACCTCTTCTGAGGGGTACTCTGGAGAGGTTTCAGTGGGGGGAACCCTTAGGGGCATCCTGAGGCCTGAGATCTCCGCATCCCTGTGGATGCAAGGGTATAGAGGCAGACACCGGTGCCTTTTGGGGAAGAACATCCAGAGATGACAGTGGAGCTAACTGTGGAGACAGCACTCTCCTCATCACCTCAAAAGCCCTCCTTCCCTGATCCAAGGAAATCCCTGGATCTGAAGAACCAGAAGGAATGCCCAGAATCAAAGAGGATGGCTCCAAGGTTGAGGTAGGAGCCTCACTCACCCAAGACCATGCCCCGAGAGGTAAGTTCGGATCCGACAACTGTCCGATCCGACTCACCTTCCTAGACCCAAATGGAGAGCATCAGCTCCTAGAGTCCTCGAGCTCCGATGGAGCTGAGGATGCCAAAGCAATGATTGGACTTGAAGATCGCGTAATAGGTCTCAGTTCCAATGGTTCCACCAATATCAGATCAGGACATTCTGGCTCCAAAGCTCGAAGTCAGGTCGGAGGAGGAGGAATTGAAGTAGAAGAGGAGGACATGTTCAGATCTGAAGCCCTCAGGGTTGGATCCGATAACAGTTTGGCCAGTGCCGATGTCCTTAGCAGTCTCTGTACTACTCGATCCACGTCATCATTGGACAAGTTCCTGGAAGACCAAGTGGAGGGGGGCTGGAGACTTAGATGGTTGGAGCAAAGGTGATCTGAGAGTAGGATAGAATGGCTCCAAGACAGGGGACCAACTCCGCAACTCAAACTTAACCGGCACCGAGACTGATGGTGCCAAAGCAGTAGATCTCTCAGATCCTATGCCCTTAGAATCCAGAGTGGAACTTTTTGCAATTTTTTTTGGAAGGCTCCACTGGAGCACTGGAGGAGGAAGGTCGCTTCCCACACTTGTCCAATTTTGAAGAAGGAGACTGGTCAGACTTTGAAGAACCCGGACCTTTTTGTATTGCTTCTGAGAAGGGTTTTTTAAGAGACCTCTTAATATTAATTTGTTTTTTTTCTCTCCAGAAGAGCCCTATGGTTGAAGGAATGACAAACTGAACAAGACTCCGGAAGGTGAACAGCTCTTAAGCAATACACACAAATAGTGTGCCTATCAGTGAGGGATATTTTCTGTATAGATTTTTCACATTTTTAAACCCAAGGGTTTCAGCTGTTTAGAAGACATTATCACAAAGGGAATAGTGACAGGAAAGAAGGCTAGAACAGATCTTTTGTTTTGTTTTTTTTTTGTTTTTTTGTTTTTTAACAACTACAATGACACTAAAACAGTAACCACAAGTAGTTAAACAAGAATTATTACTTGTAAGGGAAAGTAAAAAAAGGATGGCACAGCCCTCTAACTTAAATGGGCTATGCCCAGAAGAATGAAATAAACAGGAAGCCCTCTAACTTAAACAGGCTTGTGGTAAAGCATTTCTCGAATTTAAACAAACATTAACAGTTTTAGAGAAAACAAAAGTAAGGAAAGCCCTCTAACTAAACGGGCTGTCAAACAGGAGGCCAGAGTAGGGAAAGGCCTAACAGAAAATGACAGCCAACAGCAGAAAATACAGCCGAACAAACCAGAAATAACCACTACCAAACTGTTTAACTAGAGTAAAAATAATCAGGAATAAACAATTTCCAACAATATTGGTTAATATCAATAGTGTACTTAGCCAGAGCCAGTAGACGAGCACCTGATCTTGTTTAGCGGCAAACGAGATCTGGGGAGCTTTCCTAGTGCATGTTGGGATAGGGTTTAGCCACGAGCTAGTGAAAGACCTCGAGCTTGTATATAAGGCCGAGTCAGATCCGAGGACTGGATCCGAACGCCATCCTGGTAAGAATGAAGGTGAGATAGGACAACAACACATCAAATCTTTTCCATTTACTTTTGTAAATCTTCCTGGTAGAAGCTTTATGGGAAGTTAAAAAATGTGATGGACAGAGGGAGGACAGCCTGGATTGTCTCGTTATTAATAGAACTGGAGAAACCGCAGTCAACTTTAGACCTAAAATGTCTGGGTGAATCATGTTTGTAGGGTGGGTCAGGAGGTCTAGAACTGGATCAAGAATCCAAGATGGGTGAGCTAGATGAGGACAAAGAAAGGGGGATCAGATCTAACAAGGCCAATAATGGGAAATAAGGATTCAATCGAGATGCTTAATGGAGAAACTTGGGGATTAGAGGGGTTTGTAAGTAAACACAAGAGAGACTGGGGGCCAATTGTAGGAGAAAGCATCTCCCAGTGATTCCCCCGGTGGGGGCATCTAGGCAAAAAAACTGGTGCACTTGTTGCTGAGGGGAGATACAAAGAAGTCGCTGCAAGGTTGGCCCCACTGGTGGGAATATCTTTTCTACAACTTTCATGTTGAGAGACCACCTGTGATTTAATAAAATGGACCTGCTCAACTTGTCTGCTGTCACTTTGGATTTCCCCAGAATGTGCTTTGCTATCAGAAAGCAAATGGATGAGATCACCCAGTGCCACACTCTCAGAGCATCTCAGCACAAGGAGTAAAATCTGGTTCTTCCTTGTTTGTTGATGTACCAGACTACTGACATATTATCTGTTTGTATCATAAGCCTAACCAACAACCAGAAGTAAGAATAAAACCCTGTACCCTGTATCGCTGAGGTAAAGACCTTTCCCATTATGCCAACCCCTCCAAAAATGATAGCATGTTCCAGAATGTGTCGTTATGCACTACTTATTTTAACTTATTTGGCAACTCATTTAGCACTACAGGGGTAAAACGTATGTAGTCCGTGTGTGTTAATACCCTTTCTCTTCCCCCACAGTCTCCTGAATTCCTTCACTGCATGATTACTTCTTACTTGCTATCCTTTTGCTTGTTTAGTTTCCAAGCTGTCCTCTCCACTACTGACAACTGATTTAGTATTTCTGCTTGGTCCCTAGCATCTTCATACACCCTCATCTCCTTCATTCAGCTGTTTCCTTTCCTAGTACTATCTTTTACTGGACTCACTTTACAAGCTCGAGATACTGAAATATCAAATTTCAGTATCTCGAGATTGTAAAGTCGACAATTCACAAAACCAAAATCCACTTACTCGCAGCACAAATAAATGATTTAACACTTCCTACAGCAATTCCGTACATATAGCTTCCGTCAGCAGTAGCTGGGTCTACGGAGCACTCTAGGCAGTATGGCTGACGTGCAATACCCTGCGCCAGGAAGTTTAGGCACGATTTATGAAATGGGTATATCACAAAAAAGGAAAGCGGTGCTGCTACTACAAGGATATATTATGAACCTAGAAAGAGCCCTGAAAAATAAAAAGTATTGGTGTTGCAAGTGGAAAGCTGCCGAATAGTGTAAAGGTAGGGCAATTACAATGACGTGTGCCACTGTAGAAGAGTTACTTAAAACTGTCCAGCATAATCATGCAGGGGATCCGGCCGAAGTTGCCAGGTACAAGGTATGTTCAGAACTGAAACATATGGCTGAAGTGTCAAGGGATACCCCGTGTTTGCTAGTGGATGATGCTCTAGCTTCCACATCTGTAGATATAATCCCTAACCTACCTTCACGAAAACCACTATTACAGCAAGTTGGGAGGATGAGGAGGAAAAACACCAGACATACTAGCAACCCCACCATGCAGTTACAGGATATAGATGTAAACCTCTTCCCATGAAAACAGGGGTATTTGTAGAAAAGAGGATTGTTGATACTAGCACAGATAACTTTTAGTTATGTACTTACCATAACTTTAGATGTATGGGATCCATCTCGCCTACATTCTGTACTGATGGGTTCGGAGCCGATCCTCGGCTCCAACTCGGCACCCTATACTATAGAACGAAGTCTCTTATTGGCTGAGCTATCACACATCCCAGGATGCACCACCACTGCTTCCCCAGATCTTGTTTGTCCGCACACATGCATACACACATAGACTGTTGATATAATATTGCCAGGTGTTTCAAGATGAAACGGCTGAACTCGAACCGTCCGGTCTCTTCTGATCTCCAAGGCAGGGGGAAGGTGGGTGGGTTATTAGGAATGTAGGCGAGATGGATCCCATACATCTAAAGTTATGGTAAGTACATAACTAAAAGATGTTATGTGATCCTATCTCGCCTACATTCTGTACTGATGGGACAGCGTCCCTAGCACCTGATTCCTGGGTGGCTCACTGGAAAACACTCCTGAGAACTGTGGAACCGAAGGAAGCTCGCCCCTGAGATGCCACGTCCAATTTGTAATGAGAAATGAAGGTGTGAGGAGAAGACCACGTAGCCGCAGCACAAATGTCACTAATGGCAAGCTTAGAATGAAAAGCTGCCGAAGTAGCCATAGCCCTGGAAGAATGAGCTTTCACTGTAGTTGTAAGCGCTTTATTAGAAATGAAGTAAGTATGACTGATACAGTCTCTGATCCACTCGGCAATAGTGACTTTCGTGATGGATTTGCCTAATTTATTGTCCGAAAAGGACACAAACAACTGATCTGTTTTCCGTGTTTGGTGCGTCCTATCCAAATAGAAGCGCAATTGTCTGTGAACATCCAAGGTGTGGAAGATGTATTCCACTCTGTTTGAGTATTTTGGGAAGAAAACTGGAAGTTCCGATGACTGTTGCAGACAAAAACTAGAACAAACCTTAGGAACAAAGGATGGATTCGGTCTGAGGGATACTCTATCTTTGTGAAAAAACAGGTATGGTGGTTTGACACATAGCGCTTGAAGTTCCGAAACTCTTCTGGCTGATGTAATTGCAACTAATAAAGCAGTCTTCCAAGAAAGAAATTTCAAGTCACAAGTTGCTGCCGGTTCAAAGGGGGAAGAGGTCAAAGCACCTAACACCACATTAAGGTCCCACGGTGGAGCGGGATGAGATATCGGGGGCCGTAGCAGCCCAGCACCTTTCATGAAGGCTTTACACAACTTGTTGCTCATCAAAGGTGGTTCTATGCTCTCATGAAAATTGGAAATAGCTGCTAATTGAACCTTGATGGTAGAGACCGAAGAACCTTGATTGAACAGAGAAGCTAAAAACTTCAGAACCTCTGACACTGGGACAGTTATGGGATCTAATCCCTGGAGTTGGGCCCAAATAGCAAATCTCTTCCATTTGCTGTTATACATTTTCTTAGTAGAAGTCTTGTGGGCCGAGGACAAGATATGTATGACTTCCGGGTCCAAAGCATGGTTCCTGACTATGGTTGGAAGAGGAGGAGCCAAGATGTTAACCTCAACGAGTGGAGGGACTGATGATGCTGTCCCGACTGATGGGTCAAGAGGTCTGGAAGAAAGGGAAACCAGACTTGACGAGGCCAGTATGGGGCAACTAAAATCATCTTGCTCTCCAAGCGAATCGCCTTCTGGATCACCTTGGGAAGAAGGGGAACCGGTGGAAAAGCGTATAGCAGGCCGGTGGGCCAAGCTTGGACTAGGGCGTCCTTGGGAATCTCCCCCGGAACTGGGGTGAGAGAGAAGAACTGTTGGCATTTCGTGTTGAGGGGGGTTGCAAAAAGGTCGCAACAAGGAGTTCCCCATCTTCTGAAAATTTGAGTTGCCACTCTGTCGTTCAGAGACCACTTGTGAGGGGAGAGAATAGTTCTGCTCAGTCTGTCGGCTATCACATTGGATCTCCCTGGAATGTGTGTTGCTACCAGAAAACGTTTGGTTGCAATCGCCCAATCCCATACATTCATGGCCTCTCTGCAAAGGGGGTAGGATCTGGTCCCTCCCTGCTTGTTCAGGTACCAGACTACTGACATGTTGTCGGACTGAATGGCAATCATGCCCGGGGGGGAGGTAATCGTGTAGTGCTTGCAGCGATAGAAGCACCGCCCTCATTTCTAGTATGTTGATGTGGAGGAGACTCTCGTCGGAATGCCACTTGCCTTGGACTGACCTGCCCAGGTAATGTCCCCCCCACCCCGTCTGGGAGGCGTCCGTAGTCAAAGTGGCCACTGGAGGTGGTGGAACGAAGGATCGCCCCTGATCCAAGTTGGAGGAAAGAAGCCACCAACGAAGGTCCTGTTTGCACGTCTCTGTGATCAGAATGTGGTGACTGAGGGGGAGATCCTGATAAGACCACTGGACTGACAGGAGCCACTGGAGAATCCTCATATGTAACCTTGCCAAGGGGACTAGGAGAACAGTGGCCGACATGGAACCTAACAGTTGTAGGACCATCCTGGCTGGGGCTCGGCGTTTGAGGAGCAAGGCTCGAACTTGAGACTGTAATGTTTCTATCCTCTCTGTAGGAAGATAGACCCGCATTTGCTTTGAGTCTATCTCTACTCCGATAAACCGTATGCGCTGAGATGGCAGCAACACAGACTTTGCCCAATTGAAGGTGATTCCTAGGGAGTTGCCTAGAGATATAGTGGCTGCTAGGTTTTGTAAGAGTAGATGCCTGGAGGTGGCAGTTAGGAGCCAGTCGTCTAGGTATGGAAACACCTGGAATCCTAGACTTCTCAGGTGAGCAGTCACCACCGCCAAACATTTGGTGAACATCCTGGGGGCTGTGGTGAGACCAAAGGGCAGTGCACGGAACTGAAAATGACTGTCTCCCAGGCTGAAGCGCAAGTGTCTCCTGGACGCCTGATCTATCGGGATGTGATAATAGGCGTCCTTGAGATCTATGGAGCACATCCAAACACCTTTCTCCAGCAGCAGGAGAATGGATTGTAAGGTGACCATCTGGAACTTGGACTTCTTGACAGATCGATTTAGCTTGCTGAGATCCAAAATGGGCCTCAAGTCCCCGGTCTTTTTTGGCACCAAAAAGAATCTTGAGTAAGTCCCTAATCCGGTCTGGCCTGCGGGGACCGGTTGGATGACTCCTTTTTGAAGCAGCTTTGAGATTTCGGTGGCTGCAAGACCCCGTTGACTGGGTGGCGGGTCCAGGATTTTTCGGGATGGTGGGGGGGTTGAGAAAAGGGGATGATGTAACCTCCGGCGATGATTCGGAGCACCCATCGGTCCTGAGTGATACTCTCCCAGGCCTTTAGGTGCTTCGAAAAACGACCCCCGACTGGCTCCGGAGCTGCACAGTCGGGCAATCCTTCAGGGATGTTGGAAGGTTGAGGAGCCACGAAAGGACTCGCGGTCTCCAGTGTTGCGGGGGCCTCTGCCGCCTCTGGGATGGCATCTTCCTGAAAAATTTCCCCCTCCTCTGCCTCTAGAAGGGGGATCGCCCTGCTGTGAGGAGTAAGTCTTTTGAGATTTACGGAACCACATTTTCCCCCCTCTTCTAGCCTTGGGATAAGGCCTGAAGGGAGTGGAAAACCGTGCCCCTACGGCAGTCAAAGTCTTACCCTCTTGTTTACAGCGAGTCAAGGTGTCCTTTACCTTGGGTCCAAACAGAGAGGACCCATCGAAGGGAGCGTCTGCAAAGAAAGACTTGAAGGCTTCCGCAAAATGACACAGGCGAAGCCAGGCTTGTCTCCATAGAGCAACACCTGTTCCCGCCGCTCTGCTCGCCCCCTCGGCTGCATATGAAATGAGCCTCATGGACGAGTTAGATAACAATGCTAGGGTAGCCAGCTGAGAGCTAACCGTCTGGGCCAACTGCTCAGGTAGGTTACCAGAGAGGGTATCTGAAAGTTCCTTGACCAGATCCCTCTGAAGTCTGGTGAAGTGCATCAGATAATTCAGAGACCTTAAAGTAAAGGTTGCTGAAGTAAGGGTGCACTTCCCGTACCGGTCCATGCTCCTGGACTCTTTATTAGGAGGATGGATGGACGTTGAAGCCTCTGCCACATCTTGCTGGGTAGCAGATGCCACCACCAGGGCATCTACAGCCACGCCTTTGGAGAGAAAATCTTTTTTCCAAAATTTTGTTAAAGAAAATTTAAATAAGGACAAGACCCCTCTAACAGAAATGGGATTACTTGACCAACTAGACTACAACACTACAACAAGACTCACACTAAATATTTCAATCACGCGCGAGGGCAAGGCCCCTCTAACTTAAACGGGATCCTTTCCCTCAAATTAAAGACAAATTTACCACAAAAATTCACTCAAACTCAAGTCACACAATAACGATAGCTGTTAAAACAGCTTTTGGATAGACTAATCAAAATTCCTGACAGAAATTTTTTGAAGAAATAAACACTTAGCTCAGCCAAGTCCGAGACCACATCTTTGCTGTAAAGCGGCAAACGAGATCTGGGGAAGCAGTGGTGGTGCATCCTGGGATGTGGGATAGCTCAGCCAATAAGAGACTTCGTTCTATAGTATAGCGTGCCGAGTCAACCCATCAGTACAGAATGTAGGCGAGATAGGATCACATAACATCACAGTAATTGTCTTTACTACTGTCAATAACCTATACGATCTCAGCAAAGCTACAATAAGCAGGGGTGTTTGTAGAAAAGAAGATTGTTGATACTAGCACAGATAACACAGTAATTGTCCTTACTACTGTCAATAACCTATACGATCTCAGCAACGCTACAATAAACAGGGGTGTTTGTAGAAAAGAGGATTGTTGATACTAGCACAGATAACACAGTAATTGTCCTTACTACTGTCAATAACCTATACGATCTCAGCAACGCTACAATAAACAGGGGTGTTTGTAGAAAAGAGGATTGTTGATACTAGCACAGATAACACAGTAATTGTCCTTACTACTGTCAATAACCTATACGATCTCAGCAACGCTACAATAAACAGGGGTGTTTGTAGAAAAGAGGATTGTTGATACTAGCACAGATAACACAGTAATTGTCCTTACTACTGTCAATAACCTATACGATCTCAGCAACGGTACAATAAACAGGGGTGTTTGTAGAAAAGAGGATTGTTGATACTAGCACAGATAACACAGTAATTGTCCTTACTACTGCCAATAACCTATACGATCTCAGCAATGCTACAATAAACAGGGGTGATTGTAGAAAAGAGGATTGTTGATACTAGCATAGATAACACAGTAATTGTCCTTACTACTGTCAATAACCTATACGATCTCAGCAACGCTACAATAAACAGGGGTGTTTGTAGAAAAGGGGATTGTTGATACTAGCACAGATAACACAGTAATTGTCCTTACTACTGTCAATAACCTATACGATCTCAGCAACGCTACAATAAACAGGGGTGTTTGTAGAAAAGGGGATTGTTGATACTAGCACAGATAACACAGTAATTGTCCTTACTACTGCCAATAACCTATACGATCTCAGCAACGCTACAATATGGTTGATGGACGGCACGTTTTTCTATAAGGGCATCATCTGCCGTCAACTTTACAGTATACATGGACTAGTCAAATGCGGTGGCTATAGCAAATCTGTGCCGTTATTATTCTGTTTGCTGAGTAAAAAATCATTGAAGGCATATAATTATATGTGGCACTGTGTTTTTCAGCTGCTTGCAGAACATGGCTTTAACACCTCTCTCCGTTATGTGCTGTCAGATTTCGACATAGTGGCTATTAAAAGTATCAAATCCAATATGAATGGTGTTAAAGCTAAAGTCTGTATGTTCCACTTTGGCCAGAATATCTGGAGAAAAGTACAACAGTTGGGTTTGGCGTCTCTTTATAATACTGATTATAACTTTCAGTTATCAGTCAAGTGTTTGGTGGCAATGGCTTTCCTGCCTGAGCAGGAGGTTTTACCAGCATTTGCACTGCTGCGGAGTCTTTCCCTGCAGAAGGAAGGGAGTTGATACAGTACTTTTTAGATTGGTATGTTCTGGGCAAATGTAGGAAATTTAGTACACATACCATGTCTCAATGTAGATTCCCACCCCTTTTTCCTGTTGAGTTCTGGAATGTGTTTGATTTAAATGCCCCTGTTTCTACCCCGGACGCAGAACTCTGTGGAGGGCTGGCATCGTAGACTAAAATGTTTATTAAGAGCCAGAGCTACAGATTTGGTTATCTTGATGCCAACACTGGCCAGGGAGCAGGATCGGGTAGAAGAACTCGGATGGCTGGTGAGTGTCTGCCTTCACTGAAAAGACGGCAGGTAGTCCAGAGACATGCACAATTTGAACATTTTCTGAATAACAGAGGATCTTATGATACAGTGGGTTTCTTGAGAGCAATTGCATGAGTTCTAAAAGTGTGAGCCACGTACATTACAATCTGTGTGCTTACATGAGTTCTGAAAGTGTGAGCCATGTACATTACAATCTGTGTGCTTACTATTCCTATTCTTCAGCAGTACAAGATACTCTCTGTGATTGCAGTGACGGAACAGTGTTCCTAGTGAGGGATTGTGTGAGTTTATGTACGTGTCATGGCAGTGGACTTCTTACAGTGACAAGGAGTGCTGACAGCACATGAAGTGGGGAATACCTGTGAAGTCCCTCGATTAGTGGATGGTGCATTATGTATTTGCTGGTGATGTCGTTGTAGTTGTGATGGTGAGGGGAAGTATTTGGAGCACATATACGAAATAAAGGAAGTATTTGGAGCACATATAGTAAATAAAGGTTTTCGCAAAACCCTGATTTTCAATATTTTGGGGTTTCAATATTCTGAGTCTCGAGAATTTGTACTTTTCGTTTTGTGCACTGTCGACTTTACAGTCTCGAGATACTGAAATTCGATATTTTGGTATCTCGAGCTTGTAAAATGAATTCCTTTTACCCCAGAATGAGCAAAGCTGCCTTTTCCTGATATCTTGTAGATCACAGATGTTATAGCCTTATGCCCTCAAAGCCTATAATAAGGCAAAATGTGGCACATATATATATATATATATATATATATATATATATATATATATATATATATATATATATATATATATACATATATATATTGGTCTACTACGTTAGACCAACAGTCCACAACACCGACACCACAAGAACGAAACCGCAAAAACATGAAAGCTCACATGCCCGACAAACCACAATACCGACAGTTAACAAAACAAAACGTTCGCTGTTCCACACAACACACATACAACACAAGCACACCAACAACTTAAAAACCTACACTACACCTTGCACACAACTATCTATGCACTAACCTTAACCCAAACCCTAACCCTAAGGTCTGTCACTATCGCACACTTACCTTACCCAGACCCTAACCCTAACTCACTTAATCTGCCCCTACCCCTCAAGTCCCTCAGTATCGCACACTTACCTTACCCGCACCATAACCTGAAGTCCCTCACTATCGCACACTTACCTTACATACACCCTAACCCTAAATCCCTCACTATCGCACACTTACCTAGTCGTGCTCACACATTTCCCGTGTCGGTGTTTTCACTGTTGGGATTCCGAGTTGTCGGTTATCTGCTCCGTCGGTCTTCTGGCATCAGTGATGTCAGTGTTGATCATCCGAGCTTTCGTTCTAATGTATGGAACCCATATATATATATATATATATATATATATATATATATATATTTCACATATTACATATATATATATATATATATATATGTGTGTGTGTGTGTGTGTATATATATATATATATATATATATATATATATATATATATATATATAATTTAGACACTATATACATATACATATACATATATATATATATATATATATATATATATATGTGTGTGTGTGTGTGTGTGTGTATATGTATATAGATACACTAGGCAATCTCGAAATACTGAAATTCCACCCAGTCAAAGGCAGTCAAAGGGAGTATTTTGAGATATAATAGTCAAAAGTGCAGTTACATGAAACTGCACTATGTCGAATGCGGAAATGTAGAATACGCTATTGTGGTGTCGCGTTCGTGATGTGCAGTGTGGTGAGTGGATTTATCTGGGGTTTCAGGTAAGTGGTGTTTGTGTAAGGGTATTGGGTAGGGATTTTAGTGTGTGTGAGTGTGTGTAGTGGTGTTTTCTGTGTGTTTAGTGCAACTTTGGAGTTAGTATATATAAGTAGGGGGTGCAGGGCAGCTTCCACCCCTGCTAATAGGTAGGGTAGGTGTGTTTGTGTGTTATGCTGTGTTTGTGTATGTATTGTTTTGTTTGTTTTAGTGTAGTTACATAGGTGTATGTGTGTGTGTTTATGTGCTGGTTTGTGTCTGTGTGTGTATGGTCCCGATTGTGCTTTTTGCGGTTTTGGGTTTTCGGGTATGTGGGTTTTCTACTATTCAGTCTCGAAATACTGAAATTCGACATTTCAGTATTTAGAGATTGTCTAGTGAATTCATACATATATATATATATATATATATATATATATATATATATATATATATATATATACACACACACACACATATATATATATATATATATATATATATATATATATATATATATACATACACACACACACACACACACACATATACATATATATATATATATATATATACACACACACACACACACACACACACACACACACACACACACACACACACACACACACACACACACACACACACACATATAATTTACTTTGTTGATTGTGTAGACATGCCACTTCTGATGACATGACGTAGTGCCACCTGTGCCAGAGGGAGTAGGAGAGTGCATAGCGTTTATATCACGTTATCGAAAAATGAAAATAGCGAACGCTATTTCATCGAACCTAAAATATCTAAAACACATAATATTGAACATTCAGAACAGCGAATTGTTTCCTTGGGAAAAAATTTGCTATTCCGAAACACAACACAAGCACACCTAAAAAACATCAATACATACACTTATAATCGTACAACTAACCCTACACTAAACTATACAGACACTACTATCTATCCACTTACCTTAACCCAAACCCTAACCCTAAGGTCCGTCACTATCGCACACTCACCTAACCCCGCGCCCTAACCCTAACTCACTTAACCTGCCCCTAACCCTAACTCACCTAACCTGCACCCTAATCCTAACAACCACACAATCGCACACTTACCTGAACCTGACCCGTAAATTTCCACCACAGCGCTGAAAATAGTGAAGCCACAGAACCGACCAACCAAATTCTTTCCCTAGGAAAGAATTCGATGTTCTGCAGCTTCGCTATTTTTAGCATTCACTCAAAACGGGTCGATATTAGAACATTCAAAGTTTTAAAACTTCGATGTTCTGATATAGACCCGTAACATATGCCAGCATAGCTAGCTGGAGTTTTGTAAAGAATTATATGTCACTTAAATAACAAACTGATTTGTATAGATGCTAGTGTTAAAAATGTATTTGTAAAGTTGCTTGTGTTAAAAATGTATCAGCAGTGAGTTCTGTGGGACAAAAAATAAATATAAATGTATGTCAGACTGTATTGTTGTAACTGATGAAACATATATATTTTTACAGGGGATACTGGAAGTGAAGGGGTTAAGCTCAGCCCAGCAAACCGTAAGAAACATAGTCTGAAATCAAATGACTTGGTTTAGGCCATAAAGATTTTATCTGACACGTCTGAATGCTGCCAGAGAATATGAGGGGTAGTGTGGAAACCACACAGTCAGGTGACCAGATGTGATGTCATTCTGTAGCCAGCACTGAAATTGTATTTGAATACTAGTGGGAGATGTGATAAGTGCACTCTGTTTTTGGACCAGAAAAGAGACACTCATCCACTTTCATCTCACCTTGCTTTAGTAAGTAACTACGGAACAGTAATTCTTCAGTCAGTTACGTGGTACGGCGGTAGCATTGTTACCTCACAGCAAGAGGTTCTCCCGTTCGATTCTCGGCTTGGCTTGGGAGTGCCTTCTGTGTGGAGTCTGCATGTCCTCCCCACAGTTGGGTAGCATTCAAAAGACATGCGTGTGTAAATGGGCATGCCTTAGTTGAAGGTTGGGCATCGAGCTGGCACCTTGGCGTTTCGTAAAAATCTACTGCCAGTCATTAGTGGACCAGAGTTCCGCTGTGGCGACCCCTTACCGGAAAAAAGTCATAAGACAAACAACAACAACCTTGACAACAGGCCAGTGTTATAAATGTAGAGATCACCTGATGTCATTTGCAAGTTTGATTGTGGTAATGAGGTTGAGGTCTCTAGAGCATGTGGTGCAGAGGGATTGGGATTTCTTTAGATGCAGCATTTCTACCAGAGCTGGGTCAGACATGGCTTTGTAAGTCAAGCAAAGATCACCTCTAAGTAGGCTATATGAGACAGAGAATAGTTGGGAGTTTTTTGAGTCTGTCAATATAGACTAAGAAGTTATGTACTCACCATAATGCTCCATGTCCATCTCACCTATATTCTTGCTGGTTGGGTTCGGAACCAAGCATTGGTTCTGACTCGGCCTAATACAAAAGCTTGAGAGCTTCCACTGGCTCAAGATTCACCCCTTATCCCATAATGCACCGGGTAAGTTACCCAGATTTTGTTTGCAAGCAAAAACAGTAGTAGTAGTTATTCCACCTCCAAAACCAGTATAACTATATGTATATATATATATATATATATATATATATATATATATATAAGATAGTCCACCCGGTCCTCCAGGAATGAAGGAGGGGGAAGGTGGGTGGGACGCAAGAATATAGGGGAGATGGACAACAAACATGGAACGTTATGGTGAGTATATAACTTCTTAATGTTATGTTGTCCAATCTCGCCTTAATTCTTGCTGGTTGGGACAGCATCCCTAGCACCTTTATCCTAGGGTGGCTCAGGAAAACATAGCTCTTCAATACAGTGGAACCAAAGGAAGACCTGTTCCAGGAGGCCACGTCTACTTTGTAATGAGTAATAAAGGTATGAAGCCTCACCCATGTGGCAGCTGCACAAATAGAGTCCATAGGAAGTCTAGCCTGGAAAGCAGAGGAAATTGAGCCCGCTCTCGTGGAGTGGCCCTTCACTTTGCCTGTTAATTGACTGTTATTATTACTGTATGAAAAGGAAATGCAGTCTGTAAGCCATTTTAGACAAGGTTACTTTAGAAACTGGCAATGATTTCCTTTTGTCTGAAAAGGACACAAAAATCTGATCAGACTTTCTGAAACCTTTGGTCCTATGCAAATAAAAGTGTAGCTGTCTGTATACATCTAGTTGATGCAATCTGTACTCTGCCTTGTCGCTATAGTTGGGAAAGAACACTGATAATTCAATAGATTGATTCAGATTGTTTTTGGAACAAACGTTTGGTAAGAAAGAGGGATTAGTTCTTAGGGACACTCTGTCTTTGTGAAAAACTATATAAGGAAAGCATATCGAGAGTGCTTGGAGCTCCGACATTCATCTGGCAGAGGTAGTGGCTACTAAGAAAAGAGTTTTCCACTGCAAAAACTTTATATCACAAGATGATGCAGGTTCAAAGGGTGGCAACACTATGGCAGAAAGAGCAAATTTAGGTCCCAAAGGGCTGGAGGTTCTCTGATTGTAGGTGTGAGTAAGAAGGTACATTTCAAAAAGGCCTTACATAACCTGTGGGACATCCACGGTGGTGCAGCGGTAGCATTGTTGCCTCACAGCAAGAGGTTCTCCCGTTTGATTCTTGGCTGGAGTGCGGGGAGTGCCTTCTGTGTGGAATCTGCATGTCCTCCCCGCGGTTGGGTGGGCATTCGAAAGACATGCGTAAATGGGCGTGCCTTTGTTGAAGGTTGAACGTTGAGCTGGCACCTCGGCGTTCATGAAAATCTACTGCCAATCATTAGCGGACCGAAGTTCTGCTGTGGCAACCCGTAACCGGGAAAAGCTGAAAGACAACAACAACAACATAACCTGTGGGACATCATAGGCATTCCCATCTCACCAGTATGAAAATTAAAAATGGCTGCTAATTGTACCCTGATGGTAGCTGCTGCTGCCCTTTCAGCAAAAAATTTGGAGAGAAACTCTAAAACTGCAGTGATAGGACCCTTAAAAGGTTCTATATTGTGCTTAACAGCCCAGTAGGAAAATCTTTTCCATTTACTTGAATACATTTTCCTTGTAGACGGTTTGTGGGAAGAAACCAAGATATGTTTAACTGGAGGGGAAAAATCATAACACCTGACTAAACGTGGAATTGGAGTAGGCATGCTGTCAACTTGAGGGTCTGATGGACGGATGGAACGTTCCCGATGAGTGGGTTAAAAGGTCTGGGACTGGGTACAGAATCCATGGTTCCTCCAGAAGATGGGCCCAGAGAAAGGGGAACCAAATTTGTTGAGGCCAGTGAGGTGTAATGAGTATCATAGTGCTTTTCAACACGCTGGCTTTCTGAAGTACTTTGGGTATTAAGGGGAAAGGGGGAAAGACATAGAGTAGTCCCAGTGGCTAATCGTGAACAAACGCATCCCTTTGTGACATCCCCAAAGGGGGAATGAGGGCAAAGTAGCTGCTGCATTTGTCGTTCATGGAGGTGGTGAAAAGGTTGCAGCAAGGCTGGCCCCATCTCTGGAAGATCTCTTCCGCAATTTCTCATTTTTAGGGACCACTCGTGAGGCAACACAAATGCTCTGCTGAGTTTGTCTGCTATCATGTTGGATTTGCCCAGGTTATGCGTTGCTATCAGAAACCATTGAGAAGTAACAGCCCATTGCCACACCCATTGTACTTCTCGACATAGGGGATACGATTTGGTTCCTCCCTGTTTGTTTATGTACCACACTACTGACATGTTGCCTGTTTGAACTGCAACTGTTCCTATCGGAAGAGAGTCCTGGAATGCTTCCAATGCATAGAGCACCACTTTTATCTCTAGGACATTGATGTGCAAGTTGCTCATGTGTTCTAGCCATAAACCTTGGACAGTCTTTCCCAGATAATGCCACCCCCAACCCAATCTGGGAAGCGTCCTAGTTCAGTACTGCTGCCGGTTCTGAAAATACAAATGGGCGGCCTAAGGACAACTGTTTCATTTGTAGACACCAGAGAAGATCCTTCTTGCATGATTCCGTAATGATTATCTGGTGTGATAGAGGAAGATCCTGCATGGACCATTGGGAAAAGAGTAACCACTGTAGAACCCTCATGTGCAGCCAAGCTAGAGGAACTAGAAGAATTGTAGCTGCCATGGTGCCCAGAACCTGTAATACATACCTTGCTTGAACCCTTCTTTTTGATATCAATATCCTGATTTGACGATGACGGGACTGAATTGTCTCGGGGGGTAAGTTTTGCCACCTTTTCTGTTGAATCCAATTCTGCGCCTAAGAAAGTAATATGCTGTGAAGGTGGCAAGGCAGACTTTTTTAGGTTTATTGTAATGCCTAGCCTGGTGCAAAGAAGTATTGTTTCATCCCTTGCTTTCAGCAGTAGATGCTTGGTGGTGGCGATCAGGAGCCAGTCATCTAGGTATGGAAACACAGGGAATCCCCGACATCTCAAGTGAGCCATAACCACCGCCATGCACTTGGTGAACACTCTGGTGGCTGTAGTGAGGCCAAAGGGCAAGGCTCGAAATTGGTAATGACTGACTTCCAGCTGAAAGCGCAAGTGCTCCTGGACCACCTGTCCATTTTTATATGGTAGAACGCATCTTGGAGATCTATCGAGCACATCCAATCATCTTTTCTGAGAAAGGGGAATATAGACTGTAGTGTCACCATCTGGAACTTTGATTTTTTTACAGATTTGTTCAGTCTGCTGAGATCCAGAATGGGTCTCCAGTCCGCTGTCTTTTTTGGAACTAAAAAGAACCTTGAGTACGTTCTGGATCCAGTTTGGTCTGCAGGGACCTCTTGGATGACTCTTTTTTTCTAGCAGCTTGTGTATTTCTGCAGTTGCTTCATCTCTCTGACTGGGTGGGGCATCTGGAATGGACTGATTTACAGGAGGAGGAGTAGAAAAGGGAATGTAATAACCTCTGTATATGATTTGTCTTGAGTGATTTCCAGCCAGGCATTTGGGTAAAGTGACAAGCGTCCCCAGAGTGCCTCCAGAGAACAGCAGATGGGCCTCCTTTCAGGAGCACTGGAAGAGCCTGCCAGAGAACATATCTCTATCACCCTGATTCTGCAGACCCCCCCCCCTCTGCCACGAGGTTGGTGTCTTTCATTATTACCTCCCCCTCTGAGCTTGGGGGAAGTGTCACCATGTACATCAGAAAAACCTTTTTGGGACTTGTGGAATCACATTTTACTGCTTTTCTGACCTTTGGGATAAGGTCTGAATGGGGCAGAAAAACGACTTCAACGGCAGACAAGGTTTTTCCTTTCTGCTCACACCTGGTCAAAGTTTCTTTCACCTTTGGCCCTAAAAGGTAAGAACTATCAAAGGGGGTGTTGGTGAAGGAAGACCTGAAGGGTTCAGCAAAGTTGCAAAGATGCATCCAGGAATGTCTCCTTATGGAAATTCCTGTCACTGCTGCCCTTCTCGCTCTATCAGCTGCATATGAAATCAGTCTCATGGAGGAGTTGACAACTGAGTTGAGGATGGAGAGCTGTGAGGAAACCTTGTCCGTGGTCCCTGAAGCTATAGTACCCTGAAGGGTATCTCCTAGCTCTTTGAGGAGATCCCTTTGAAGCCTCGTAAAGTGGGTCAGGTAATTCAGCGACTGTAGAGTAAAGGCCGCTGAAGAAAAAACATGCTTTCCATATCTGTCCATAGTCTGTGATTCTTTATTGGGAGGATGAACAGAGGAGGATGTTTCCAATAACTCCTCCTTAGTGGCCACTGCCACCACCATCGCATCTACAGAGACACCCTTAGTTAGGAACTCCTTCTCAGCAGGGGCAGTGTTAAATTTATTGGACCTTCATGGAACAGCTCCAATGTATTAGGGGAAGTCCAGGCCTTACGAGATATAACATTAAGCAATTGGTCATACTGATTCGTCCACTGAAGGGTTGGTTGATTTCCAGCCACACCTGTTTCAGGATCTCAAAGATGTCAGTAAATGAGACATCCTCAGAGGGGGACCGTGGGGACCTTTCTGACTCATCCAGATCGGTATCTGACGTGACAGACTCAGGGGAGTCTATGTGCTTCCTCTTGCACAGTCTCTTTCGAGGGACTTCCTCAGAGGGATACTCTGGTGAAGTTTTGGAGGAGATAATGCTGCCTGCAGGGGCTTCCTGAGGTGCCGGGCCTCTACACTTGGGAGAAGGAGGTGATGATGAAACCAATACTGATGCCTGGGAGGGAAGAGAAACTGGGCCCGAAAGTGAAGCTGTCTGTGGTGACAGCACCCTCTCCATCAGTTCAAAAGCCCCCTCGCTCCACTTTGACGAGATCTCCCACTCCGGAGAGGCAGAGGACTGGTTCTGACGCAGAACAGGTGGCTCAGAAGCTGATGTAGGGGCCGACTTCAACCCCAAAGAGGCACCAAGGGGTAGAGTCAGATCGAACAACTGTCCACGCTGACTACCCTCCCTGGATCCGATGAGTGAGCGTCGGCTCCCAGACCCTTCGAAATCTGATAGATCTGAAGAGGTCAGAGCAGATGCTGGAACCGATCCTAAAGGAGGACCCAGTTTCAACTAACTAAAGATAAACATAGAGGGGAATCCTGTAACTTAAACGGATTCTCCAGATAAGAAAAACAAAACTAACAACACGGGGAAGGGGAGCAGCCCACAATCTCTGGCTCTGAGACCACAAGCTGGGTCGGAGGAGGAATTGAAAATGGTGCTTTGCCAGTCCCGATTCATTTGGAGTCGATGACGATAACATTTTTGCCAGTACCTGTGTTTGGAGCAGTCTGTTCACCACCCACTCCACATCTTCATCAGATAAACTCCTGGAGGAACAGGATGATAAAGAAGGAGATTTAACCCTCTCCAAAATGGGTGATCTCAAAGTTGGAATGATCAGCTCCAAGATAGGAGACCTTGTAGTAATTGACAACTCTACTGGCTCCGTTGTCACAGATGGAGCTGAAGAGGTTGACTTTAATTTGTCGGAACCATGAGTCCTCGGTTCCAATGTGGTAATTTTCCTAGGTGGCTCCGAAGGTGGAGTCGCAAAGGCAGGTCTTTTGGATCCTTTTGAGTGGGAAGTAGAGGGAGAAGTAGGCTTGGAGCTCTGAGAACCCTCTAATGATTCCTGGAAAGGACCTTTTAACAAGCCTCTCACCATTAATTTATTTCTTTGCTCTTGAAGATCCCTGCTGCTGAAACCATGGCAAATTGTACAAGGGTCTTGCAAATGGATGGCACCAACACAATACACACAGTCACTATGTCCATCCGTAAGAGACATCTTTTGTGTACACTTATCACATTTTTTAAACCTTATCTTTTTTCTTTCAGCATTGTCAACCAGCAAAAAGACAGCAATAAATTTAACTAATCTAACAACACTTCTAGACTTGAAAAGAAATTATAGAAAATGTTCAAAAAATGTCTCTAACACACAATGGAGCCTACTAACTATGGTCACACCACACAAGAAAAATAAACCAACACACTGCAGGCTTTTAAAAGAAAGGTCGCAAAAACCACCAAAGGATGGGTTAACTGTTTCAAACACACTATCTAAAAGGAACACTATAGCTAATTTAACGACAGCCACCAACAATCCTATGAAAAAACTAAGATAAACATAGAGGGGAATCCTGCAACTTAGATGGATTCTCCAGATAAGAAAAACAAAACTAACAACACAGGGAAGGGGAGCAGCCCTCTAAGTTAAAATAGGCTGCCAAAAGCCCTCTAACTTAAACGGGTCTCGCACAAGAACAAGAGGGGAAAACACATGCTAGAGATTATGAACGGGGGTTTCCTAGTCTATCGCACACTACAGAAAAAGGCTTTATCTGAAAACTATTGAAAAAGTGTAATTAAATACTACTTAGCCAATGAGCCAGTTAGAAGACATCCTGGTCGCTTGAGCGGCAAACGAGATTGGGCAACTTACCTAGTGCATCATGGGATAGGGGGTTGGCCTTGAGCCAGTGGAAGCTACTGAGCTTTTGTATTAAGTTGAGCTGGAACAGATGCTTGATTCCGAAACCAACCAGCAAGAATTAAGGTGAGATTGGACAACATAACATCAAGTGTTTAAGGCCTAGGATCCTCTTTGTGAGGTACTTATATGTATCTCAGAAGATTCCCATGCCCTGAAACAGGTTCCTCATCCATTTGAAGCTGAGTCCACAATTAATCTTATTTAAGTATAACTTTGGGATGAGAAATCAGAAATTCACCCTAGTTCTGGCCCCTGTGTTTCTGATAGACAGAGACAAGAGTAGTGCCCAAACTTACATACTTCCCCCGCATAGCCTCTAAAAACTTCCTAACTAACACACCACCTCCTAAAAATACCCAAGATACATAAGGACACAGCTGGGTTAGATTAAACAGCTAGGCTTATAAAAACTCTAGTGGTCATTAGCTTAGGTACTATGCACTTTTCTGCCAAATCACTGAATGTAATGCAAACCAACTTAAGAAGGGATGACGACTGTTGCTGTACTTCCACTTCACCATTATATAGACACACATGCTACAGTGCTGGCAACCGCCTTGAGAGTGTCTACATTTTCTGCAGCAGAGATTTACAGAGTATAATTATTCATACTCGGTTGTATTTTGTAGTCCATTCCAAACCTACACACACACACGCACACACACACACACACACACACACACACACACACACACACACACACACACACACACACACACACACACACACACACACACACACAGACACACACACAGACACACACACACACACACACAGACACACACACACACACACACACACACGCACACACACACAGACACACACACGCACACAAACACACACACACACACAGACACACACACGTGCACGCACACACACACAGGCACACACAGATACACAGACACAGACACACACAAACACATGCACACACACACACACACACACACACACACACACACACACATTGAAAATTGCCTCATGTGACAAAACATCCTGCTATGGCACCCTTACGCAGAAGGTATATTTCCTTCCCCTACAAAAAAAAAGGCAGAAGAAAATCATATTATAAAGCAACTGGCCATAAACTATGTCAGCAGTTTGAAAAAATACTGCTCCAAGAAAAAATACTGCCCTAAGACTGAAGTGAAAAATGGAAACAGTGAGAATCTGATACAGTTATTTTTTATTAAAGACATCGACTGTAGTTCTGTCTTCATTTTTATACTGCTTACAAGAACCCTGCATGAAGACAAGTCTATTGTCATCTAGACTTAGTTGGATAAAGCATCGTTTTTATGATATTAAAATTATGTCCACCAGAACTCACAAGTAAAGCAGCAGTGGTGGCCATTGACAGCAGCCACAGAAAACAGCAGAAATTCATGTAAGTATCAATACTGAACAAATAAATACTGCTAAGATTTATACAGTATAAAGTATAAGTTGATTTGTGACTATTTATTAATCCTTTGTAACGTTAAGTAACTGGCTTCTCAACAGCTAAGACATTATAAAGAATGTTTAAAATGTTTGTCGTGTGAGTAAGAAACAATGTTTCTTGTACTTGCAGATGCTTTTTGTTACATTTTGTGCATTGTGACTTTACAAAGCAAGTATAAGTTATTAGCATGTATATCTTTAACCTGTGATATTTTGGTCCCATTTTGTGCTTTACTGTTAGATTTTCCATCCAGGAAGAGGGGTGTGTATATTGTTTTAAATTTGCTTTCCAGACAGGCTTTGTACCACTGGTAGGTGTGTCACTGTTTGAAGTACAATCAGGTAAATTATTCCTCTTCCTTCTGATCTAGGAGAAGAAAAAAGAGACACAAACAAGACAAGGCTATCAACCGAGATGAAAGACCACACACACACAGGATCGCATCAGGGATTCTGTCACAAATGCTAGGAAAGTAGTAGGAACAAACCTGCCAGAAACTTCAGATCCGTCTTTTATCTTTCTTTTCTCCTAACTCCAAGACATTCTCTAAGAAATAGCAGCAAGGAAAGAAACAGGATTTGCAGGTGAGACAACTGGAATATTTCATATTTGTTTCTTTTTTATCCTTGATCATGGCTTACTACCTCGTGTTTGTGTGTGTGTGTGTGTGTGTGTGTGTATATATATATATATATATTTTTTTTTTTTTTTTTTTTCTTTGAATAAATGGATTAAGTAAGCCAAATAGTAGTGGTTCTACAGTTTATTTTACCTGCCACAGGACCCCGCATACAAGCCTTCATTTGGACAACTGTAAAGCTGTACATTTTTTCTAACATCCTGAATATCAGTTTACTTAGAGTGCCTTAGAAAGTACTTTTGTTAACCGAAAAGCACAGACAAGAATGCAACTTAATATCGTGTTAACAGTGGATTCAACAGAACTTTAGTGTCTTTTATAGTCAGGAATGTCCATGCTTTAATAGTAGGGATGGTACATTTGACCCCAAGTTCATAAAACTCCAGAAATATAACTTCAAAGATTTATTTCTGATGTTTTAATTATAACGCATATAATTTATTATTCCAACAAAACTACGAGTTTTTTTAAATTATGTTTTTGAAATGTAAAGGTAATGAACAGAACTGTATTATAGAAAGCTCAGAAAGATTTTCTACAGTTTCGTACCCTCATACACAAATCAAATAATTTGCTTTTATTACCAGCACATCTGTGGCATTCTTATACTAGATAAATAATTTCTTAGATAACCAGTATTTTAGCTGTGAAACTATGTAGTAAAGTATGTGATTACAACCCATCCTTCTGCTTAGCAATCACAGAATGTATACTTATGCAGACACTGAAGACGCTTCTCCAAAGCATAAGCCTCAGTGCCGTGACAGACCCATACCTTGTAGGGATCTACCTACTCCTACATTATTACCCCGTACTCTTGATGTATCACTCTCATGATCTGCCTAGTTTTCTGACCATCCCCAAAGCTCATGCCGTGTAACTCCTGGTACCATTCTCTCCCAGGAGTCTTTCTAGTCTTTTTTTAATGTACCCCCCCCCCCCCATGCTGAGTAAGTATTAAAACATTTCCATTCCCCTACTTGTTTTCTGCAGCCCTCAGTGTCAATGTCTTTCAGGACTCTTTCTTTGTTTTATTCTACTCATGTTATGTGACACTGTCATTTAATTTAATTGCGGTTTGATAGATATATTTTAAAACAAATCTGCTGACTTACTCTGTTTCACAGTTCTGATAATGAACAAATAAATGTATTCATATGGAGCTTACTTCTATAACCTTAATTAGAACTCATATCTGTTTCTTTCTTGTTCACTGACATCATAACATTGTTAAGAATCTGGTAGCCGCCCTTTCAAGACTATGAATCTATTAGATTCACAGCAGCAGCAACAGAAGCAAGGAGATAACTAGATTTTAGTTTCAGATATTATGGCCTGAATATTAAGAATGGTTGATTGTTTCCTTAGTAGCCGAAATATGACAAATGCCATACCTTAACTATTTTTGAAGTCAGCAATGAATCAGCAATGATGACTCTGGACAGGCTTGCAAATCTTTACACTGTTGCAATGTGGCCAGCACCTGTGGGCAAGGATAATTAGCAAATTAATCTGGAAATAATGCTGGATTTCCTTGTATGTCTGTATTACCTGTATTAATTAAGTGGAAAATCTTGCATATCTAACTTTGATAGTGTGACATACCTGGCATCCATCCAATATTTGGGGAACTCAGCAATCAGACATTTAGGTCATGTCATGTTCTGACACACATTCATATGCTGAATTAATTCTTTGCTTTTTATTTATTTTTTAGTCTAAATTAAGAAAAATGGAAAGTGTCATCACATCTGTTTTGCTGATTTTCTTTTTTGGTCCCCCTTGCTTCATCTTACAGCACCCTAACCCAGTGTCCCACATCAGTCACTGTATATACCAGACTTCTCCAATACCCCTTGGACTTCTTCATATGGGCTGGGGTCAGTTCAGAGTCTGAGGGTGTCCAGGGGGGATGAGAGGTCTGGTCATCTCAACTTATGCCAGGAGATTTAATTTTTCATTTATGCCCTACCCTATTTTTCTCCTCGCCTGTGGTCTCTTGGTTATGTCAAGAGGGCGGCCATACTGTGGATATATTGATGTACTCCACTGTCTCTGCAGCTGAACAGTCAAGTACTCTGCTTTAATCCTTCTTACAACTATGCCCCCTTTTTCACACGTCCCTCATCTCTACCAGGGATCGTAAAGGGAACACTCACTCTCAAGATCACCCTCCTCACGGGATGGTAACTCTTATCCCTCCCCTGCCTTTTCATTTTTTGCCCAGGGCCAGATCTGCTTGTTGTTATAACTGATGCAATGTGATATACAAGCTGAAGCAGAGCTTCTACAACAGTATTATCCAAATTCACTTTCCTCTAAAACTGTTTTACCGGTTTATAGTGCTAAGCAAACTGTAAAATTGCACTTTCACCCTGTAATCTTGGGTCTGATTCTGCTAGTCTCCATTATGACTCACAGCATCACTTACCCAGAGAGTACTCTTATAGTGTGTCTGAAGAGGCGCACTCTTAGCTTACCAGGTTAACGTGAATAACAAAAATGCTACAGTAACAATTTCTGCAACATTAAAGTAATTTAAATTAATTTGAAATCAAACATTAACTGCAATCCTGCTACTGTTCAGTGGACGACATTACATTAGTTCACATTAATAATTGCATAGAATTACAGGGAGTCTAAATGGCAGCCTTGTTGTAACTTGCATGAAACGAGTTTAAAGCTTTTTGTATAGTTATCATTTAAAGCCAGTACCCTTTGCAGATATATTTTATCTAATCCAGTGCTTGTGCACTGTCTCTAAGATGAAGTATGACGGCTTGGTTAAACACCAGAGTCGGCTGAAATAGGCAACACGGAGATGTCACTAAAGGTGAGGGATTGTTTGGAGAAAAATGAATGGGTTAAATGCTTTCTGGGTGATCTAATAACATGCAATAAAACAAACATGAAAAGGCTCTAAATATCTATGCACTTATTTCTGTTAATTTCTACACAGCTGCTGATATCTGTAACATCCCGCTTACTTGATGGCACTCTCAATAGTGCTGTTTATTCAAAGCGTTTCCAATAGCCGCGGTGGTGCAGCGGTAGCGTCGTCACTTCACAGTAAGACGTTTCGGTTCTCGGCTCGAGCGCTTTCTGTGTGAAATCTGCACGTCCTCCCCGCGATGTGTGAATAGGCGGCCTTCGTTGAAGGCTGGGCGTCGGGCTGGCACCGTAAAAATCAAATGCCAATCATTAGCGGACCGGTATTCCGCGGTGATGACCGCTAAATAGGGTTACCACCTGTCCCACTTTGCGAGGGACAGTCCCTCTTTGGGCAGTTATGTCCTGACAAAAAAATGGCAAATGTCCTGAGATTTCAGGCAAAATTATTTCCTATATTTTATGTAATAGTTTCATAAAACAGTTATTCTGTATCTAAAATACCTAAATGTTATAAGAAACAGAATAAGCAACTAAAATGCTACAAGAATAAGCTTTTATTTAGGCAAAAAAGTTAAGTTCTAACCTTTGTACTGACCGTGGGTATGGGTCGGCGTGTAAAATCTGATGTTTGTACCAAAAATGTCCCACTTTGGCCATTTGAAAAGGTGGCAACCCTACCGCTAAAAGCCGAAACGACAGCAACTCAAACTGCTTTGAATGGAAAAAACATTGCAATTATGTGAGTTGATAACTAATACTGTTAGAGATTGCCATTACTTACGCCAGACTGAGGGTAAAAATACATGAACTGAAGTTTTTCTTCAGTGGACTCGGTGTTGTAAAATGTCTGCCTGAATCACTTTGTCTTATTTGATTTTATACGACAGCTTCGAAAGAAAGCCTAGTAGCTAGATTTTTTTCTACTTGGAAAAATGCAAGCTCATTTTTAAAGCCATAGTTATTTTTTAGGTGGAATTAGGCATAAGGTTCTCCAAATGCAGTTAATGTCCATTAATTTGAGCTTCCTCTGCTGAAACACTTTTTACTTTCTGCCCTAACACTAAGTGTATTTGAACGCACCTACTGTACTATTCTTAAAGGTACTCAGAATGTGCTCCTTCATTACTTCCATTACTGCCTTTGTTATGCTGTTAACTTACTTTAGTTTGTTCACCCATATCTTAGCAACAATACACAGTCACAAATACAGTTTATCAAAACATTTCTTAAAAGTAAAAATGGCATTTGAAAAATGTGAAAACATTTTTAAGAAAACTAGTAATGATTCTGAATTAAACCATTATGAAGCACAGTCAGGGCCAGTGTTAGAATTTGGGGGGTCCCACTAAATGGAAAGTTGGGAGCCCCTTGGACACTTCCATTTGTCTCACCCTATCACTGCCACCCTTCCTAAGCAACCTTTTACTTCATGCTGCAAAGTTTTGAGAATGGCGAACACAGATTGACTTGTAACTACAATGCTTTTACATTATGACAGGCCTATGTACCACACTATATTAGCCCATTTCACAAAGGGACATTCATAGTTAATGGCGTTTATTTAATCAGTGATATAGTATAACAAGTCTATAACTCTATGGACAGGGCTGGACGTAAGTGAAATGGCACCTCAGGCACTGCCTACTGTTTCACACCCCCCAGTACATACACACACACACACATCCTCCAGTGGTCCCCATAACATGCACATTTAGTTTTTCTTCATTTTCTCACAGTTTGCCTTACTTTTTGACTTTTACAAGAAACCAAAACTTTCTGTGTGCTCTAAAGTGCATTTTAATTAGAAGGTATGTACTTACCATAATGTTCCATCTGAGTAGGTGGATTCATTTGTCTGCAACCTGTGGGTATGGATCCGATATCGGATCCGAACCAGCATGGTTTATCCAGCTATGGATCCGAGCTCCTAGCTCCTCCCCTCACCCATAATGCCCTGCTCTCCCTACATGACCTCAGATCGAGTTTGCCCTGCACCAACTACCCTAACCAAAGGGTAACACACCCTATGCAGGAAACTGACAAGGCCAGGGGGATAGGAGGGCGGGATGGTTGCAGACAAATGAATCCACCTACTCAGATGGAACGTTATGGTAAGTACATAACTTCTAAATCTGAAGTAGGAGAATTCATTTGTCAGCAACCTGTGGGACAGAGTCCCCAGCTACCTGAATCTTGGGTGGCCATCATGGAAGGATATTCCGGAGCACCGCAGAGCCAAAGGATGCTCTAACTCTAGAAGTGACGTCCAGCTTGTAATGAGTAATAAAGGTATGAGATGAAGCCCAAGTGGCTGCTGAACAAATGTCATCCAGAGGAACCCTAGACTTAAAGGCCGCTGAAGTAGAGACAGAGCGGGTCGAATGAGCATGGACTCCCTCTGGTGCGGGCCTCCCAGAGGCTTGGTACGCCAACAGAATACACTGAGAAATCCAGCGTGACAAAGAAACTTTGGAAATTGGTTTACCCAGATTGAATTTGGCAAAAGAAATGAACAACTGGTCTGATTGCCTATGACCAGCTGTCCTATGAAGGTAAAAACGAAGCTGCCTGTGAACATCCAAGGAATGCAGCTTGTATTCACCTTTGTTTTGATACTTAGGGAAGAAAACAGGGAGGTTGATGGACTGATTAATGTTAGCTTCCGAAGCTACTTTAGGAAGAAAGGGATTGATCCTGAGGTACACCCGGTCCGGATGAAAAATCAAATAAGGCAGTTTCATGGACAGGGCCTGAAGCTCTGAAACTCTCTTAGCCGAAGTAATGGCTACCAAAAAAGCAGTCTTAAAGGACAAGTATTTAAGATCGACTTTCGCCGCAGGTTAGAAGGGGGGAGCGGTCAAGGCCTGAAGTACCAAGGAAAGATCCCACGGGGGAACCGTTTCTTTGACGGGGTCTGAGCAAAAAGGTGCCTTTTAGGAAGGTTTTTCATAACTTAGCCGACATAAGAGACCCTGAATCGTGTCCAACATGGTAATGAGATATGGCCGCCAGCTGAACTTTGACCGTGGAACTACTGGCGCCATCATTAAAGAGAGTAGCAAGGAAATCTAGAACCAAAGGAAGGGGAACCGTGAAAGGATCTAGGCCTTGCCGCTCTGCCCAAATGGAGAAACACTTCCATTTACTGCGGTAAATTGTTTTGGTAGAGGGCTTGTGGGCCGCTACCAGAATGGCCTTAACTGGGGACGAGATACCGGGAGTCCTGATTAGGAGTGGAACTGGAGCAGCCAAGCAGTCAACTTCAGGTTGTCCAGGTTCGGAGTCGGCAGGTTCGATGGGTGTGATATCAGATCCGGAATGGGATCTAGAATCCAAGGTGGATTCACTGAATGAGACCTTAGGTAAGGGAACCAGATCTGTTGAGGCCAGAACGGGGCAATGAGGATCATTCTGCACCCCAACCGAGAGGCTTTCTGAAGTACTTGTAGCATCAGAGGTAGAGGGGTGTATGCATAAAGAAGACCGGGAAGCCAAGCATGCACCAGAGCGTCTCTCGGAGAATCCCCTGGAGGGGGGATTAGAGCGAAAAAACTGTCGCACTTGGCTTTCAAAGGAGAAGCAAAGAGATCGCAACAGGGAGTCCCTCACTGTGCGAAGATACATTTCGCTACTTGAGAATTGAGAGACCACTCGTACGGGGAGAGAATGGTGCGACTGAGCTTGTCCGCTAGGATGTTGGTCCGACCCGGAATATGCGTTGCGATGAGAAAGCGGTTGGTGGAGATCGCCCATTCCCACACTCTCATGGCTTCTCGACATAAAAGGTAAGACCTGGTTTCCCCCTGTTTGTTGATGTACCAGACCAGCGACATGTTGTCTGATTGAATCGCAATTGTTCCCAGGGGAAGGAGGGCCTGAAGTGCTTGCAACGCCAAGAGCACCACCCTCATTTCCAGAACATTGATATGCAGGGAGGTCTCTGAATCGCTCCACGTGCCTTGGACCATCCGGCCTGCAAAATGCCCCCCCCACCCGAGGCGGGAAGCGTCCGTGGTCACCATGGTGAGAGGGGGAGATGCACAAAAGGGGCGGCCCCTGTGGAGGTCCGGAGAATGAAGCCACCACAAGAGAGACCGCTTGCAAGCCTTGCTGATTGCAATGGGATGATACAGGGGGAGGGAGAGAAATGACCATTGCACCTGAAGTGTCCATTGAAGCACCCGCATGTTCAAGCAGGCATGCGGAAGAAGAGTAATCGCTGCCGCCATAGACCCTAGCGCCCTCAGGATCAATTCCGCAGGTGTTGAGCTGGAGTGAAGGATGGCCCGCACCTGGAGTCGCAGATTCCGAACCCTGTCGGTTGCGAGAAAGGCTCTTAAATTTCTCGTGTCTAACCTGGCTCCTATAAATTCTATTGTTTGAGTAGGGACCAGGTTGGACTTCTCTATGTTTACCGTGATGCCTAGCTTGGGAGCTAGACGAAGGAAGGAGTCTCTTGCCAAAGAGAGTAGATGCCTTGTTGGGGCGGTGAGAAGCCAGTCATCTAGGTACAGAAAGACCTGCACCCCCTGAAGCCTCAGGTGGGCCGCAACCACTGCTAACACTTTGGCGAACACCCTGGGGGCTGTGCTGAAACCAAAGGGAAGGATCCTGAACTGGTAGTGACTGGCTCCCAGCCGGAAGCGAAGAAACCTCCTGGATCGTCTGTCCATCCAAATGTGGTAGTACGTGTCCTTGAGGTCTATAGAGCACATCCAGTGATTCTCCCCTAGAAGGGGGAGGATGGACTGCAAAGTGACCATCCGGAATTTCTCTTTGGGAACTGACAGGTTCAACAGGGACAGGTCTAGAATGGGTCTTAGGTCCCCCATTTTTTTTGGCACTAAAAAGAACCTGGAGTAGAACCCTGATCCGATCTGGTCTGGTGGGACGGGCTGGATGGCTCTTTTTCTCAGCAGATGGCCAATTTCTGCTGAAGCGGCCTCCCTCTGATCGGGTGGAACATCGGGGAGGATTTTTAACTTTGGGACATGAAGAAAGGGGATCTTGTAACCTCTGGATATAATCCGGAGTACCCAACGGTCCGATGTAATGGACTTCCATGCCACTAGGTGCTCCGAGAAACGTCCCCCGACTGCCTCCAGAGTGGAGCAGTCAGGCAACCCCTCAGGGTTGCTGCGTGGGCCGTTCAGAGAAAGGTTCCCTGGACCCAAAGTTCCTGGGAGCCCCTCTGCCCCTAGGGCGGCGTCCTCCCTGTCCTCCTCTGCCGCGGAAGGACTGGTTGTCCGGAGCGGGTTGGGAATGCTGCGACTTCCGGAACCACATCTTCTTCTGGCCCTTTTGGTTCCTAGAGTAGGACCTCTGGGGCACAGAGAAGCGGACTCCGATGGCAGACAGCGTCTTCCCATCATTCTCGCTCTGAACCAAGGTATCGCGAACCGTCTTGCCAAAAAGGGCAGAACCGTCAAAGGGGGCGTTCGCGAATGACGCCTTGAAGGGCTCCGCAAAATCACAGTGGCGGAGCCAGGCCTGCCGTCTTGTGACTAGGCCCGCTCCCACAGCTCTAGCGGCTCCCTCGGTAGCGTGGAAAAGTAACCGCATAGAGGTGTTAGTCACAGAACGAAGAGTGGCCATACGGGTGGAGTGCATAAGTTTGTCCTCCTCCGACATGGACTCTGGGGGGGATGCAGCGTATTCCTTGATAAGATCGCGCTGCATCCTAATGACGTGTGCCAAATAGTTGAGAGCCCTCACTGAAAAGGTCGCTGAACTAAAGATTCGCTTCCCCAAACGGTCCATCATCCGAGACTCCTTGATCAGGGGATGGACTGAAGGACTCTCCTGGGCGAGTTCCCTCTTAGTGGCTGCTGCCGACAACATGGCATCTACCGGGGGACCCTTGCTCCAGTGGGCACGGTCAGCAGGGGGGCTAAGGTTCCTGTCGGGCCTCTTAGGGATTGGCTCCACGGTGTCCGGGTCCTTCCACGCCCTGGTGGTAATAAGGTCCAACAGGGGGTCGGCAGGAGGGGACACCCAAGAGGTAGACGGGCCCGCTTCAAATGCCTCCAAGAACACTGACTCGTCCGAGAAAGACTTTGGGGCAGACCACCCACCTCTAATCCGTAACATTTCCATGATGTCTCCGAAGGAGACATCCTCAGGGGGTGATCTTGGAAAACCTTCCCCTTCCTCCAAGTCAGTGTCTTCTGTCAAAGACTCGGGGGAGTCTATGTGCCTCCTCTTACACGAATGCTTGCGAGGTGCTTCCTCGGGGGGGCTGTTCGAGGAGCCCTCACCAGCAATGTCCAGAACCACAGGAACTGCTTGGGGCAGTGAAGCGGGCTGTCCCAGTGGCCGGGTGATGGAAGCCTGGCCCAGAGCAGATGGCGTGCGGGACGGAGCCGAAGCAAGGGCCGGGGGTCCGGATGCCCTCAACAGAGCCCTCTCCACTACATCAAAAGCCGAGGGGGAGCCAGCTTCGACAATAGGATCCGAAAGTCGGCTCCCCCTCGGATCCGATGAGCAGATCGGAGCCGGCGCCGAGCCCCTCGGATCCGAGTGACCAGTGTGCTCCGACAATGATGGTGCCGAAGGCACACTGAGTCCCTCGGAACTGAAGCTCAGGCCAAGGCTCCGAGAGGTTGGATCCGACAGACTCGAGGGCAGGGTCGGATCCGAAGTACCCAGTACTGTTGGTGCCGACCCACCCACGGCTCCGAGGCTGCCCGGCTCCGGGCGCTCCGAACCCGGGTAGCGGGTCGGAGAAGGAGCAATGGGCTTAAAAAAGGGGGTCGAGCTCCCCCCCAGAGGGGGGGGGAGGCAGGAGCACTCCCATCTGCATCTGGGCCTGGATGAACCTTCGCATCATCCGGTCCAGATCAGCATCGGAGAGGCTGTAAGTAGACCTCGACGAGGCTACCGAGGTAGGCCTTGAGTGCCGCCTTGATAGCCTCAAAGGAGGTCGTGTCTCCTCATCCTCAGGCTCCGGTGAAAAGCACGGGGACCGGAGCCGAGGAGGGGGAGAGCCAGCAGCCAGAGAGGCCGGAGGAGAAGCCCGCTTAGCCGGCGGGGCCGAAACAGAGGTCTCGGCCCGCTGCTTGTGGTGCTTCTCTCTCCGGTCCTTTTTCTTGGCTTCCCTCTCCTCCGACCCTTTGGCGGGAGTTTGAATCCCGGGTGGAGGAGGGGGAGCAGGCAAGGCAGGGACTGCCGAAGCAGTCACCACCAAGGGGGCGGGGGCCGAAGCCGAGTCTGGGGGCAAGAGTCCCGCCAAGACCAGCTTCGACCTCCGCTCCTTCAATGCCCTGGGGTTGAACCCTGCACAGATTGAACACCCTGAAGTGAGGTGTTCAACCCCAAGGCATCGAATGCACCGAGTGTGGCCATCAGCAGGGGAAAACTTATGGCCACACTCGGAGCACTTTGAAAAAATAGCCTGTGGGGCCTCAGACATCACTATTTTTTTTTTTTTTTTTTTTTTTAAATAGTAACACTAAAATAAACTAAAGCATTCACACAAGGCCCCAAAAAATACACACACACACACACACACACACACACACACACACACACACACACACACACACACACCAACTATGAACCAGTGAGGGGAGGGTAAAAACTATATTAAATTAACCCAAAAAAGATAAAAATAGAAGGGAAACCTACAACTTTCACACAACTAAAAAGTTTTAAAAGTTTTAAAACCCCTTAATAAGAATATATAAACTTAGCTTTTGGAGCTCTGACGACCCAGCCTTCACCATGCGCGGCAAACTAGATCTGGGGTCATGTAGGGAGAGCAGGGCATTATGGGTGAGGGGAGGAGCTAGGAGCTCGGATCCATAGCTGGATAAACCATGCCGGTTCGGATCCGATATCGGATCCATACCCACAGGTTGCTGACAAATGAATTCTCCTACTTCAGATCGTGTTTTTTCTTTCTTTTTACACAACCTATTCATCCAGTGATGGTTCAAACAAAAATTGTGATTAAGGGAAAAATCAGTACTGCTGTTCGGCATTAGCTTTCTTTGTATTATTTCAACATACCTTTCCTGACCAAGGCAGCGCAGTAATAGAAAAAAGAAAGCACAGTAATAATCACCTGGGAAATAACTCAATTAGGGTGAGGCCCACAGGAGCTACAGGGTTATACATTCTCCTGGATGCATTTTAGAGCATTTCCCAACCTTTTAATCCAGTGGTAGCCTGAGCAAAAATCATAAGTAAGAAAAAAAAAATCACTTTTTTTTCTTTCAAGGAAGCTATAAGTTGTGCCCAAAGCTTAATATTCAAAATATTAGCTCACAATAAACTAACAAGACAGTTGTTCTGAGAATACACAAATCCTGTCTGGGAATACTGCCTGCCTCCCTAACCCCACAAAAATACCTGTACATTCCTCTGGTATTAACTGGGACGAAAGTAGAGGTTCAAATGACCACAGTCATGTATTTCAAGTGACTGCTGTTATGCATATATACAGCCTGCCTTCTCACTCCCCACCCCTACCACACAAAGGTACCTGTATACATGCCTGATGTTTGATTGGGAGAAAAGTGAAAAAATAGTGATTACAGTAATGTATTTCGCTTTGTTGCTGTTAGGTACAGGTTGAGGGCAGAGGTCACCATCAAGTCTTTGTCAAAATCCATTTATACAGTCTTGAGTGTGGGGGTGACAACACTCTAGAAGATCTAAATGTATGAACATTCTGTGAAATATTTCATGCCTTACTTTTGAAATATATTTGTTTGTTAAATGCATTTGTTACTGTTACGCAGAAGAGTAATGTATGTGTCCCAGCATTATTATGTGTGTGAACAGATAAAAAAGAAGTTATGTACTTACCATAACTTTCCATGTGAGTTGTTCATTTTACCTTCATTCTTACACATAGGTTCGGAGCCGATCCATTGGCTCTGAGTCGGCCACTTTCACAAGCTCAAGGTTTTAGAGTAGCTCAAGGCAAAGACCCTATCCCATGATGCTCTCTGTATCCCCTCAGATCTAGTTTGCTGATCCCAGCATGTAAAACATAATAACACATAAAAGGTACTCCAGCCAGAGTAAGAAATCCTAGAACAAGACCCACCAGACCGTAAGTCTTACTCGTTCTTCGAGAAGCCTGGAGGGGGAAGGTGGGTCGGAACCTAAGAATGAAGGCGAGATGAACAACTCACATGGAACATTATGGTAAGTACATAACTTCATTATGTGAAGTTGTTCAATCTCGCTATTCATTCTTACACATGGGTAGCATCGCAAGCACCCTAATCCAGGGTGGCTCACGGGAGTATATTCCTGAGGACAGTGGAACCAAAGGAAGCCCTGTCCTTGGAGGCCCTATCTACTTTGTAGTGCATGATGAATGTATACAGCTTAGACCAAGTGGCAGTTGCACATATAGTGTCCAAAGGCAGCCTAGCCGGATAAGCTGAGGAAATAGAAACAGCCCTCGTGGAATGTGCTTTTACACTATGTTCTAATGGCTGATTCACTGAGGAATATGTGAATTTTATGCAGTCAGTTAACCATTTGGAAAGAGTAACTTTGGATACTGGTAGCCCTTTCTTTGTGTCAACATGAGAAACAAAGAGTTGTTCTGATTTTCAAAATTCTTTTGTTCTGTCCAAATAGAATCTTAATTGCCTGTGAACATCAAGCTTATGCAACATATACTCCAACTTGTTAGAATGGTTACTGAAGAAAGTTGGGAGTTCAATAGTTTGATTCAGGTTGGCCTCCGAACACACCTTTGGAAGGAAGGAAGGGTTAGTCCTCAGTGACATTCTGTCGGGATGAAACACCAAGTATGGGAGTTTTACAGATAGGGCCTGAAGTTTGGACACCCTATGTGCTGAGGTAATAGCTACCAAGAAGATAGTTTTCCAAGAGAGAAATTTTAAATGACAGAATGATGCAGGTTCAAAGGGGGGGAAGAACAATCCATGACAACACAAAATTCAGATTCCAGGGAGTAAAAGGTTGTCTAACAGGCGGTCTAAGATGTATGGTACCCTTAAGGAAGGCCCTACATAGTCTGTGAGACATTAGGTTAGAACCTTCAGATCCAAGGTGAAAATTCAAAATTGCAGCCAATTGAATTCTAATAGTGGCAGCTGCAGCACCTTCATTAAAAAGCTTAGTTAGGAATTCCAAAATGCTAGCAATTGGGGCGACGTAAGGTTCAATATTATTCTGGGAAACCCAAAAGGCAAATCGCTTCCATTTGCTGTCGTACAACTTTCTGGTGGAAGCTTTATGAGAGGATACAAGAATATGCAGTACCTCTGAGGATAAATCGTGTGACCTGACTAAGTTGGGAATTGGAGCAGCCAAGTTGCCAATTTGAGGGAATGAAGAAAAGGATGAAGGGCCCCTGATGAATACGTCAGTAGATCTGGAACTGGGTCCAGAATCCAAGGCTCCTCCAGTTGGAAGAGTCGAAGGAAGGGGAACCTAATCTGTCAGGGCCAAAATGGGGCAATTAAAATAACAGTTCTCCCCAGGGCTTTGTTTTTCTGCAAGAATTTTGGAATCAAGGGAATTGGTGGAAAGGCATATAGGAATCCCAAGGGCCAATCATGTACGAGCGAATCCCTTGGGCTGTCCCCTGGTGGGGGATTCAGGGCAAAATAGCTTCTGCATTTGGCATTTATAGGGGATCCAAACAGGTCGCAGCAAGGCTGGCCCCATCTGTGGAAAATCTTCTCTGCAACCTCATTTTTGAGGGACCACTCATGCAGCATCAGAATGGCTCTGCTCAGTTTGTCCGCAATCATGTTGGATTTCCCTAGGATGTGCGTTGCTATCAGAAAGCGCCCAGTGAATACAGCCCAATGCCAAACTCTCAGGGCCTCTCGACATAAGGGGTAAGACTTGGTTCACCCTTGCTTGTTGATGTACCAGACCACAGACGTTGTCGGTCTGGATAGCAATTGTCCCCAGAGGTAGAGAGTGATGGAAATACTGCAACGCCAAAAGTACCACTCTCAACTCCAGGACATTTACATGCAACTGTGACTCTGTCTCTAACCAGGTGCCTTGGGATGCTCTTCCCTGAAAAAGCCCCCCCCCCACCCTATCAGAGAAGCGTCCATGGTCACCGTGGCTGATGGCAAGGGAAGAACAAAAGGGCGACCTACTGTTACATGGTGGCTGGTCAACCACCAAAGAAGATCCTTTCTGCATGAATCTGTAATCATTATCAAGAATGACATTGGAAGTTGTTGGTAAGACCACTGGGTGAAGAGTAACTATTGGAGTATTCTCATGTACATACGCCCCAGAGGAATTGCTATGAGCATTGCTGCCATAGTACCTAGTAGTTTCAACACTTGAGAGGCTGTAACATTTTGCTCTTCAGAATGTCTGATACCTGTTGTCGAAGAGTAACTATTCTGTCTAGTGGCAATTTTACCATGGCGGTGGTGGTGTCTAAGTCTGCACTGATAAAGGAGTTACTCTGCAATGGTGACAACACAGACTTGTTGAAATTTATAGTTATTCCTAACTGAGAGCACAGATTGAGAGTGTGATCCCTGGATTGAATTAATTGATGCTTGGAGGTGGCGGTGAGGAGCCAGTCATCCAGGTACGGAAACACTCGGAATCCTAGATGCCTCAGGTGAGCCGTAACCACTGCCATGCATTTGGTAAATACTCTGGGGGCTGTTGTGAGACGAAAGGGTAGTGCTCAGAACTGATAGTGGCTGGCTCCCAGCCAGAAATGCAAGTGATCTCTGGATGGTCTGGCCATTTTGATATGATAGTATGCATCCTTGAGATCTATAGAGCACATCCAATCACCCGTTCCTAGGAACAGAAGAATTGATTGAACTGTGACCATCCGGAACTTCTCCTTCTTTACAAAAGTGTTGAGTCTGCTGAGGTCCAAGATGGGCCTCCAGACCCCTGTTTTCTTTGGAACTAAAAAGAATCTGGAGTAGGTTCCGGGTCCTATTTGGTCTGCTGAGACTGGCTGGATGACTCTCTTTTCCAGCAGCCTTTGGATTTCTATGGCTGCTTGATCCCTGAGACTGGGTGGAACATCTGGGATTTTCTTTCAAACAGGTGGGGGTTCTGAAAAAGGGACGATGCAACCTCTGGTAACAATGCTTTGTACCCAAGAATCTTTTGTAATTTCTAGCCAGGTGTCTGGATACAAAGCCAAGCGACCCCCAACTGCCTCCAGAGTAGGACAGTTGGGCCTCCTTTCAGGAGCGCTGATAAGGCTTGCCAAAGAAATGATCCCTGTCACCCTCATTTTGTGGACCTCCTCTGCCACCTGGGCGGTGCCTTCCATTATTACCCCCTCCTCTGCCCCTGGAGGGGGTTCAGTACATGTGTTCTGAAAAGCTCCTTGGGACTTTAGGAACCACATTTTTCCTCCCTTTTGCCATTTGGGGTACGGTCTAGTAGGGGTGGAAAAATGGACTCCTATGGCAGATAGAGTCTTTCCATCTTGTTCACACCTAGTGAGGGTCTCCTTGACTTTAGGCCTGAAAAGGGATGAACCATTGAATGGGGTATTAACGAAGGAAGATTTGAAGGCTTCAGCAAAGGAGCATAAGCGCATCCAGGAATGTCTCCGCAGAGCTATTGCTGAACTTGCTGCCCGACTCAAACCATCGGCTGCATAAGAAATGAGCCGCATGGATGAATAAACTATGGAATTAAGGGTATTGAGCTGGGCCGTCACCTTATCAGAGACACCTTCAGCTGTACTACCCTGCAGAGTATCTCCAAGCTCTTTTAGGAGATCTCTTTGAAGGCGGGTAAAATGAGTCAAATAGCTGAGCGATCGCATAGCAAAAGTCACTGAACTAAAGATGCATTTCCCATACCTGTCCATCATCCTAGAATCTCTATTAGGAGGATGAACAGTAGAAGAGGTTTCAGACATCTCTTTCTTGGTGGCCGCCGCCACCACCATGGCATCAACTGGCACTCCCTTGGTAAGGAACATTTTGTCTTGGGGTGAAGTAATAAATTTGTTGGGCCTTCAAGGAACAGGTTCCACAGTATCAGGAGACTCCTGCACCCTTCGAGCAACCAACTCCATGAGTTCATCGAAGGGTGGAGTCACCCAGAAGGTGGAAGGTTGAGACCCAAAGGCCTTCAGAAGCACTGACTCATCATCAGTAGGGCTAATGGACTGCCAGTCACCCCTCTGCTTCAGGACTTCAAAGATATCACCAAAGGAGATATCCTCCTAGGGGACCATGGAAACACTTCTGACTTCTCTAAATCAGTGTCTGATGTAATAGACTCTTGTGGGGAGTCCAAATGCCTCCTCTTGCAAAGCTTCATCCTGGGGACCTCATCGGTGGGAGCTTCCGGTGAGGTCTCAGTAGAACAAGGGTCACCCAATAGGGCTATCTTTGGCTCTGGGTCTCGATGCTTTACAGGGACCTGCGATGCAGAGGCAGAAAGCGGGACTTTAGGGGAGGAAGGTCCTGATGACGTAGGAGTCTTGGAAGACATAACTCTCCTCATAGCATCGAAGGCTCCACTGCTCTAACGTGAGGAAACAGCCGGTTCTGAGGAAGAAGGCACCCTCCCCAGTGCCGACACAGTGGGCTCCGACCCAGAGGAAGGAGCCAAGCTCATCCGAGCCGAAGCTCAGAGTGGAAGAGTCAGAACTGACCCATTGGTTTGACAACCCCCCCCTGGAGCCGACCAGAGAGTGTTGGCTCCCAGACTCCTCGAATGGCACCGAAGTAGTCTGAATTGATGGAGCCGATGGCACTGGAACAGGCCTCGGCTCCGAGGGTTCCACAATCATCCGTTCCACCTCCCCTGGCTCCAAAGGCCTGGCTCAGCTCGGAGGAGGTGTAGACACAGCAGGTAATATAGTCTTCAGCTCTGAAACCAGTTGGGTCAAAGCCGATAATAATTTGGCCAGTGCTGGATTCTCGAGAAGCCTCTGCACCACTCGGTCCACATCCACATTGGAGAGGGTTCTCGAAGAATGAGTAGAAGGTATCGAGGAAGCCACCGACTGCAAAATGGGCAACCTCAAGATTTCGGGAACTGGCTCCAACACCGGGGACCAGCTCCGAAACACTAGCTCATTGCTTGGCTCCGAAGACTGCAGAACCGGCAACCACACCTTCTCAATAAGGCTTGGAGCTGACGACTTCGGCTCCGACGATGCTTTTGATGACTTTGAACCTTTCAAAGACTTAGAAGTCCAGTCAGCCTTGTTCAATGATTCCTGGAAATCTGGTTTCAGCAATTCCCTGTCTACAAGTTGCATCCTACGCTCCAGTAACACCCTACTGCTAAAGGAGTGGCAGATGGAACAATCCTCCTGCAGATGAACTGCCCCCAAACAGTATACACAACTGACATGCAAGTCAGTTATGAACATTTTCTGATCACAGTTAGGGCATTTCTTAAATCCAGATTTTTGTTTCTCTTTTTGATCAGCTATATCCAACAGTATATAAACCAGAGAACACACACGTCTATATATATATCTATGTAATGTCTAAGGGTAACCAGTCAGGAAAAACTAGCCCAAACTACTGTCAAACTAGCCAATAACACACACAAACAGCTATTTAAACTGTAATGAACAGTATTTTCTACTTTCTAAACTTTCCGTATTAACGGAATTAGAGAACAAAAACACGGCCAATAAGGCCTAAGAGCAGCCGCTATATAAAGACGAAGAAATTCATCAAAAACTGTAGGAATAGAGACTAAACACACACTAAGGTTAACTAGCCAAAAACACACTCTATATACATATATATATATATATATATATATATATATATATATATATATATATGCAAGAAAAAGTGGAAATAACTATCCAAAAATTTGAATTAAAGAAGAATACTGGCCCGAACTCCTTCTCGACCTCCGATCTGTTGCAGTGCCAAACTAGATCTGAGGTGAGACAGAGAGCATCATGGGATAGGGTCTTGGCTTCGAGCTACTCTAAAACCTTGAGCTTGTGAAAGCGGCCAACTCGGAGCCAAAGTATCGGCTCCAAACCGATGTGTAAGAATGAACGGCGAGATTGAACAACTTCACATTCAGTGATATGTGATACATGCACACACACACACACACACACACACACACACACACACACACACACACACACACACACACACACACACACACACACACACACACACACACACACACACACACACACACACTCACGCACATATTGCATATTCAACTTCAGAGAAAAGGGAGGAATTCCATTTCACCAGCTGCATATTTTAAAGGTGCTGGGGTTAACCAGAGCACATGGGTGGACACACTCACCCAGACACGGAAGGAATGCAGACTCCACATAGCCAAGAACTCAACCAGTGCAAACCACTGTGAGATGACAATGCTACTCATTCTGTCAGGGTAGCAATGAACAGTTACTTTCACACACCCTCTTCTGGCCAAACCACCAAAGATAACCACCGGTTATATGTAAGGTCTAGGTTAGTGATGGTAAGTGAAAGAAAATATGGCCAACTTGTTACTTTTAAATGTGCTGCAACCACTCCCACATGCACACACACACACAGGCATAATGACAGTGCTGATGATGTGTGTGCTAGAAAGTGAAATAAAGTATATCCAGCTTCTTACACTTGCACGATAACACACATGTGCGTGTAAGCCATAGTAATACTAATTTTGAACTTATTTCATAAAATTGCAATACACTGTGCAACAACGGTACTGCCACATCAGATCAATGACTGCAGTTTAGCAGTCGTCAAACAGCAGCAGGGGTAAGTCCCTTTTATTTACCTCATTAAGGAGTAATGCATACCTATCACTCTCCCTGATTTCACAGACTGCCCCTGATTTTCATAATTTTGTCCTTGATAATATATTTCATAATATTTGTTGCTGATAATTTATCATTTTGCTCTGTCTCTCTTAAATGTTTGATTTGCTAGTAAATCATTCAGGATTACAGCCAGTCAATAAATCCAGACATCAGAGTTTAATACTTTTTTATTGTCCACAAGTGCATGTTGATGCAAAATGAAATACTCTGTTAACTTTTTTCAGTGAATTACAGTAATATTTAAATTGTGTTTCTGATTTTGAGCCTTTATTCTGCTATTATTTTTGGCTTTGCCCAGAATTTTTAAACAAAGAAGTTGAGTGTTACGGTATTTGGTATTCTGCCAGTATTTATAAAACTCTCTTAAAGAGAAAACTATTCCTGATGATGGGATACATCAGCTCTTGTTAAAATTGAAGGTAAGCACTGAGATTGGTCATTCTGGGCTGCTGATCTCCAGTGCTTACCTCGCTCATGTTCATTCATGATTATCAGCTTTACCTTATCAGGGTCATATCACAACCTGTTTGGGGTAATCAGCACAACTGGAAAATGAATACAATTGTTTTTCTCCTCATTTTCCCCCAACAAACAGCAGCTGTTCTGAGGACCTCACACAGTCAAGGATGATTAAAGGAGGCTCCCTGCAGCCACAGTTATTACAGGTGCCTAAAACTGGCTATGATGTTAGTTTTTATGGAAATAGTGTCCACTAGCAGGATTTAACTAAGCCAAGGGCACTATGTCAGTGGTAAAATATCTAATAAAACTGTGAAGCCTGTTATTTGTTAAAATATTGTTACTATAACCAGAATACCTTTTATTTATATCGCCTTTAAAATTCAGCGTTATTATTACACGTCTGGTTTATTAAGCACACATGATTGCTGTACTAGCTTTTGTTGTATTGACAGATATGTTACAAATGATCAAAATAAGATAACTTGCTGTGGCTGGGGCACCCCAGGTCTAGGGGGCCCCAGCAACCACAGGGTTCACTGGCTGCTGCCTAAAACCGGCTATGAGCACAGTTATTAAAAAGACCTAGTTTATCACCTGTGATCTAAGAATAATAGTAAGAAGGGGAGGTAGTGCTGATGTTAGTTTACATATGTATTACTTATTTGAACATGAACAGAATACAGACTTCTTATCTACTCCCCTGTATTAATACAGAAGAAATACAAATAAGGTTGTTTCAGTATAGAAGGCTCATGCCTGGTCTGTACAGCTTTCTTGAAACCAGTTTTGTGACAATACTTATTAGTACTTTATAACTCACACAATGCAGAGAGTACAGTTGTGTAAGTAAACTTATCATAATGACAGATGTTTGAATGATTACTGTTACATTACTGTTACATTACTTATCATAATGACAGATGTTTGAATGATTACTGTTACATTACTGTTACATTACTGTTGCATTACTTATAATGACAGATGTTTGAATGATTACTGTTACATTACTGTTACATTACTGTTACATTACTTATCATAATGACAGATGTTTGAATGATTACTGTTACAGTAGCCTTAGCTATATGGGGTTATATCCTGCCAAGGATATAACAGCTGGCCAGTATCCAAAGCTTCAGGATGCATTCCATGCCCCCAAACTGTCAAGCAACTCAAGCTGAACTGACTAAAATACAAATTTGGGAGCCAAGCCCTTAACAGCTTCCCTGCCAATATAGACAGGGAGAATCAGCCCTGAAATGGCAATGCTAGCAACAAAAATAAATAAGGTGGGGGGTGGATGAAGGTAGGGATCAGTTACTGCAACACTGATCATTCAAACATCTGCTGTCATAATAAGTTTTTTTTCTTGCTAAACTCTTGTATGTAATTACTTTTATTCTTTGGGTTTTTATTATCAAAACATTTCTTGTTCTATTTTTGTCATAGACATTTTTTACTTGTATAAGCTGGAGCTTTTCTTCTCAGGCATCCACTGAAAAACGGATATTTGCCCAGTCGGACTAACTCGGTCAATAAATGTCAAATAAATAAATAAATAAATATACAACTGTACTAAGCTCGTTATATTTATCACTGCTGCAGTAGCCCTGGCTATATGGATAAATTACCCTAGCTAACTACACTTGGGAGGTGGAAGGAAAAGACCACAGGAGATCCTGGAGAATGGTCCTAGCAAAGCATGATCTGGACATAGAGAAGTAATCAAGCTTTGTAAAAGTATGTTTAGAGGACTGAGCTGCTACTTCTAGAATACTTCTATAATCCAAACCTTTTCAAAAGGCCACAGATGAAGCCAAGTCCCTAGCAGAGTGGGTCGTGACCCTGCCTGGAATAGTTTTGTTTTGGCGAATAAATGGATAATTTGGCTTAAAGTAAACTCTGGTACCAATTTAGGCATAAACAGAGGATTAGTTCTTAAAGAAACCCTGTCCCTATGGAAAATGAGGTAGGTTGACTCACTGTTCGCAACTCAAATACTCATCTTGCAGAGGTCAAGGTAATCAGTAAAACTGTCTTCTTCCATGTTAAGAACCTCAAGTCAGATAGGTTATCTGGTTCAAATGGAGAAAATGTTAGCTTCTTTAACACAAAATTAAGATCCAAAAGACTGGCCACAGCCTCTTGTACAAAACCCCTTTCAAAAACATTTTTGACATGTGACTGTATTGAAAGAAGAGAATCCATGGGCAAACATGCTGAAATTGCTGATAAATGAACCTCGACAGAGGAATAAGAAAGGGCATAGGGTAGCAACTCACACAAATATTGTAAAACTAGAGATCATCTAACCCTGAATGGGTGCTGGTTATGTTGTTGGCACTAACTAGAAAACCTTTTACATTTGCTAATATATGACTTTTTAGTAGCAGGCTTTCTTGCCTCCATTAGTACCTGCTGGACATCCTCAGTAAACAGGTGTCTAAAAGGAATTAAGGCACTTTCATCTGGACTGTCAGTTTAAGTTGAGCGATGTTAGGGTGTGTCAAACATCCCTGTTCTTGTGAAAGTAGATCCGGTCAATGAGGAAGCTTGTGGCAATTACCCCTGGCTATTTCCAAAAGAAGGGACAGCCATGGTTGCCTGGGCCAGATGGGTGTCACAACAATGATGTAAGGGGAATCCTTATGAATCTTCAGAAGTGCTCTATATATTAGTGGAAAGGGTGGAAAAGCCTACAGGAACATTCCTGCCCAAGAGAAAAACAAGGCATCTGTCTTCCAGGCCTTCCTGCATGGAGTCCTGGAAGAGAATCTTGCCAGTTGATTGTTCAGAGAGGAGGCAAAGAGGACTACTTGAGGAACTCCACAAGGATTCAAATCTTAGAAGACCCTCAATCTAGTTTTGATTCATGAAGGTCTGTTCTTGTCCTACTCACCTAGTCAGCCACACAATTTTGCTCTGATGGAGATTAGGATGCCTGTAAAGTGAGACTGTGCTGTGAAACTATATCCCAAGCTAACACAGCTAGTCTGCAAAGGGGGCATAACCTGAGTCCCCCTGCTTGTTAATGTTCCACATGACTATGATATTGTCTGCAACTCGAAGAGGTCCCAGGGACCAAAGATGATTCTTTGAGTTGAGTGCCTTGATAAGGGCAAGCATCTCTGATATTTAAGTGCTTGCATCTGTTTTTGGTGTCCCACACACTATGCACCTTTATCTCACCTAAAAGTTCTCCCTAAATTAAGTTTGAATCATCTGTGGTGACTGACTACTCTGAAAAATGATTTCTCTTCTGATAAACCATATCACTAGGGTTTGAAAAGAAAAAGGGTGTTGGTGCTGGGATCAAAGTGACTTCAGATACCACTATATCTTTCTCATGTGGAGTCTTACCCGAGGTATCATGAGAATCATAAAAGCCATGAGACCCAAAATTCTGAGGTATTCCATTGCAGTGACTGAAGTTTGAGTGGAAAACCTTAGAACCAGATCTAGATAAAGATCTATATTTTTCCTGTGGAAGAAAAGCTCTTTGAACTGAGATGTCTAGTTAACATCCCAGGAACACAATCTTGTGTGAAGGAGATTAGAAAAACTTTTGAATGTTCTTTTGGAATTCCAGCTTGTAAAACAGACCTCTCACCCAAAGACAGAGATTCCTGATGCTTTGAAAAAGACTCTGCAAAGATAAGCAAGTCATCTAAATATGGAAAATGTGGATACTCTGTAGTCTGCAATGAGTTATATATAAAAGTTATGTACTTATTTTAATGATAGATCAGTGTTGTCTCATTTTCATCTAGTTCAATGTTTGGGTTGTTGAATCCAACCTTGGCATCTTCTTCTAGATCTCCTCCTCTACCCATAATTCCCTCCTCTCCACTGTTACCTCAGATTGAGTTTGCTGACTTTATCCAAATTATTGACCTATTCCAGATGCTGCAGAAACCTACAGGTGTCAAGATTAGTAGACTTGCTAATACCACAGTAAGAATCAAAAGAACATTTTGAACTGACAGGGTCTTAGGTGAGGTCTATCCAAGCACCAGAAAATACAGATTGCAATTTTAGAAGGTAGAAAAAAGAAGAGATACTGAACTGGATGAAAATGAGGCAACACTGATCTGTTTTTATGGTAAGTGCGTAAGTTACATATCCAATGTTGTCTGTTTTTGTCCAATTCAGAGTTTGGGACAGATTCCCAAGCTATCAAACAAGAACCCCAAGTGGAATCAAGAAAGGTCATTCCTGAGTATACTGGAACCAAAAGATGAACGTGTGCTAGACTGCATATATAGTACGTAATGAGATATAAATGTGTGAACCATAGACCATGCTGCTGCTGCATAAATGTAATCAATGGAACTCTCTTCATGAATGTCCTACAGGTTGTGGAATGGACTTTTGGTGTCATATGTAGGGGTAAACCCTGGTCACTATTTACAAAGGAAATGCAGCCTGACAGCCATTTGGAAATTGTGACTTTTGATATATTTCTTCCTAATTTTAATTTGGAAAAGGATACAAACAGTTGATCTGACTTTCTTATATCCTTCATATGGTGTAAGTAGAATTTGAGCTGTCTTTGAACATCAAGTGTGTGCAGCAGATATTCCACTTGGGGAAAAGACTGGCAAATTAATAGATTGATTCAAATTTGTTTTGGATATCACCTTTGGAAAAAAAAAGAAACATTTGTTCTAATAGTTACTCTATCTTATGGAAAATTAGATAAAGTGGTCTGCTTGATAGTGCTTGTAATTCAGAAATCTGTCTAGTAGATGTAATTGCAACTAGAAAAATGGTCTACCAAGAGAGATACTTAAGATCCACTGAGGCTGCTGGTTCAAAAGGTTTCTGAGATAAAGCTTGAAGTGTGACCATGGGGTCCCATGGGGGAAATGTATCTTTACTTGGGGATCTTAGCAGGGAAGTTCTCTTGAGAAAAGTTTTGGAGATTTTAAGAGAGGCAATGGAAAAATCATTATGCCCTATGTGAAAATATGAAGTAGCAGCAACTTGCACTTTGATTGTAGAAAAACAAGATACTTGCTGAAAAAGTTCTGATAGAAAATCCAAGATCGATGGGAGAGGAATGGAGAGCATATCTGATCCCCTTGATGAAGCCTGGATAGAAAATCTATTCCACTTGCTTTGATAAATCTTTTTTGGTTAACTATTTTTTGTGAGAATGAAATAATGTGAACCATCAATGAGGAAAGGCTAGCATCTCTGGCTATCTTAAAAACTGGAGAAACTATGCGGTCAACTTTAGGGCTTGTACATTTGTTAGAGGCAACCTAGATGAGTGACTCAGAAGATCTGGACAAGGATCCAATGCCCTAGGTCGGTGTATTAAACGAGGACAAAAGAAGGGAAACCAAACCTGCTACAGCAACAAGGAGCACCGAGGACCACCCTTGTCTTGCACCTTGTTGCTTTCTGAATGGATATTGTTAAAAGTGGTATGGGAGAAGGATATATAGGAGACCCAGAGGCAAATTGTGGACTAGTGCATCTTTCTCTCTCTGACTGTCCCTGTGGAGGGATTAGGGCAAAGAACTGCTATACTTTGTTCAGGTATGAAACAAAGAGAATGCAGCAAAGTTGGCTCCAGTGGCTGAAAATGTCTGTTGCCACTATCTGTCTGGCAGAACACTGGTTGGGCAAGAGAACTGACATGCTTAACTGGTCCATTAGTACATTTGACGTCCTGGGTATGTGCATTATTACCAGAAAACAATGGGAATATATTGCCCATTGCCAAACTCTTATGGACTCATGTAAAGTGGGTATGATCATGTTCTCTCCCTGGTTTGTTGATGTATCACATCACTGACAAATTGTCTGTCTACAGACCCTTGGTAATTAGTCCTGTAAAGCCTGCAGTGCTAGGCAGACTGCTCTCATCTCCAAGATAGTGATGTGAAGTTTGACCTCTACAGGTGATTAAGTACCTTGAACCACCGTCCCCTCACAACAGCCCCCCACCTTAGAAAGGAAATGCCCATGGTCACTGTGGCCCAAGGAATTGGTGGGCAAAAAGGTCTTCTGTGACTGACAGGGAGGTTGTCCACCATTTGATAATATCTCTGAAAATTGGTGTGAAACAAATTTTGGCATAGAGGGGGTGAAGACTTTGTGAGTACTGGGTCCACTATAACACTCTTGTGTGATATCTTGCAAGTGGAACTAAAGAGGTCATCAAGCCTAACAAATGGGGAGTCAATCTTGCTTGAGGAAGGGTATGATGGACTACCAGAGTGTCCATTAGTCTTAAGGATAGAACCTGGCCTTTGGAAGTTTGGCAATTTGAAGAACTGTGTTGATATGACATCCTATAAACTCTATTTGCTGCACAGCAGATAGTTGGCTTATTGCTTGATTTATTGTGATTCCTAGCAGATCTGTAAGATGGGGTGGTAGTGCCTTTTGCTGTACCAATATAGATCTGTCGAAGTAGCAGTTAGGAGCCAATCAATTGCATATGGGAAGACTTGGAACCTTTGCAGTTGGAGATGAGCTGCTACCACTGCCATAACCCTGGTGGACATCTGTGTGTGTGTGTGTGGGGGGGGGGGGGGTGCTGTGTTGAGACAGAAGGCAATTCTCTGAAAATTACTGACTACCAGTCAGAAATTGAGAATTCTCCTGTATTGCCCCTGTATCCGTATATGATAGTAGGTGCCCTGGAGAGCCAATCATCCTTCCTCAACAAAGGTAATATGCACTGTACTGTGACCATCTGGAACTTTGTCTGTTTCACAAATTAACTGAAGTGGCTAAGGTCCAAAACTGGCCTGAAGGCTTCTGTTTTCTATGGAACTAAAAAGCGTCTTGAACAGACTCTTGATCCTAACTGGTTTGTGGGGACGAGTTAGATAACTCTTTTTTCCTAGCAGTTTTGAAGCCTTTGATCTGCACATTCCAATTGACAGGGTGGAACATCTGGAATCTTTAACCTCTTTCTTGGAGGATATAAAATGGAATGGTGTAGCCTCTGGAGCTTATCCTTAGAACCCAGGAATCCAATGTAATGTTCTTCCTGGCTTGTGGGTGTAAGGTTAAGCACAACCCCAACTACCTGCAGCGTGCAGCAGATTGTTAACCCTTCAGATGTGCTAATAGGGTTCCTTGGTGAAGTAACCATGAAAACCCTGATTATGAGATCTGACTCTGCCCCTGAGGCAACCTCCATTTGAGTTACCTACCCCTCTGCTTCGGGGAGGTGGGGAGTGGTCTGTCTCCAACTGTGTCTTGAAGATAACCCAGTGGTTTTCTGAATGACATTTTTTTAACACCTCTTTGGCTTTAGTCTAAGGGGTGGGAAACAGATTTGTTTGACAGACAGGGTCTTACCATCCTGCTAAATCCTAGTAAGTGTGTCTTTAACTTTTGGCTAAAAGAGGGTGGAGCCATTGAATGGGGCATTAACAAAGGATGTCTTGAAGATTTCCATGAAATCATAGAGCCGCATCCAGACATGATGACACAGGGTAATGCCTGGGCCCGCTACTCTTGCTGCCCATCTGCTGTATTAATATACAGGCACACGGCCACATTAGCAGTGGATTATTGGGTATACAGGTGGGTGTCCACTATTTTTTGAACATCTGGCAGTAAGTTACCTGAGAGGGACTTGGAAATTTCCTTGGTCAGATCTATCTGAAAATGAGTCCTGAGTTCTATGTGGAATGTAATTCAGCACTTTGAGTGCAAAAGTTGCCAAAGCATGCCAGTTTCCCTACTCTGTATAAAGCCCTTGATTCCTTGTTAGGGGGATGAACAGGAGAACTCTCCTAAGACAGTTCCTTTTTCATGGCTGCTGCTACTACCATGGCATCTACTGGCTTAGTCCAATGTTTTCTGCCTTTTGGTGCTACTAAAATTCTGTTAGGCTTTTTGAGTGTGAGTTCCACTATGTCAGGGCCTTCCATGCCCACTGTGCCACAAGATCTGTCAGGGAACCCATGAAGTTTACGACCCAGGATGCAGAGGTTTACCACCTAGGATGCAGATGAGCCAGTACCAAAAGCTTTGAGGAACACAAATTTATCTGGGGAAGAGGTTTTGGTAGACTAACTCTCCTCTGCTTCATCAATTCTAGGGTGTCACCAAATGTTTAACTTTTCAGGGCGACCTTTACCTTTATCAAAATCTGTGTCTTCACTGACAGACTCAGCAGAGGAGTCTAGGTACGTCCCTTTGCATGTCTGTTTCCTGGGGTGCTTCTGGAGGACCAGTCTGAATCAGGCAGGGAATTGTGCCAAGCACCGTTGAAGCTTATAAGGACTGACTGTCCCTGTCGATCTGAATGACAAGAATAAGTCACAGCATCCACTGGGAGTCACGATGGATCCAAGCTTGAGGTCTGCACCTATCCTTTTGGTCCAGCCAAGGCCCTTTCAACAGCCTTGAAAGCCGATGCTATGGTTGAAGCCAAGGAACTGTTTCCCCTATTCAGACTCTCAGGAACTTTTCCCAGTCCAATCAAGGCTGGTTCCAAGGATGACCTCAGATCATAGCTATCAAATACAGAGGTCCCAAGAGGAAGCGACTGCTCCAAAAACTTTGGAGTCAACTCCGCCCACATGAACCCAGCACTGACTCTTCGGCTCCGAGACTCATCTCAATCCAAAAAAATTCTAAGGGATGTAGCCAACGGCAAAGTTCCCTGAACTGTCCAATCCAACTGAGGTGCACCAGACCCAGGGAAACTAGATCTGAACAGTTAACAGGTACTGGAGAAAAAGGTAAAGTGATCGATAGGCCTGTACCTGGAGCGTCCCTCTCTACAGTACTGGGTGGACTCAAAGTTGAATTTGTGTACTTAATTTTCCCATCATACAGCTGACAGCCATTTCAGTAAGGCTTCTGGTGTAGCTGACCAACCTCTATGCTGATGTCACTGGTGAAGGCCTGGAAATCATCTTTCTTGTACGATAGGCGAATGGAGCCAAGGGCTCACTGAATCAGGTGAAAATCTAGCTCAAGGAGAGGGAGGTCAGATCTGACTATCTGGTGGATCTGACTTCCTTTGTGTTTTTGGTGCCAGATCTGAAAGATCATTTGGATCTGGGGATTTCTTCCTTGATTTCTTGGATCTCTTTTCCACCAACTTTTTCTCATCAGCTCTTTTTTCTGTAGACTTTTCTCCTCCTTTGTGTTTCTCCTTAAACGTAACCCTTTATCTTTTCTTCCCTTTTTACTGTTTAAGAAAACTGAAGCTGGCCTAGTAGCAGAAGACATAGTCAGAAAGAAGATGAATACCCTATTTGAGGAGGAAGCAATCCTTTCAAAATAAGTTTTTTTTCCTGCTTTAAACAGCCCTGGACCCTAAAGCAACAGAGATGTCACTGTCAGCTTGAAGGTGGGCAGCATCTAAACAGTAAACACAAACAGTGTACAGGTCTTGAGAAGGAATTTTCTGTCCTCAAGCCTAGCACTTTTCAAACTCTTGAGGTTTGTCTGACATTATAAAATTTTGTAATAAACAGCAATAAACCGTAATACTTAAACATACTATGCTTATTCTAAGAAAAAAAGTTGCATCTGTAACCTTCTATCGAATTGATATATATATATATATATATATATATATATATATATATATATATATATATATATATATATATTCTACCTGACATAGCGAAACCACACAACACCGAAAATTGTCTTGATTCCAAGTTGGACAGTCCATAAACACGAAACCACACATAAAATAAAATAAAATAACACGGTATATATATATATATATATATATATATATATATATATATATATATAAACACACACATACACACACACACACACACACACACAAACACACACACACACACACCAAAATCCTTACAAGCCCACACTCCCCCTAACCCTAAGGTCCGTCACTCTCGCACACTACCCGCCTCCCTAACCCTAACTCACTTAACCCTGCTATGGCCTAACCCTAACTCACTTAACCCACCCCTATCGCCTCCCTAACCCTAACTCACTTAACCCACCCCTATCGCTCCCTAACCCTAACTCACTTAACCCACCCCTATTCCAACCTAATCTCCATTACCCCACAGAACACTTACCTGCCGCACCCTAACGCACATACTCACACAGCCTTTCCCCATGTCGGCATCCTCGGCGTTGGTGTTGTCATCCGTCGTGTCGGTCTTCTGCATTGTCGATGTTCTGCCACTCGCGATTCGCGGTCTTCTTCGTTGATCTTCTGGAGCTCCGAATTCCGCTGTCGGTCTTCTGCGCTGTCGACGAAGTCAGGTAGAACCATATATATATATTGTGCCTGGAGCGTTTCTCCCTAGGCCTTCGCTGAAAATTGTCTTGATTCCAAGTTGGACTTTCCCGGTTAACAAATGTTATATAAAATAAAATAAAATATATATACACATGTATATATATATATATATATATATATATATATATATATATATATATATATATATATATAGACACACACATACACACACACACACACACACACACACACACACACACACACACACACACACACACACACACACACACACACACATATACCAAATTTGTGTCCCAGAGGCCCCCCCTTTTGTGGAATAGACTCCCTCTCCATGTAAAGCAGAGTACCTCATTAACCCTTTTTAAGCGCAACACTGCTGGACAGTGGCATAGGGTGCTGACTGTTGGAACATGGGCTAAAGTCTTGGCTAGGCTTCTAAGGGCCTCAGGGCCAATAGCCTAGCAACTTCCTATAATCCTAATAGTACAAACACATTTTCCAGAAAAGTTAACTTGTTTCCATTACCTTACAGATATCCTAATATTACCTAAAAGCTATATCACACAACTAAAGTATCTAATAACTACACTTAATATCCCAAAAGGGAAGGGAGAAGTCAAAAGTATCTATAATCTTAGAAAAAGAACACTTTAACTTATCGTGAAAAGCAGAGCTCTTGCATACAAGTCTGGAAGATTCAGGCAGCAAACAAGATCTGAGTTAACTCAGTGAAGTGGAGGGAATTATGGGTGGGAGTCAAAGCCTTGGATACACAGCTCTAAAAGGTACCAAGGTTGGATCCAAACCCAAATGTTGAATTGGATGAAAATAGACAAGATCAGATCTGGAGATAGATATTTTGTGAATGCACATGCTGCAGTGGATAGTCCAAAGGGTAAGGCAGAGAACTGATAATATGATCCAAACACATAAAACCTTAAGGCACTTCTGAAGTCTGAATGAAAAGGGAAGTAATAATAAGCAACTTTTAAGTCTAGTGTTAACAGAAAACTTGAAAGAGGAATAGGTAACAGGTTGTGAAATGACATCATTTTGACTTTGGGCATGATCACATTCAGGTTTAGGAAAGAACTGGTCTCCAAAATTATTTTTTTGGCAATAAGAATATCCTTTAATAAAAACCTTTCCCCACCAGGGAAGGAAGAACTTGTTCTATCACTCCTTGGGACAGCATGAGAGGAAGAGCTAGAGGAAACGAGAGTCTGATTGATCTGGAGAATGAGGAATGACCCCCTGGAAAGAAGGCATTTCCTCCCACTGCCATCTGTACCCTTGATGAATAATCTTCAGAATTCATTTTCCTGAAATTATCTATTGCCAAACAGAAAAATGGAGATTCAGACTTTCTGGAAGAAAATAAGGGGCCAGGGTGGGATAGGGGTCACAAGGTCTCTTGAATAGTCATTCATACATGTTGGATTGTCCTTGTTTTGGAGCGGTTTGACGCTTTATTTGGACCACCTTGTCATTTCTTCTTAAACATCCGTCTACCTATATTTTGTTGAGATATTCTTATTCAGCTTTTTGTCACAATTGGATGAGGCATTACAGAAATTTGGAAAAGGAGGGCTGAAAAATCTTAAAGATTCCCTGGGTCAATTTACTCCTTTCTTCACACTTTTAATCACCTGTGCAGCACAGGGGTAAAAACTAAAACTCTATACAAAAGGGAATTTAAAATCTCGTTTTTAACATCATCTGTGAGGTTCCGAGAATGCAGCCATACAAAACCTCCTCAAAACTGTACCAGCGGCCATAGCCCTGGAAAAAGTATCCAGAGAGTCGTACTCACAAAGTAAACAAAGAGTTGTGACCTGTGCAGTAGAATAAACTTAAGTTATTTAAAGCAGATTTTTCCTCACAAGAAGAAACTGCAAGATAAAACATTCCTCATAGTTTCACAGTTGTGAGGGTGACCTAATGGTTAAGGTGTTTGCCTTACAAACACGAGGTGCAGGGTTTAAGTCTCAGAAGGGATAACTGGCTAGGCTTAAAATGGCTCACAAGGGCAGTTAGCTTAGTACTAATCCAGGAACCTATAAGTTAGTCAGAACAGACTTTAACATGTGATTCTGAGAATTCAAAATTCTGAAAATCAAAGTTGCAGAAGCATGCATTTTTTTTCTCATACTTATCAATAATTGTCCCATCCTTATCAGAAACAGTAGGCTTGGAATTAAACAAAATTTGTGTACTTAAGATAACCATGTATCCTAGTCTGATTTTTGTCCGGTTCAACAATGGTTGTTGGATCCAACTGGATCTTAGCTTGGCATCAACTCTAAAGCTTCTCGGTTCCAGCGGGTCTGACTCATTCCCTACCTACAATTTCCTCTACTCCACTTCAGTACCTCAGATCGAATTTACCCCAATAAGATAAGCTTGATATATAAAAATCAATCCTGTTCAAGATTAAATCTAGTGTACAAGAAAGGCTGGTAGGATTGGAAGACTGTCAGTAAGGACTGCTCACAGAAAGGGTGTGCCTAAAAACAACCCGGTCACCAGAAGCCCATTCATGTCAATTTGGTAGGGGCAGGAGGGAGGGAGGTTGAACCAGATAAAAATCAGATAACGCGGATCTATCATTATAGTAAGTACATAACTTTCGTATCCAATATTGTCTATTTTCATCCAATGCAACTATGAGACAGATGCCCAAGTTGTTATACCTGGGAGGTATCAATGAAGGGCATTCCCAAGAATTGTGGAACCAAAGAAAGAACGTGATCTGGACTGTACATCCAGTTTGTAATGAGATACAAAAGTGTGAACTGTTGACAAAGTTCCTGCAGCGCAGATATCATCAATAGGTAGTCTACTTGAAAAGGCTGCTGATGTGGCCATTGCCATTGTAGAATGAGGCTTAGATTTAAATTGTACAGACAAGAACTTAATGTAAACAAAAGAAATGCAGTCTGATAAGAATCTGGAAAGAGTAACCTTAGCAAATCCTTTACCTGATTTTAGGCTTCAAGAAAGCAACAATTGATCAGACTTTCTGAATGGCTAGGTCCAATGGAGACAGAAACTAAGTTGGCAATGAATGTCCAGCATATGTAAAATGTACTTGTCTTTCTTTGAAAATTTGGGGAAAAAAGACTGGTAGGTTTATGGACTGGTATAAATTAGCCTCGGATGCCACCTTAGGAAGGGAAAGATACATTAGTTCTCATGGAAACTGTCTTTGTGAAAAACAGATAGGGAGGTTGGCAAGAAAGCGCTTGCATCTCTGAAATCCACCCGACTGATGTAACAGCTACCAGGAAAATTGCCTTCCAAGATAGAAACTTCAAATCAGCTAATGATATTGGTTCAAAGGCTGACTGAGTCAATGCCTGTAGCTTGATAGTACTATCCCAGGGAGGTACTGGATCTCTGATAGGTGGTCATAAGAGAAAGGTTACCTTCAAAATGGCCATTAAGATTCTTAAGGAAGCTATAGAGTTCTCATTCTGCCCAATGTGGAAGACTGAAATGTATTTATTTATTTATTTGACATTTGTTGACCGGGTTAGTCCAGCTGGGCAGGAGCCTTATTTCAGTGGAGAACCGGGGAGAAAAGCTCCTCAAACATAGCTACATAACTATTGAAGTATATATGCATAATACATAGCTACATAAATAAGTTATGTACTTACTATAACATTCCATGTTTGTTGTCCATCTCACCTACATTCTTGCAGGTTGGGTTTGGAGCCGATCTCTGCTCCGACTCAGCCGAATACTAAAGCTAGAGAGCTTTCACTGGCTCAAAAGGAGAAACAGAGACTCCAAATCATCAAAACTATATACATAAGTAAAGAGTTGTCCACCACCAGGAACACAGAGTGGGGGCAGGAGGGAAGGATGCAAGAATGTAGGTGAGATGGACAACAAACATGGAACGCTATGGTAAGTACATAACTTCTTAATGTTATGTTGTCCTATCTCGCCGTAATTCTTGCAGGTTGGGACAGCATCGATAGCACCTTTATCCCTAGGTAGCTCAGGAAAAAATACTCTTCAATACAGTGGATCCAAAGGAAGACCTGTTCTGGGAGGGCACATCCACTTTGTAATGAGTGATGAAGGTATGAGGTCTCACCCCTGCCTGGTAGTTGTTTATTATTCTTACTGTAAGAGAAGGAAATGCAATCAGTAAGCCACTTTGACAAAGTTACTTTGGAAACTGGCAATACTTTCTTTTTATCAGAAAAGGACACAAAAATCTGGTCGGATTTCCTGAGGTCCTTTGTCCTATGCAGGTAAAAATGTAGCTGTCTATGTACATCCAACTGATGCAGTTTATATTCTGCCTTGTCGCTGTAGTTCGGAAAAAATACTGGCAATTCAATGGATTGATTTATATTATTCTCTGAACAAACCTTTGGGAGAAACGAGGGATTAGTTCTCAAGAAGGCAGATATTTTTAAATTTACTGTGATGCCTAGTCTGGTGCAAAGTGAAATTTTTTCGTCTCTCGCCTGTAGTAGATGCTTGGTGGTGGCGGAGAGGAGCCAGTTGTCTAGGCATGGAAACACCATCCAAATCCCTGATGTCTCAAGTGAACCGTGACCACTGCCATGCATTTGGTGAACACTCTGGGGTCTGTAGTGAGACCAAAGGGCAGGGTTTGAAACTGGTAATGACTGGCTCCCAGCCAAAAGTGTAAATGCCTTTTGGATCACCTGTCCATCTTTATATGGTAGTACACATCCTGAAGATCTATTGAGCACATCCAATCATCTTTCCCGACAAACAAGAATATTGACTGCAGAGTGACCATCTGGAACTTTGACTTCTTCACTGCTTTGTTTAGCTTGCTGAGATCTAGAATGGATCTCCAGTCCCCTGACTTTTTTGGTACTAAAAAGAATCTTGAGTAAGTTCCGGACCCAGTTTGGTCTGCGGGGACCTCTTGGATGACTCTTTTTTCTACCAATGAGAGAATCTCTTCTGTTGCATAGGCTTTTTGACTGGGCAGGACGTCTAGTAAGGAACAGTTTACCAGTGGGGGAATGGAAAATGGTATGTAATAGCCTCTGGCTATAATTGTCTGTACCCATTTGTCTTGGGGAATTTCCTGCCAGGTGCTTGGGTACAGTGACAATTGACTCCCGACTGCCTCCAGAGAAGAGCAGGTGAGCCTCCCTTCATGATTGCTGGAAGGGCCTGTCAGAGAACGCATCTCTGTCACCCTGATTCTGCAGACTCCCTCTGCCGCGAGGTCAACATTTTCCATTATAACTTCCCCCTCTGCCCCTGGGGGAAGAGTCACCACGTGCACCCGAAAAACCTTTTTGGGATTTGCAGAACCACATCTTTCTGCCCTTTTGACCTTTGGGATAAGTTCTAGAAGGGGCAGAAAAAAGGACTCCAGTGGCAGACAAGGTTTTTCCGTCCTGCTCACACCTGGTCAAAGTATCTTTCACCTTTGGTCCAAAAAGGGGTGAACCATCAAATGGGGCATTGGTGAAGGAAGACTTGAAGGGTTCAGCAAAATTGCAAAGGCGCATCCGGGAATGTCTCCTCAGGGAAATTCCTGTTGCAGCTGCTCTGCTCGCTCCATCAGCTGCATATGAAATCAGTCGCATTGAGGAGTTTACAATGGAATTGAGGGTATAGAGCTGACAGGATACTTTGTCCGCGGACCCCGAAGCTGCAGTACCCAAAGTGTATCTCCAAGTTCTTTGAGGAGATCCCTTTGAAGTCTCATAAAATGGGTAAGGTAATTCAGTGACCGGAGGGTGAAAGCCGTTGAAGAAAAAGCATGCTTTCCATATCTGTCCATAGTCCTGGATTCTTTGTTAGGATGATGAATAGATGAGGAGGTCTCCGATAGCTCCTTGGTGGCCACCGCAATCACCATCACATCTACAGGGACACCCTCAGTCAAATATTCCTTCTCTGAGGAAGCAGTAATAAATTTGTTAGGCCTCCTCAAAACAGGCTCCACTGTATCAGACGATGTCCAGGCCTTACGAGATATGACACCTAACAGTTGGTCAAATGGGTGAGTCACCCAGGAGTTGGAATGGCAAGACCCGAAAGCCTCCAGGTATACTGATTCAACCACTGAAGGGTTGGTGGGCTTCCAGCCACCTCACTGTTTCAGGATCTCAAGGATGTCCGCAAAGGAGACATCCTCAGAGGGGGACCATGGGGACCCTTCCGACTCATCCAAATTGGTATCAGATGTGACAGACTCAGGGGAGTCTATGTGCTTCCTCTTGCACAGTCCCTTCTGACAATGCCACCAGCAGGGGCTTCCTGAGGTTTTGGGCCTCTGCGCTTGGGAGGGGGCAGTGGTGATGAGACAGACACTGGCACCTGGGAGGAGGTGAGAAGCTGGCTCTGAGAGCAGTGCTGTCTGAGGAGACAGCACTCTCTCCACCAGCTCAAAGGCCTTCCCGCCCCGCTCCGAGGAGACTCTCCACTCCGAAGAGACAGAAGGCCAACTCTGAGGCAGAGCAGGTGGTGCTGAAACAGAGGTAGGAGCCAAGTGCAACCCAGCTGAGGCACCAAGAGGTAGAGTCGGGTCGGATGACTGTCCGCGCTGGCTCCCCTTCCCGGACCTGACTGGCGAGAATCGGCTCCTAGACTCTTTGACATTGGAAAGAGCCGAGGACATCAGAGCCGAAGTTGGAACCAAAGATTCCAAAGGTGGTCTCAGCACTGATGGTTCTGCTGCTATCGGATGCAAACTCTCTGACTCTAAATACTCCAGAGTGATTGGAGGAAGAATTGAAGAAGTAAGCTTCGTATGGGATGGCTCCGATTCCTTTGGGTCCAGAGACAACAACATTTTTGCCAGGGCCGGTGTTTGAAGCAATCACTTCACCCACTCCACATCTTCATCAGAAAAACTCTTGGAAAATGGGTGGACAAGGAAGGGGATCTCCTTCTCTCCAGGATATGAGATCTCAACATTGGGAATATTGGCTCCAATAAAGGAGACTGACTCCTTGATACTTCTGTTGGCTCCATGGACACTTTTGGCACTAAAGAAGTTTTGGGTCTATTGGAATCAAGAGCCCTTGGTTCCGACGACACTATCTTTTTAGGTGGCTCCGAAACTGGTGCTGTTGTAGCCAGTCGTTTGGTTGACTTTGACTGGGTTGAAGAAGGGGAGAATGATTTGGAACTCTGAGAGCTGTCTAAAGCTTCTTGAAAAGGCCCTTTCAACAAACCTCTTGCCAATAATTTATTTCTATGCTTATGGAGTACCTTGCTACTGAACCTGTGACATATGGTGCAGGGGTCCTGTAAGTGGATGGCACTGAGGCAACAAACACAGCTAATCTACCCATCTGTGAGAGACATCTTCTGTGTGCATATTGCACTTTTTAAACCCTGACTTTTATGGTCCTTGGGTTCCCTTTCTCTATCCTTGTCTTTGGATGTTATGCAATAGGAAAAACAAGGCCAACACTATAGAAAAAACATTAAACTAACTAAGCAACAGCAAAAACTACCTAAGGGGAAACTGCCTCCAAATCACAAATTTACAGCAACAAGCAGAAAAAAGAAAAGGAAGAATAAGAATCCTAACTTAAACGGATTGTGATACAGAGACAGGACAAGGAAACATGGGGGAAGAGGCCCTCTAACTTAAACAGACCGCAAGAGCACTCTAAGTTAAACGGAAACTCTGACCGAGTTTGGGAAGGGGATTTACTACTAACTACAGGTACCTAATGCAGACAACATGACAAACTAACTCTCTAGAGATAAAAAGAGTAGAAGGAAAGAGTTTTAGATAGATTAAACTAACAGAAAACTATACTTAGCCAACGAGCCAGTAGGAACACTTCTCGATCTCTTGAGTGGCAAATCTGGGGATGTGGCCTAGAGTATCATGGGATAGGTGTTAGCCTCGAGCCAGTGAAAGCTCTCGAGCTTTAGTATTCGGCAGAGTTGGAGCCGAGATCGGCTCCAAACCCAACCTGCAAGAATTACGGTGAGATAGGACAACATAACATCAATAGTTACTATTATTATTATTCTAGAAATAGCACCCATTTGCACTTTGATAGTGGAATAGCTACAACTACTGTGGAAAAGCTTAGACAAGAACTCCAAATTGGAAGGGACAGGAGAAGAGAAAGGATCTAAACCTTTTGACATAGCCGAAGTGGAAAATTTCTTCCATTTACTATGGTAGATCTTCTTAGTGGACTGTTTATGGGATACTGGTATGATCTGGACAACTGAAGTAGGGAGGGTTAGAACTGGTGGAACCAAGTGGCTAACTACATGGATTTCTGGTCTGGAAGAGGCAGTCCAGGTGGATGTGTTAATAGGTTTGGATACTGATCCAACATCCATGATAAATATGCTAATACAGGCCACAGGAAGGGAAGCCATCTCTGTCAGGGCCAGAAGGGTGCAATGAAGATCACTATGACCTTTCACAGTCTTGCTTTTTCTTATTAATTTCCTCATTAAGGGCAATGGGGGAAAAGCAGTGAGGAAACCTTGGGAGGGCAACTGTAGACTAGAGCAACCCTCGGTGACTGTCCCTGTGGAGGGATCAGGGAAAAGTAACTGCTGCATTTGTTATTTATGTAAGATGCAAAAAGATCACAACAAGGTTGGTCCAGTGACTGAAAATCAAGGTCATCATTGTTTGATTGAAGGATCACTCATGAAGCATTAAGATAGTTCTGCTCAATTTGTCCTTCAGTACATTGGATGTCCCCAGTATATGCACTGCAATCAGAAAGAGATGAGAAGACATTGTCTATTGCCAAACTGTCATGGCCTCTCAACATGTGGGATAGGAGCACATTCCATCCTGTTTATTGATGTACCAGACTAACAACATGTCTGACTGCACAGATATCACACCCTTGTAGAGGACATATTGAAGTACCTGTAATGCAAGGAGGACTGGCATCATCTCCAATAAATTGATTTTAATTTTGGCCTCTGTGTGTGACCAAGTGCCTTGGACTTTCTTCTCTTTGAATTGCACCCCGCAAAGGGATGCATCCGTGGTCATTACCAACACAGGTAGAGCCATATGGAATGGACATCTTCTGTCACTGATAGAGTGTTGTCTACAGATTTGAGTGAGACAAATTTCTGTATGTAACTGATGAAAGTTTTGGGACCATTGTACTGCCAGAATACACTGAAGCACTTTCATGTAAAATCTGGCTAACAGCACAATCAGAATTACAGAATCCAGTTGGTCTAAGAGGCAGACAATTAGTCTCAAAAGAGGAGAAGAGTGATGGAGAACATCAGTGGCTGTGAGATGCAGGGATTAGAAGATTCTGAATCAGACTGGGAGCTAATGTAACATGTAGCCTGAGAAGCCTGTGGTACTGACTGTCCCTGTCTGACAGGAAGATGGGAAGTAGAAGCCAATGCCTGCTGGGGTTCAGATGGAGCTGAACTGGATGGCTGTGCCTTCTCCCTCTGCATTAATATGACTCTCTCAAAAGCCTCAAAGGCAAAGAACACCATCCTCCCATCCGCACAAAGAAAAGAAAACTTGGAACAAATGGATCTCGACAGCAAAGCTGATCTTGGGAATGAGCTAACCAGTGTTGTGATGCTAAGGGAAAGGGACAAGCTCCTACAATGTCTGTTTTCCCCACATGCCCTGGCCTCAGAGCTTCAGCTAAGAGTCACTTCTGGATCTGAACATATAGGAGTCAAAAGAGGAATGGAAGCCATCGGCTTTGGAAAAGGTGCTCTGGGATAGACTCAAGTCCAAAAGGTGGACCAGGACCAGAGAAGGAAGAGGAGTGGTAACTGGCCCAAGATTTGGTAGGTTCCTAGAACATGGTACTGAGAAAATCCTGAGCTGGATCTGCAGTCTAAGGAGCTTCCTCATCATCCTGTTGACATCTTGCTCAGTTAAGCTTCTGGAGGACCTTGTAGGAGAAGCCACCAAAAGCAGTCTCGAATACCTCTGCTCCTGAAGGATGGGTGAGTGTATTCTCAGGCTCACGAGTCTGGAGAGAACTAGGATCGAGAAGGTGATAGACGAATCCAAGAGACTGTCAACTCTGACCATCAAGGAAGTTTTGGATCTGACCTGGACAGCAACATCAGATCCAGGGTGTGCTTCCTTGACCTTTCTGAATTCAATTTTTCCTTCTCTTTCATCTTCTCCTTCTCTTTCTCCTTTCCTTTGTCTTTTGGCCTCTTGTCTTTGTTCACTGGAGAAGAGGTTGAAGAAAAAGTGGAAGGTATTGCAGACCCTGTCTGTGGAGGGAAAAGGCCCTTGAAAATGAGCTTCTTCCTCCTGGACTGGAGAGCCCCAGAGCTAAACCTTAACTATACACCTAAAACTGGAGAGAAAAATTTCTTGGTAGAGGGAGGAGTGAATTGTAAGAAGAGGCAAACATGAAAAATGATACAGCAATGGTCAGCCCTCATAAATATGACTGAGTTATTCACGTACTAAACAAGATCTGAGTTATTGAGGTGGAGTAGAGGGAATTATGGGTAGGGGAGGAGTCATAGCCCTCGAACTGAGAAGCTTCAGAGTTGGTGCTGAGGTCAGATACGGTCGGATTCAACAACCCAGTGTTGAATCAGATGAAAATAGACTACATTGGATCTAAGTGTTTAGCAGCAGTGGGATCAACTTTTAGTTATGTACTCACCATAACTTCAGATGTTTGGGATCCATCTCGCCTACATTCTGAACTGATGGGTTCGGAGCCGATCCCTCGGCTCCGACTCGGCACGTTTATGCTATAGAGCGAGGCCTCTAATTGGCTGAGCTATCTTTATCCCAGGATGCACCACCACTAATCCCCCAGATCTTGTTTGTCCGCATTCATGCACACATGCACAACTTGGTTATATAACATTGCTAGATGTTTCAAGATGAAACAACAGGATTCGGACCTTCTGATATCCTCTGATCTCCAAGGAAGGGGGAAGGAGGGTGGGTTATTAGGAATGTAGGCGAGATGGATCCCAAACATCTGAAGTTATGGTGAGTACATAACTAAAAGATGTTATGTGATCCTATCTCGCCTACATTCTGAACTGATGGGACAGCGTCCCTAGCACCTAAATCCCGGGTGGCTCATTGGAAAACACTCCTGAGCACTGTGGAACCAAATGAAGCTTGTCCTCTAGATGCCACATCTAATTTGTAGTGGGAAATGAAGGTGTGCGGGGAAGACCATGTAGCCGCAGCACAAATGTCACTAATAGCAAGCTTAGAATGAAATGCTACTGAAGTAGCCATAGCCCTTGTAGAATGAGCCTTGACAGAGGTGGTAAGCTCTTTGTTAGAATAAATATAAGCTTGAGTAATACAGTCCCTGATCCATTTGGCAATAGTGACCTTTGTGACAGCGTTGCCCAACTTGTTATCTGCAAAGGATACAAACAACTGATCTGTTTTCCTTGTTTGTTTGGTCCTGTCTAAATAAAAACGTAACTGTCTGTGGACATCTAGTGTGTGGAATATGAACTCCGCTTTGTTAGAGTATTTTGGGAAAAAAACTGGAAGCTCTAACGATTGTTGTAAGCAGAAAGTAGAACAAACTTTAGGAACAAAGGAAGGATTTGGTCTGAGGGATACTCTGTCTTTATGAAAAACCAAGTACGGGGGTTTCACTGACAAAGCTTGAAGCTCTGAAACTCTTCTGGCAGAAGTAATTGCCACCAGAAAGGCTGTCTTCCATGATAGAAACTTTAGATCACATGTAGCTGCCGGTTCAAAGGGGAAAGAAGTCAAGGCGCGTAACACTATATCAAGATCCCATGGAGGTGCAGGATGAGAAATCGGAGGTCTTAATAGAGCAGCACCTTTCAAGAAGGTCTTACACAATCTGTTGCTCATTAAAGGGGGGTCTATGGATACGTGAAAATTAGAAATTGCTGCCAATTGTACTTTGATGGTAGAAACTGAAGAGCCTTGATTGAAAAGAGAGGTCAGAAATTTTAGTACTTCTGCCACGGGAATAGAAATGGGGTCCAGGCCCCGGAGTTGAGCCCAAATAGCAAACCTTTTCCATTTGCTAGAGTACAGTTTCTTTGTAGCAGACTTATGGGCCGAAGATAATATGTGTACAACATCTGGATCCAATGTATGACTCCTGACTATCGTCGGAAGAGGAGGAGCCAAGCCGTCAATTTTAAGGTGTGTAGGGACTGGTGGAATAGTCCCGACTGATGAACCAGTAGGTCTGGGACCTGGTCCAGGAACCATGGACCTTCCAGAGCATGTTTCCGAAGATAGGGGAACCACACTTGATGAGGCCAGTAAGGAGCAATTAAGATCATTTTGCTCCCCAAGAGAGATGCCTTTTGAATCACCCTGGGGAGGAGAGGAACTGGAGGGAAGGCATAAAGCAAGCCGGTGGGCCAAGGATGGACTAATGCGTCCATGGGGCTCTTCCCCGGAGCCGGGGTTAGGGAGAAGAATTCTTTGCACTTCGCATTCAGAGGAGTCACAAAGAGGTCGCAACACGGAACTCCCCATTCGCTGAAAATCTGACTTGCAACTGTCATATTCAGAGACCATTCGTGAGGAGAGAGGATGGTTCTGCTCAATCTGTCGGCTATGACATTGGACTTGCCCGGTATGTGAGTAGCCACTAGGAAGCATTTGGTCGAGACTGCCCATTCCCAAACTCTCATGGCTTCTCTGCAAAGAGGATAGGATCTGGTCCCTTCCTGTTTGTTCAGGTACCAGACAACTGACATGTTGTCTGAGTGAACAGCAATTACGCCCTGAGGGAGATAATCGTGAAGGGCTTGAAGGGACAGGAGTACTGCTCTCATTTCGAGGATGTTGATATGAAGAAGAGTCTCTTCCTGGTGCCATATGCCTTGGACTGACCTGCCCAGGGAATGCCCCCCCACCCCATCTGAGAGGCGTCCGTGGTCAAAGTGGCCGCCGGAGGAGGAAGAACAAAGGGTCGTCCCTGATCCAAATTGGAGGGCACTAGCCACCAGCGAAGGTCCCGTTTGCAAGATTCCGTGATCCATATGAGGTGACTGAGAGGGAGTTCCTGAAAGGACCACTGAGCTGAAAGAAGCCACTGGAGGATTCTCATGTGCAACCTTGCCAAGGAGACTAGAAGAACCGTGGCAGACATGGATCCCAGTAGCTGCAGGACCATTCTGGCTGGGGCTTTGGACCTGGGAAGTAAGGCTCGAACTTGATTTTGTATGGTTTGAATTCTGTCTGTAGGTAGATAGACCCGCATTTGGTTTGAGTCTATCTCTACCCCTATGAATCTTATTCGTTGAGATGGCCGCAACACAGACTTTGGCCAATTGAAGGTGATTCCAAGGGAATTGCCCAGTGATATAGTGGCTTGTAGGCTCCATGAAGTAGATGCTTGGAGGTGGCAGTTAGGAGCCAGTCGTCTAGATACGGAAACACCTGGAATCCTAGACTTCTCAGGTGAGCAGTCACTACTGCCAAGCACTTGGTGAACATCCTGGGGGCTGTGGTGAGACCAAAGGGCAGCGCACGGAACTGAAAATGACTGCCTCCTAGGCTGAAGCGCAGATGTCTCCTGGACGCTTGATGAACCATGATATGATAATAAGCGTCCTTGAGATCTATGGAGCACATCCAAACAACTTTCTCCAGCAAAGGGAGAATGGTTTGTAGAGTGACCATTCGGAACTTGGACTTTCTGACTGAACGGTTTAGGATACTGAGGTCTAAAATGGGCCTCAAGTCCCCGGTCTTTTTTGGCACCAAAAAGAATCTCGAGTAAGTCCCTAATCCAATCTGGTCTACGGGGACCGGTTGGATGACTCCTTTTTGCAGCAGCTTTGAAACTTCTGAGGCTGCGGTATCCCATTGACTGGGTGGCGGGTCCGGGATTTTTTTGGACTGAGGGGGGGTGAGAGAATGGGATGGAGTAACCTCCGGCGATAATCCGAAGCACCCATCGGTCCTGAGTGATCCCTTCCCAGGCCTTCAGGTGCTTCGAGAAACGACCCCCGACTGGCTCCGGAGCAGCACAGCCGGGCAATCCCTCAGGGACTATGAAAAGCTGAAGAGCCACGAAAGGACTCGTGGTCTCCAGTGTTGCGAGGGCCTCTGCCGCCTCTGGGACGGCGTCTTCTGGATGAATTTCCCCCTCCTCTGCCTCTGGAAGGGGAACCTTCCTGCTGAGAGGGGTAAGGCTTCTGAGATCTACGGAACCACATTTTCCCTCCTCTTTTAGCCTTGGGATAAGGCCGAAAGGGAGTGGAAAATCGTGCCCCTACGGCAGTCAGAGTCTTACCCCCCTGTTCACAGCAGGTTAGTGTGTCTTTTACCTTGGGTCCAAACAGGGAGGACCCATCAAAGGGGGCGTCGGCAAATGAAGACTTAAAGGCCTCCGCGAAATGACACAGGCGGAGCCAGGCTTGTCTCCATAGAGCAATGCCTGTACCCGCCGCTCTACTCGCCCCTTCGGCCGCATACGAAATGAGCCTCATGGACGAGTTCGAAATGGACGACATTGTAGCCAGCTGAGAGCCAACCGTCTGGGCCAGCTCCTCAGGCAGGTTACCCAAGAGGGTATCGGATAGCTCCTTAATCAGATCCCTCTGAAATCTGGTAAAGTGCGTCAGGTAGTTCAAGGACCTCAGTGTAAAGGCCGCTGAACTAAGGGTGCGCTTTCCGTACCGATCCATGCTCCTAGACTCCTTATTAGGAGGATGGACGGACGTAGAAGCCTCTGCTACATCTTGCTGGGTAGCAGATGCCACCACCAAAGCATCTACAGCCACACCTTTAGTAAGGAACTCTCTATCAGGGGGCGCCGAGAGAAATTTGTTCGGACGAGCAGGCACCGGTTCCACAGAGTCTGGGTGTTCCCACGCCCTTTGACAGATCAAATCCAAGAGCTCGTCAAAGGGCGGAGACACCCAGGAGGCGGAGGGCTGAGCCCCGAAGGCCTTCAGGAACACCGACTCATCAGCAGAGGGAGGTTTGGACTGCCAGCCGCCTCGCTGTTTTAGGGCTTCCAGGATGTCTGCAAAGGAGACATCATCCAAGGACGACTTAGGGGACCCTTCTGCATCATCGAGATCAGTGTCGGATGTCAAAGACTCATCTGGGGAGTCAACGTGCTTCCTCTTGCACGATCTTTTCCTGGGGGGTTCTTCCGAAGAGGCTTCAGAAGGACCTCCAGGAGGGGGAGAAACCCCAGCGGGGGTAACCTGAGGCCCGGGGGCTCCGCTGTCTAAAGACAGGGGGACTGCCAATGACCCAGTCTCCGTATGCAGGGAGGTAGCTGGGGAAACCGTGGAGGTAGCCAAGGAAGATTTGGCTAAAGTACTCCTCATAGCCCTGAAGGCGGGACCACCCGAATCCTGGGAGGGTCCCACCTCCGTGGCCACGACAGTGGATGGTACTCCCGCCGCCGACGCACCAAGAGGGAGACTTGGGACTGAGAGCATCAATCCCGAAGCCTCCCCCCCAGGGCCGAAGGAAGAAGTCCGTGTACTGAACTCCGACCCAAGAGCCGGAGTTGGAGCAAGGGTCGGGCCCGACCCTAACACCTCCACAGGTTCCACCAGCACCGGCTCCAAAGGTGCCGAAGCTGTTGGAGGAGGAACCACAGTAGGGGAGTGGACCATCGGCTCCGAAGCCAAATGGGCTGGAGCCGAAACTAGCTTTGGAACACCGGAGACTGGAAGAGTCGAAGGAGCACCCTGTCGATGTCCGAATCAGACATCTTGGATGACCTAGAGGATACCGATCGGGCCCGAACCGATTTCTCCATCGGCTCCGAAGGGCTCGGGGACCGGCTCCGAAAGGACTCAACAACTATCGGCTCCGAGGAAGGTTTCAAGGAAATTTCCCTCGGTGCCGATAAGGACTTCGGTTCCGAGGGGGAAGAGTCTGAGCCGGTAACCCTGATCGGCTCCAATATCAGTGGAGCCGATGAGGGTGACCTGCCTCTCGATGCCCCAGACCTCGGCTCCGAAACCAGAGGGGTCGAGGCTGGAGGCATCGAGGCAGACCATTCCGACCTTGGCTCCGAAGTCCGTGGAGCCAATGGAGAAGTCTGCTTAGATTTTTTAGCGGTCGGTTCCGACTGACTGGTCGGAGCCGACGCTTTCTTCTTTTTAGAAGGAGACAGAGAGGAAGATAAAGCCTCCTTGAAGGAAGGCTTGATTAATCCCTTGATGATTAATTTGTTTTTCCTCTCCTGGAGGACTCTAGAAGAGAACGCGTGGCACACACTACACGACTCTTGTAAGTGCTTAGCACCTAAGCAATAGACGCACGAGGCGTGGTCGTCCGTTATGGATATTTTAAAACCACACCTCGTGCATTTCTTAAACCCGGAGGGTTTGTGTTCTTTCGACATAACTGCTGCCAAAGAACCAATAAATGTGCAAACAACACTAAACTTTCAGTTAAAGACAGTACAATACAACAACTTTAACAAATATTATATATATATATATTTTTTTTTTTTTTTTTTTAAACACTAACAGTAAACAGACAAAAAAGAGTGAAAGATAGAAAGAGAGTCAAGACCCTCTAACTTAAACGGGTACTTGACCCAAGAAAAATACACAAGCAGCAAAGTAACAGGGGAAGGCCCCTCTAACTAAAACGGGAAACCTTCCCTGACTAAAAAAATCACGAATTTACTAACAGAAATTCACGAAACACACTAATATAACAACAATAGCTGTTAAAACAGCTTTTGGGTTCAAAGTAAGGAAATTTGTGACAGGAAAAGCCTAACAAATAGTACTTAGCCCAGCCAATGTTGAGACCACGTCTAAGCTTGTTAGCGGCAAACGAGATCTGGGGGATTAGTGGTGGTGCATCCTGGGATAAAGATAGCTCAGCCAATTAGAGGCCTCGCTCTATAGCATAAGCGTGCCGAGTCGGAGCCGAGGGATCGGCTCCGAACCCATCAGTTCAGAATGTAGGCGAGATAGGATCACATAACATCTAATGCTATGGCTGCTAGGTCAGTATTGGGAATAGCATATAATAACTTAAAGGACTGAGGAACTTTATACATCCTATCTGCCTTTTTATGTGCAGCTGGCTGACTATCAGGAAAATTGCAGGCAGTAACACACACACACACACACACACACACACACACACACACACACACACACAGCAGACAGAACAGAAGGAATGTGTGTGGGTTCTGGAAATGCCTTCTGAATCAACTCATTGTATTTTCTAAGGAACTGAGAAACCTTGGTGTTCTCCCAATGAAAACATTGGCACTTTCTAGCAGCAGTCTCAGAGAAAGAGAAACCTCAACAGGGAGAATCAGAAACTGAGTTCTTCTCCGAGTCTGTATCAGAAATCTAAGGAGAAACCCTGTATCTGTCCCTTCATTTCCTGTTCAGATTCAGAATCTTGAATCTTACCAGGAAAAGAGGTATCCTTTCTTTTACAAGAAGCTACTTTGCAAGAAGGATCAATAGCCTGGATTAAACCATTAGCTAGACCTAGTAAACTATTACTGTCTAAGGAAATTTGAGTGTGTGTAGACACAATGCTGAGTTTCTGTTCTTTTTGACAGGAAAAAATAGGGCCGGCCATGTTAATAATGGCAGCAGCAGCTTTCCCAGTGATGGGCACAGCATTCTGACACAACAGGGAAACCTTCCCTGTTCCTTCTCCCTGGATCATCAAGTAGCTCTTCCTTGCCCATTGATGTGACTCCAGTGGCAGATCTTTTAACCTACAGATCAGATCTAAATTGTAGAGTTTTGCAAAGGTATGTAGCGATGCTCAAGTAGCCTCTGAACAAATATCAGCAACAGCTGTATTTTTAAATAAAACCACTAAATTAGCCTTAACTCTAGTACAGTAGCCTTAGGAAACATAGGTAGAGTCTTATTATGTTTAATCTAATAAAATTTATTGCAATTGTAACGCAATCTGGCAAGGATTACTTTAAATACCTTATGTATCAAACAAACGACTGTGCATTTTTCCTGTAAGGTTTGTCTGTGTCTACATAATACCTAAACTGGCAATGGACATCCATACAGTACAAGTATCCCTCACAATTACAGTAAGCTGTAAAGAAGATAGGCAAATAAACATATTGGTTTAAGATAACTTGTCTTGAAAATTACTCTAACCTTGTGAAAAAATCACTAAAGGAGGCTCACTGATGGACTCAAATTTCAGAAATGTTCATAGCTAAGGTAATACCAATAAAGAAAAGTGTTTTCTGATAGAGTTTTAGGTCTGTTATAACAGCTGACTCAAATTGAACTTGTATCAGGCACTGGATTGCACACCAGAAGCCTTTATAGAAACATCCCTTTAAACATGAAAATTAAATATGGCAGCAATATCAGATTTTAATTGAAAAATAGCTTAAACCATTTTCAACTATACCACACATGGACAGGAACAGAGAAGTGATCTAATCCCCTTGATTCATCTAAACCAAGAAATGTGTTCAATTAGCTTGTAAGTCATTCTACGATGGGGAAAGGATGCTTATAACTCTGCCTGAAAAGTCTGGATCACTGTCATCTACTGGATGTAGAGAAGCCAAGTAGTAAGTCAAAGAGAATAAACATCCAGGCAAGACGTGTCTGATGAATGGGGCAACAGATTCCTTGTTGATCTCACTAACAGAGGCGTCAGCAATAGATGGGGGAAAAAAGATTTAACCAGACCACCCTGGGCTGATAAAGACCTAGGCAGCTTTCTTTGACTTTTAAAAGCTTTGTTTTATGTATGGGTATCATCCTCATCAAAGGGCATGGGGGAAAGGAGTAGACAAGTCCTGTAGACCATTGGTGGGGTAAATCATCCATTGGTGGTCTTCCTAGTGACAAAATGAGAGGGAATAAATTTCTGCACTGGTGTTAGTTGGATATGTAAACAGGTACAGCAGCAGCATTTCTCTTATTTTCAAAAGAGTGCTGTAAAGACCCTGAGGGATCATTCATAGATTATCAGCAGGGACCTGTTCAGTTTCTTTGCCAAAGAACTGAACCCTTGAAAATATAAACTCCAACCAGAAAATGGCTAGTGAACATGTCCTTTTCCCACACTATCACAACCTCCTGGCATGGGAATAGGCTTCAGTTCCTCCTTACCTGCTAATATATCATATGACTGCCATGTAGTCTGTCTGTATGATCAGGATCCCTGCTTGAAGTGAGTCCTAGAAGGCTTTAAGGGCTAAAGGATTGCTGTCATTTCCAGAGCACTGATATATAGTGAGCATTCCAATGACATCCAGGCATCCTGAACCAGCTACCCTCTCTAATGCCTAACAACAAAAGGGCTAATGTATCCATAGTGACAGCAGCTGTGGAAGGTAGAAGATGGAAGGGGTCTTCCTAAATAAATACCATCTACAGCAATCCGCTACATAAGTATTGTTTGAAAATCTGATATATGTAAATTTGTTATTCCATAAAATCCACCTTTTGAAACCACTGGACCTGAACAGTCCACTGAAGAGCATTCCTATTAAATCTTCTAAGACTGATCCTAGGAATTGCTGATGCCATGGGATCCAGCACTCTGAGACAATTATATGCCACTGTTGTGGAAGATTCCAGATGTCACAACTCTAACAGAACTTTCCATTACATTAAATGCCACTGAGAGGGCTGCAGCGGAGACTTGACTATTTTCAAGGTTATTCCCAAAGTGTGGAACAAAGCATTCAGAGAGTCCTTCACTATGTTCATTACAGTTGGGGCAGTGAGGTGATAGTCATCCATGTATGGGAACACTTTGGCTCTGTGTAGACACAAGTCACTGCAACCACAGAGTGCATTTGGTGAACATTCTGAGGGGCTGAGGTGAGACTGGAATGTAGAGTCCAGAACTGGTAGTGATCGGCTCCAATTCTGAAACACAGATATCTCCTGAATCTTTTGCCAATTTTTATGTAGAAGAAGGTATCCTGGAAGTCCAAAGAGCATGTCCCTCAACAATAAAAGGAAAGGATGATTGCATCAACATAATGCAAAAGTTGTCTTTAGGGATGAATAACATGCACCTAAAGGGGGCTTGAGGTCCTTTGGCATTTAAAAAATGAAGTGGTATCCATACCCTTTAGGATATGGAGGAACCTCCTGAAAGGTTTTTTTTTTTGTAACAGGCTTAGGATCTGTTCTTTTGTTGATTCCTTTTAATGGCTTGGTGCTTCTACAAGGGGAAGCAACATGGGCATGGGATTTAATAAAAAGGGATTTTGTAGCTTTTTGATATTACAGTCCTCACCATCCTGTCATTGATGACAGTCTGCCATGCCAACATATGAAAGAACAGGCAACCCCCAACTGTCATCAGAGAGGAGCAATTGGACAAGTTTTTGAGGCTTTTGGTGTCCTCCCATAGGGGGACCATAACTGCCTGAGTATTTCAGAGAACTCCAACCAGGGCCACACCACTTTGAAAGTTGCCCTTAATATTCAAGTTGTTTCAAGAGTCTTGGATATTTTGTTTGCTACATAGAAACCACATCTGCAATAGTCTCTTCTGAGTTTTGGAGAAGGTTCTTTAAGGAGCTGGAAATGTAACAGTTACTGCTGTAAAGGTTTTGCACTGCTGCTCCATATTCTGCATACGTGTCTTAACCTTGAGTCTAATTATTTTTGGACCAAAAAGAAAACATCTGTGAAAGTCACCTTTGTGGCCTCACTGAAGATAGTCAACCTGAGACAGCAGGAGAACAGTAATGCTAGATGTCACAGCTCTATCAGAACCTTCCACTGCCTTAAATGTTGCTCACATGCTAAGGTTTGCTATGGTCAAAACAGATGCAGATTGGGACTTCATATTATCTAAGTCCATCTAACTAATATTTGCTGGTGTGGATCATTTTATCAAGTGGTTCACCTAGCTCAGTGTCATAAGGAAAACTGTAGTGGATGTGAAGTAGCACTTCCCTAACTGGTCAGTGGCTCTGGACTCGTTGTCTTCAACTAAAAAGCAGGTGCTAATGGAAAAAAATAAGCATATTTTTTTCAAATATCAGAAAACTACAATTTTTCATGCTTTCCATTTTCCAACCTGTTTGCTTAAAAAAATCTCGTCTGCAGCGTAATCAGAGAACATTAGTCTAGACTTCTACCTGTATAAAACATGAGAAATTATTATATTTTAATATACATATAACATGATCAATACACTTTTACACCCCCAGCAGCCCAAGCTCACATTATATTGCTTATATCCAGCTTATCTTGTTACAGTGTAAACCTTGGATACATTGCAGTCACCTTAAGTTTGCTAGCTCAATCTTTATTGGCAAAACATGTTTATCTTCTCCTTATTCTGTTTTGCATATGCAAACATATTTGATCCTCCATAAAAAATATTCTAAAGCTAAATGGATATAGCAACTTGAACCACACACCTGCCATTTGACATCCCCTAATTACAGAGATAAACTCACTTCTATTCTGCCTAGTGAATAATAATTTTCCACAAACACACCAGTGTTTCCAATTTTTAATAATTTCCCCTTCTACCTTAATTTTATCAGGAACAACTCTTTCTCCTGGGATAACTGCATCTATACTAATATATGTCCTGCCTGCTTTCTCATGGCCAGATTTGCAGCATATACATAATGCGCCTTTTCAATTAAAAAATCTTGCTGTGGAGTAACAGTCTAGTTGCTTATCTGTACTTTCTTAAAGTCTGCATACTCTATTTCTTGCTGTTTTTCTTTCTTTTCTCTGTGAGTTCTATCTTATAACTCTGCTATTTGTTGAAACAATTCTTCTTGAGAAGCCTCATGCTCAGTCTTTCCTTCCTTACAGTCTCTGATTTCTGTAGTTCTATCAATTCATCTAAATAGCTACTTAAAGCTTCTTCTGTTCTTTCCATCCTCTGTCATTTGACTTTACATATTTCTACAGTGTTCTAATTATTTTAAACACTTCTGAGTACATATGATTTATTTTTTATCTAAATTAATAGAAGCCATCTCCTGTACCAAAGCTGAAACTTGACTGCTTCTTTGACTAAGAGCTGCACATCTATTTTCAACCAGAGTTCTTTCTTCTTTTCTGCTTTATTTTCTCTTACTCTCTTCAGATTTCTTTTTGCTGACATCTAGGCAGCACTGTGACTAACTACTAGCTGAATTTTACAAAAAGTGTTCACTTGTACTGAGTTTCTTACAGTTATTTAATTATTCACACTGGGACAGCACAAATCAACCTGCTGCTTGGAGTGCATCCATCTTAATAATTTGTCTGATCTTAATAATTTGTCTGAATGACGTGCTGCAGGGATGTGATATGTGGCAGCCTTTAGTGTTATGCTGCTGAAAACATAGTGTCATGTTTAGGAATCTCCAACCAGAAATTCCACTTACTGGGAGGATATCAGAATTGCTGCTACCACATCAGGAGATACCAAAGATGCTTTAATGATTACTGACTTTATCCATAATTGGTGAGACCATCCAAAAAGTTTGCTGGGAGGATCTAAAGACATTCTACAGCATTTAGAGTGGAGGGCACTGGGTCAGATGTCTGACTGTTCTCCTGCTTTATCTCCAAGATTTTCTGAACGTAGGGTTCTTAGTAGGGATGTTGGGTAGTCATTGTCCTATGCATCACTGTTCATATCAATGGCTGGAGATTCCTTGGAGGTTGTCTGTATGCTCCCTCTTGTTATAGACCTTCTTATGCATCAGAAGAAGCAGTGACTTAGAGGATGAAGAAAGACATTTTGGGAGCTGAAATGAAAGATGGGAACTGCTGCACAGCCTGGACCCTACCATTCTGTGTGGGAATCTGAGAAGCTGGCTGATCAGAATTGTTTGCCAGTACAAAAGCAAACACTGGCCCAGATGTGACTGAGTGGAACAACAGCACCACAACACAGAAGCAAGTTGGCTATGGATTGGGTTTGGGGTCAGGAGCAACATCTGAACTTCACAAGTGCCATATACAACCCCAGATATCAAAGGCATGAGTAGCAATTTTGGCAATGAAAAAGTAAAGTGAGCACTTACACTGACACTGAAACCTCAGCGCTGAAGCTGGATTCAAGCAGCTGGATGAGAGAGGGCAGTGTCAACTCTAAGGAAATTGGATATGGAGTCAACAGGAATGAAGCCAATATCATCATTATCCCCTCGAGCCACAAGCTCTAGGGATCTAAACCTCACCACAACAATAAATAGGATGTGCTGGAGGGATAGATTCCTGTCCCAGAGACTTCCCATGCTTTGGAACAAGATTCCAATCTATATTAGGCAGAGCTCCTCGCTAACACTCTTCAAGAGAAGCCTTGACGAGTGGATGGGAAACAGAAAGTTTACCCCGGGGATCACTTCAGTGGCTCTGCTGGACAGAGGCACAGGGAACTAATCTAAGGGGGCAGCGAAAGCCAACACATTCTGGCTAGGCTTATAAATGCCTTCAGGCAGATAGTCTAGTACCTACCTATGAACCTATCAATCTTGATGTCATTTATGCACAGAACAGCATCACTTGATTATGAACTGATCTTGGTTGGTACATCTGCATCAGTAAATCACCCACTGTTGCCAGTCTTCTCAAGGTCAGTGCCAAAAGGGTGTGTACCAATGAAGAAGAATCATTCTCCTTGTTCTTTGAGGGCATGTTGACAAAGGGGAGTGTCTATTCCCAGCCAAAATCCCTAGTGAAAAATTGAACATTTTTGTGGGAAAAAAAACAAGGCATGTATAAGCTTCCCATAGTCAACATCAAATATGATAGAAGTAGGGGGCATTGGTGGTATCATCATTAATTAGAAGTTATGTATCTACCATAACGCTCCATGTTAGCTGTCCTCTCTCGCCTTCTTTCTTGCTGGACGGGTTTGGAGCCGATCCTCGGCTCCAACTCGGCACTTGCTAAGCTCGAGAGTCACTTTTACCAGCTCGAGGCAGCCCCATATCCCATGATGCAAGGCGGTGATTACCCAGATCTCGTTTGGTATCTAGAGGAAACTGCCCATAATCTTCCCACAAGGAAAGAAGAACTACTAACCTGAGAAGGCTGTAAGGGGAACCCAGGTAACTAAGGTCTAGAGCTAACTGGTGTCCAAGGAAGAACAATCTCCCAGATAAGAAGGAAGTTCAAGGTCTGTCCAGGCTAGGGGGACAGGAGGGAGGGACGCAAGAAAGAAGGCGAGAGAAGACAACTAACATGGAACGTTATGGTAGGTACATAACTTCTAAATGTTAAGTTGTCAATCTCGCCTTCATTCTTGCTGGATGGGACCGCGTCCATAGCACCTCTATCCTGGGTGGCTCAATGGAACAGACTCTTGAGAACTGTGGAACCAAAACTTGCTCTGTCCCTGGAGGCCAAGTCCAATTTGTAATGAGAAATGAAGGTATGAGGAGTGGCCCAAGTGGCTGCTGCACAAATAGTGTCTAAGGGTAGTCTAGCCTGAAAAGCTGTAGATGTGGCTAGACCTCTGGTAGAATGTGCTTTAGGTTTTGAGATCAGTTGTTTGCCCCTAAGCTGATAAATGTGAGAAATAGTGGAAGACAGCCATCTAGATAAGGTCACCTTAGAAACAGGGAGACATTTCTTATTTTCAGCATAAGAAAGAAAAAGCTGATCAGACTTCCTAAATTGCTTTGTTCTGTCCAAGTAATATCTGAGTTGGCGATGAACATCTAGGCAATGCAATTTTTGTTCCGCCTTGTCAGAATGATTGGGGAAAAATACTGGAAGATCAATAGATTGGTTTAAATTTGTCTTAGAAGCAACCTTGGGCAAAAAGGACGGATTAGTTCTCAAGGATACTCTATCCTTGTGGAAGACCAAGTAAGGGGGACGAACACAGAGAGCATGTAGTTCAGACACTCTCCTAACCGAGGTAATAGCAACTAGAAAGAGTGTCTTCCAAGAAAGAAATTTTAATGAGCATGTAGCAGCCAGTTCGAAAGGGGGAAGTATCAAGGATGCCAGCACTAAATTTAGGTCTTACTGCGGTGGAGGATCCCTAACAGGGGGCTTAAGTAGGAATACCCCTCTGAGAAAGGCTTTACAAAGTTTGTGAGACATAATGTTCTGGTCTGCAAATCCGACGTGGAAATTCGAAATTGCTGCCAACTGGACTTTAACTGTGGAAGAAGAAGAACCGGAGTGAAAAATTTCAGCTAGAACGTCCAAGACTGACTGAATAGGGGCAGTAAAGGGATCTATGTTCTTAGACTTTGCCCAAAAGGAGAAATGTTGCCATTTGCTAGAGTAAATCCTTCTGGAAGAGGACTTTAGAGAAGCTACTATGATATCTCTAACGGGGTTAGAGATCATAGGAAGCCTGGCTAAGGAAGGAAGTGGAGCAACCAAGCGGTGAGGTTGAGGGAATGAATTGACCGGTGCAGTTGACCCGACTGGTGGGTCAGAAGATCCGGAACTGGGTCCAGATGCCAAGGCTGCACCAAGAGATGGCGATGAAGGAACGGGAACCAAATTTGTTGAGGCCAGTAAGGGGCAATGAGAATCAGTTTGGCTCTCAAGACGGTAGCTTTCTGGAGTACTTGAGGTATTAACGGAAAGGGGGGAAAAGCATAAAGAAGTAACCGGGGTCAATCCTGGGTCAGAGCGTCTCTGGGGGGATGGCCCGGAAGTGGAAAGAGAGAGAAGAAGTCTGGGCATTTGCTGTTTTGGGGTGTAGCAAAAAGGGCGCAGCATGGGCGGCCCCACTTCTGAAAAATCTCTTTCACTATACATTGTTTGAGAGACCACTCGTGAGGCATGAGTATAGCTCTGCTCAATCTGTCCGCTATGATGTTGGTTTTCCCGGGGATATGTGTTGCAATCAGAAACCGATGAGAGGAGATCGCCCATTGCCAAAGTCTGAGAGCTTCTCGACACAAAGGATAGGACTTGGTCCTGCCCTGTTTGTTGATGTACCAAACTACGGACATGTTGTCCGTGTGAACTGCAATAGTTCCTAAAGGAAGAAAGTCGTTGAGGGCTTGCAATGTTAAAAGCACTGCTCTCATCTCTAGGACATTTATGTGCAGGTGGTATTCGAACGGTTGCCACGTGCCATGGACCATCCTGCCCTGATAATGCCCCCCCCACACCCGATCAGGGAGGCATCCGAAGTGACCGTGGCTACCGGGGCCGGGGGGACAAATGGTCTGCCCTGATGGACTAGGGGGGAAGAAGTCCACCAGGATAGATGGTTCTTGCAGGTCTGTGTCACAAGGATTTTGTGATGCATGGGCAACTGCTGGAAGGACCATTGGGTAAACAACATCCACTGTAGGAGATGCATGTAAAAACGGGCCAGGGGAAGAAGTGTGATGGCAGCTGCCATAAGGCCTAACACTTTCAGAACCAACCTGGCTTGTACCTTTTTGCTGAATAGGATGATCCAAACATGGTTTTGGATATCCAGAATTCTTTGGTTTGTTAGGTTTGCTGACATCCGAGTAGTGTCTAGATCTGCGCCTATAAAGGTAATAGATTGGCAAGGCGATAAGGAAGACTTTTCGAAGTTGACTGAAATCCCTAACTGGCCGCAGAGACGTAGAGTGTAATCCCTGGCCTGGAGAAGTTGATGGCTGGTGGTGGCTGAGAGGAGCCAGTCGTCTAGGTACGGAAACACCTGGAATCCCTGACGTCTCAGGTGAGCCATGACCACTGCCATGCATTTGGTGAACACTCTGGGGGCTGTAGTGAGACCAAAGGGCAGGGCTCTGAACTGAAAATGACTGGTCCCCAGCCGAAAGCGGAGAAACCTTCTGGAGCGTCTGTGGATTTTTATGTGATAGTACGCATCTTGAAGGTCTATGGAGCACATCCAGTTGTTTTTGCCCAGAAAGGGCAAAATCGATTGCAGTGTGACCATCCGAAATCTTGCCTTTTTGACAGACTTGTTTAGCCTGCTGAGGTCTAATATTGGTCTCCAGTCTCCCGTCTTTTTGGGGACCAAAAAGAACCTTGAGTAGATTCCGGACTCTAAATGATCTGTTGGAACTGGCTGGATGGCCCTTTTCTCTAGAAGCTTTGAAACCTCTAGCTTTGCAATTTCCCTTAGACCGGGTGGAACGTCTGGAAGGGATCCTTTTTGAGGGAAGGGGCTTTTCTCGAAAGGTATTTTGTAACCCTCGGATATGATCGACTGTACCCATTTGTCTTGAGAGAGGGAAAGCCAGGCTTCTGGGTACAGCGACAATCTCCCCCATGACTGCCTCCAAGGGTGGGCAGTCGGGCAACACCTCAGGGATGATGGAAGGGCTTGTCAGAGAGAGGCTCTCTGCTGCCCTGGTTCTGCAGACCCCCTCTGCCTCTAGGGTGGCGTCTGTTGTTATTACCCCCTCTGCCTCTGGGGGTAAACTGACCACTTGCGTCAGGTGTGACTCCCTGTGATTTTCGGAACCACATTTTCCCTCCCTTCTGACCTTTGGGATAAGGTCTAGAAGGGGTGGGGAAACGGACTCCTACGGCAGAAAGAGTCTTGCCGTCTTGCTCGCACCTGGTCAAAGTGTCCTTCACCTGAGGTCCAAACAAAGTTGTCCCATCAAAGGGAGAGTTTGTGAAGGATGCCTTAAAGGGGTCTGCCAAATTGCAAAGCCGCATCCAGGACTGACGTCTGAGAGCCACTCCTGTGCCTGCGGCTCTACTCGCCCCATCGGCTGCATAACAAATGAGCCGCATGGAGGAGTTAGGGAATTTAGGATTCCCAGCTGAGAGGCAATCTTCTCTTGAGCCCCAGCAGCTGACGGATCCTGTACTACCTCACCCAATTCTTTGAGGATATCTCTTTGAAGTCGGGTGAAGTGACATAAATAATTCAGCGAACGCATGGCAAAGGTCGCTGAGGAAAACATCCGCTTACCATACCTGTCCATGGTCCTAGAGTCCTTGTTAGGAGGATGGACTGGTCCGGAAGGATCTGCAAGTTCCTTTTTGGTGGCAGCCGCCACCACCATGGCATCAACCGGGACACCTTTGGTGAGAAACTGTTTTTCAGTGGGGGCCGTGATAAATTTAGAAGGCCTCCTGGGGACTGGTTCCACCGAATCAGGAGATGCCCATGCCTTTCGAGCTATCACGTCCATGAGGGGGTCGAAAGGCGGAGACACCCAGGAGGTGGAGGGTTGAGATCCAAAAGCCTCCAGGTATACCGATTCATCCTCGGAGGGATTAATGGAGGGCCAGTTCCCCCTCTGTTTCAGGAGTTCAAGGATGTCTGAAAAGGAGACATCCTCAGAGGGGGATCTTAGGGACCCTTCCGACTCATCTAAGTCGGTATCTGATGTCGTAGACTCAGGGGAGTCTAAGTGCTTCCTCTTGCAGGTCCTCTTATGTGGGGGTTCCCCTGAAGGATCAGGAAAAACCTCGGAAGAGTAAGTTCTTCCCAATGGGGAAACCTGGGGCGATGGATCTCTGGGCCCGGGAGCAAGAGAGTGGGAAGAGATATCTACAGGCACCATAGAGGGAGGAGCTAATGGGACCGACTGCTGACTGAGCTCGGGGGCTAGCACACTCCTCATCACCTTGAAGGCTCCCCTCCCGGGGAGGACCGAGAGCTCTCGCTCCGAAGAAACAGGAATCCCCTGCCCCACCGAAAGGGAAGGCTCCGAAGCAGATGTCGGCGCCAAGCTCACCAAGGCCGAAGCTCCGAGAGGGAGAACGGGGTCAGACAAGGGTCCGATGCCACTCGCCCCCTCGGAACCGACCAGGGAAGCCCAACGACCAGATCCCTCCAAGGACGGTCTCAAGGAGGAGATAGGAGTCGAAGACGACAGAGCCGAAAGGGGTGGTATCGGCTCTGAAGCACCAACAGTCACGGTACCAATAATCTCCGGCTCCGAGCTCTGAAGGAGAGTCGAAGGAGGAATTTCTGGAGAGTGTGGAATAGCGGTCGTCTGCTGAGATGGGCTATGGAGCATCTGGGCCAGTGCCTGTGATTTCAGCAGTCTACTCACCACTCTCTCCAAGTCATGGTCTGAGAGTCTGGAAGACCTTGAGGATCAGCTCCGATGGCTCCGCTCCAAAAGTAAAGGAGAGGCCGGAGCCGAGTGGATAGACTCCAGCGAAGGAGATCTAGATCTCTTTCTCAACAGAGCCATCAGAGCCGAAGAACCTTCGGTTGCAGTTGGAGCCGACAGCTTGTCGGCTCAGAGCTGGGTTAGAGATGTGTCGGCTCCAGCCGGAGCCGACGCAGGCTTCGAAGCAAGGGTATCGGCTCCAGCCGGAGCCGATACAGGTACCGAAGCAAGAGTATCGGTGCCGATCGGCACCGATACTACAACTTCCAAGAAGGAAGGATCGGCTCCGGACGGAGCCAATCTCGACTCCGAAGGAGTCGGAACCAAGGCCACAGACTTGGACACTGAAGGCTGGGCCTTGGATGGCTTTGAGGGCTTCCCCGAGCCGGACTTAGCCGGGGAGCTCTCAGGCTTGAGAAGACCTCTTAAGATAAGTTTATTTCTATGTTCCTGCAGGACTCTCTGGCTGAAAGAGTGACAAATAGCACAGGAGTCCTGCAGGTGTAGGGGTCCCAGGCAATAAATACAAGAAGTGTGACCATCTGTCAGAGACATCTTCTGACAGCACGAGTCACACTTCTTGAAGCCTGAGACCCTAGTGTCTTTAGACATGACTGAGTTCTAAACACAAACACACACACCACTCAGTCCAAAAATTACACTAACTATACTAAGTACAGGGAAATAAAAATACACAGACATACCTAAACAAATCCTGACAGGAAATTGTTTGGGAGGGTAAGGCCTAAGGCCTGACTAACAAAAAGTATGGATAAAGGAACGGAAACTAACGGGAATAGGGCTAAAGTGAATCGAGGAACAAACAAACTAATAATATGGAAAATTTAAGGTACTAGGATAGTGAAATCTCTCAGAAAGAGTAATTAAATTCACTTACCAGGAGCTGGCAAAAAGCGTGACCTCATGAGCAAAGCGGCAAACGAGATCTGGGTAATCACCACCTTGCATCATGGGATATGGGGCTGCCTCGAGCTGGTAAAAGTGACTCTCGAGCTTAGCAAGTGCCGAGTCGGAGCTGAGGATCGGCTCCGAACCCATCCAGCAAGAATGAAGGCGAGATTGACAACTTAGCATGGTTAACACTGTTAAATGAACTTCTCTTTCAAAAGATAATTCAGCAACATGTGTGAGAAGGAGTCAGTGATGATAGGTGAAGCAGCTTTCACTGTGACTCAAGAAACAGCAGGTGAAGAAGGTATTGTAAAAATGGAAAAAGGAAACGTTTTAATAGGAGGCTCCATACTGGTCTGAGACACTTCAGAACCAGTACAGGAAAAGCACAGTCTTCTAACTGTTTTGTGTTTTTCAGAAACTCAACCATGATAATTCTAGAAGACTTTGAAGCTGAAGGAACATGAGTCTGCAGTGAGTCTCAAGTTGACAGTTTATCAAATAACTTTGGGATTAGTCATCTGTGTCTAAATTTTTTAGCAAATGTAATTGGAGACTTTTCTTTCTGTGTCTCAAAGTGGACAAGGAAAATTCTGAAAAAAGATCACACCTTGAAGGAATGTGGGTTTCCCTAAACAACTTATGCACCTGGTATGCCTACCTTCAGGTGAAATCTTTCCCTGCAGGGGACAGTGATGAAACACATATACCATGACTGCCGAATAGGGCAACTGTCCAAACAACCAGAACAAGCAGAAAAAAAAGTAGAACAGTGCAACACAAATTAAACAGTTTTGCTATTGTTTTTTGAAAACCAGGCAATGTTTAGGCCCCAAAGTGGAAGTTAATATTCAGACAAAAAATAGCCAAAAACTGTGAATGACAATAAAGTATGCCAAAGGAAACAAATTGTTACTCACTACCTGATGAAAACCTACAATAACTGAATAACTGAAACAATAACCTGAGACCACTTGATAGATCATCCATGTACTTTATGTGGCAACAAAGATCTGGAAAGGGAGAGCTGTGTGGTGCATTATATGATTGGGATGAGGTACCATGCAGCCTGAGAAAGTCTGGAGTAAGAAATGGTCTGAATATCTGTATCAGTCTTACGAGTTATGGAGGATGGATTCATGCCCATTGGATCAAGGCGTAGCTGCCTTCCTAACTATTACAGAAAGCTACACAGGGAACACTACTATACTAAGTCCTGCAAGGTACTAAAATCATTTTGTTAGTGTGGTGTAGACAGCACTGATGACACAAAAATGAACAAAATCACTATATCCAGGTGACTATCTTTGTTGAATTGTAGCATCAGTTTTTATTGTATACTGATCCTCACTGGAGGTGCAGCAAGACAGTTTTTTGAAAGCAACTACTGACCAAATAGTGCAATGAAATATTAACCAACCAAGGAAAGACCAAAAGATTTTAACATTTTTAATGCAAACGTTAAGTGCTTTCATCCTCAAATACACAGGACTTTATCAGAACAAATGGTGAATGTTCCCAAGTCTTTAAATAACCCTACCTGGTCACGACCAATAATTTCTTAAAGAGATACAACATGTAAATGACTAAAATCAATGTATTTAAGCAACATAATATAAAACAAAGTCATGCACATAAATACCAAAACAAATAAAAAAGGTCTCCTCCCATAGTCCTTCAGCCGATTCATTCTAGATGCAGAAGCCCACCTATACCAAGTGACAGCCAAACAAAGAGGGCTATCATCCAATCAGCCATGAAGGAGCTTATGCTCCAGCTGATGACCAATCATCCACATGCTATCAGTGAGGGTAGTGGCCTGAGGTAGGGCTTCCTCCTCACCAGACCAGGACTGTCCATGTTTCAGGACAGACACTAACTGTCCCCAGGCTAAGGAAGTAGACATTATCCCTCCATCTTGGCAGCCCCTATCTTTAATGGCATAAGCTATGGGAGAGCTTCTGCTATGTCACTAATGCTATTCCTATGTAGCTGAACTGAGCATTGCATCACTGTAGGAAATCTGACACCCTCCTCTATCTATGCTTGGTCTAGAAAAAAATGGTTGTGACAGCTACTGCCACCACTTTGAGATTACTAAGCCCACAACCCCTAGGCTATGACCACTGTTATCTTTCAAGCTACTGCTTGCAAAGGAACAACTGTCTGGGTCATAGTCAGGGCTTTGTCGATCTATGCTGCAGAGACAGGTGACTATTAATTGTACTTGCATGCCAGGTTTTATTTTATGTAGAGTTTCACTGAAACAGAGAAACGTTTATCTCTAATGATACCAAGATACCAGTGAAGCATGTCTCATTTCATAATAACTCACTGCAGAGGCAGCAGTTCAGATTGTAATGACACTAGCAAGATAACCACTGCCTCATACTACCTTTACAGAATAGGCAGCATGGTTCTTACCTCGCACTGTTCTCAAGACTGTTTGTGAAGGTATACTGGACCATTCTTCTACCAGATTCTCAGTGCTAAGTCAGTAAGGTTGTCTTTTAAGATACTAGTTGAATAGGGATATGTCTAATGTTACAAGTAAGCTGTATCACCACAGACTACAGTGAAGCAGTTAACATAGTGGTAAACCCTCAAGGAACATACTCTTGCTGCATTATATCAAATGAGCTTCTACTTGCTGACTGTGTGGCACATAGGAAAAAAGCCCTGATTATAATCAAGGTGACTTCAGTATGATTATCAGACTGAGTCCATAAGGAGTCAGCCAGGGGATGGGAACTGTGACATTTTCCAAACTCGCATTTCCCAAGGAAAGGGAATGGGTTTTCAACTTAGGGCTAAAGTCCTTAGTGGAGAGCAAGGACTTTAATGTTTCACTGCACATTGTACACTTAATGTATCACTGCATGTTGGAAGTGGGGTGAAATAATGAATAGTCAATAATAAAAAAAAATCAGATGCAACTGTCAAAATGGTACTGTACAGAATTACCCTGATATCCTCTCTTCCTGTTCACTGGACACCTGCATTTAAGACTTCCCTGCTTTTGGGGCCATGGTCCAAAAGGGGTTAGCCTAACAGGTGCTGGACTCGTGTTGAAAATGAAGATCAAAGTGATGCACCAGGACACAGTAGATGGTTGCAGAGGAAATACTTTAAAAATCGGCTTCCACTCACTTCTATTAGCTGTCATCAAACATGATTTTTATTCACCCCCCCCCCCCCGTCACAACTGGTAATTTTCACATTGCAGCACTATATATATGATGACTGTTATGCAGCCCACATAACACAATCAATCTTCACAGTTCTTTTAGTCGGGAACTAATACAATGTTACAGTAAACAAGATAAGAAAATAAAAACGTAAAATACTAAACAGTGAACGTTTATGATCTGACAAAGCAGAATAGTGAAAGGGTAGTGGCACTGTTTTAAGTGTCTTTCCTCCTGTGACCTGATGCTAAGGGCTTGCTTCAGAAAGGATTCTTGCATCTGTAAAACAAATGAGTGGAGTTCCAAGCAATTGTGTCTTCCTGATGCACATAAGATGGTGAACAGACTGTTACAGGATAAAACCACTCCTACTCCTAGTCGGGGCTCATAGAACGTATTATTTTCAAAGTCAAAGTACAACTTTTGTGAATGTATGCTCAGATGTTGAAGTTGCAGCTTCATATATACCCTGAACAGAATTTTTTTAAATTATACAGTAGAAAGAGCAGCTACCCTAGTAGACTGTCTTAACTGCATCTGAAGGTATTTATTGTATCTGCCATAACAGAAAAATACAGTGGGTTAAGCCATCTGTAAGGATCTATATATACAGTGATCAGCAGATCTTGGACAGCAATCTGGTCAGTCAGAAGAAACTCCAGTTTTGTACCTACCATAAATGTAGATGTTCGAGTGCTCATACAGCTGCAGTCATTACAGATGAGTTATCCTGCCGTCAGGCGGGTCCTCGGTCGGCTGAATTCCAAAGTCTAGGTCCAGCGTCGGTTGTCGTTGCTTCTTCCCTGACGTCAGTGCGGCAGGGGTATAAAAGAGGCAGTCGATGCCATCTTCTTCAGTTTTTCTTGCCCCAGATGTCAGGTGCCCCCAAAAGGAAGGCAAAACATAAATTTATGTAATCATGCAATATAGAATAATCAAAAAACATTAGTTGCAAGCAAATACACCATAAAAGAATACCCCAAATAGGTTGTATGAGGAGGTGTTTGTCATAAGGCCTGTCCTAAGAGGGGACGGAGGGTAACCTGGACTGCAGCTGTATGAGCACTCGAATATCTACATTTATGGTAGGTACAAAACTGTACTATGTTCATCGTGCATACAGCTGCAGTCATTACAGATTGGGAAGAATCCCAAAGCTAAGTAGGGGTGGCAGGCACTAAGTGGAACTAGGAGGAGCAAGGATGCCCTGCAAGACTGCTGTGGCAAATCCTGCTCTAGATTTAGAGTATAGTGGAAGGTGATAGTGCTTAGAGAAAGTGTGCACTGAACTCCAAGTGGCTGCTTCCAAGATGTCCTTGGCAGGGACACCCCTGAGGAAAGCTGCAGAGGTAGCTGTGGCCCTGGTGGAGTGGGATCTGATGCATGTAGGCACAGTTTTTCCATGAAATGAGTTACAAAAGCGTATGCAGTGGGCTATCCATTTTGAGATTGTCTGTTTGGAAATAGCCTTTCCTTGAGCACCTGTAGCATAGGACACAAAGAGTTGCTCGGATTACCTGAATGGCTTTGTCCTGTCCAAATAATAGCTAAGTTGTCTGTGAATGTCCAAGGAATGTAGTAGTCTTTCCCCTTTGTTTTGTGGATTAGGATAAAAGGTAGTTAAGTGGATAGTCTGATTCAAAGCTACACTGGATACTACCTTTGGCATAAAGGTAGGGGTGGTTTGTAGGAAACTCTGTCCTGATGGAAAATGATGAAAGGTTGCACAGCCATGAGGGCCTGTAGCTCCAAAACCCTGCGTGCTGAGGTAATAGCCAGAAGGAAGGCTGTTTTCCATGACAAGTATTGTAGTTCTGTTGAAGAAGCTGGCTCGAAGGGAGGAAGGGTCAGCTTTTCCAATATGAAGTTAAGGTCCCAAGCAGGGATTGGTGGTTTCCTTGGGGGGTTTATATTCTTTGCCCCTCTGAGGAACTGCCTTAAGAGAGGATGAGAGAATAAAGGAGGATCTGTGTTGTATTGTGCAGAAATGGCTGAAGTGTGTATTTTGATGGAGGAGAAGGAAAGTCCACTGTTTAATATCTCAGCTAGGTACTGTAAAATTTCAGGTAAATTTATTACCCAAGGATTCTGGCCCCTTTTCTTGATTCCAAGCACAAAATCGTTTCCATTTGGCGGAGTAGGCTTTTCTAGTAGAAGGTCTTCTGGCCTCCAAGATGACATCCTGCACCTCCTTGGAGAGGAGGGTCTGTTGGGAAATCAAAGAATTCTCCATGCAGCTAGATTTAGGGTTTTGAGCTAGCTGTGAAGGGTTTTGTAGTTGTGCTGGGACAACAGAAGCGGGACTAGAGGTAGGATCCATGGTGGGGAATGTGTCAGGCTCTTCAGGAGCGGATACCAGTGTTGTCTTGGCCAGTCTGGAGCAATGAGAATCATTTTTGGCCTCTCTGCTCTGGCTTTTAATAGGACTTTGGGCAGCAGAGGAAGAGACGGAAAGGCATAGACTGTCAATGTTGTCCAACTGAAAGAAAGTGCGTCCACTTTCCAGGTCTGAGGATGATAGGTCCTTGAACAAAATTTTTTCAACTGGTAATTTCTGTGGGTAGCAAAGAGATCTATGTCTGGCTGTCCCAATGCCTGAGTTATCTTTGTGAAAACTTGAGGATGCAACTTCCATTCGTGTGGATCTGTCATATTTCTGCTTAGGCTGTCTGCCAGTGTGTTTTCCTTCCCTGGCAGGAATTGTGCCTGCAGTTGAATTTGTAATTCCAGTGCTGTGTTCCATAGGGTCATGGCTTGCCTGCACAGGGGGTATGAATGAGTTCCCCCCTGTTTGTTTATGTACCACATCACTGTGGTGTTGTCTGTCCTTATCAATAGCTGGCCTGGAAGCAGTAGGTCTTTGAAGGTCATAATAGCATTTTGCACAGCTAGCATTTCCTTTTGGTTGATGTGTAGGTGCTTCTCTTTTTGGGACCATTTTCCCTGAATGCACTGATCTGTCATGTGTGCTCCCCAGGCGTAGTCTGAGGCGTCTGTTGTGATGATTTGAGTTGCTTGAGGTACACAGAAAGGGAGACCTGTGTTTCTTTAGCATGCTTGAGCCCACCACAGAAATTCCTTTTGAAGGCATGGAATTAGTGGTATAATTGTTTCCAAGCTGTGGCTGTGGCTTTTTTAGGTACCATTGAAGTTTCCTCATATGCAGCTTTGCACATGGGATTAGTAGGATGCAAGATGCCATGAATCCCAGAGCCTGCAGGACTTTTCTTGCAGTCAGCCTGGTGAAGGTTGCCATTTTGCTGAAGTATTGAGACAGTTGCCCTTGTTTGTCTGGCGTGAGGTAGGCCATCTGGGTGGTTATAGTCAAGCTGGCACCCAGGAAAATAATTTGTTGAGAGGGTATTAGTTTTGATTTCTTTTTGTTGACTGTGTATCCCAGGAAGTTCAACAGTTTTATTACAAACGCCAGGTGCTGCAGTAGTATGTCCTTGCTGTCCGCTTGGATCAGGCAGTCATCCAGATATGGGTAGATTTGTATTCCTTGTAGTCTGCAGAAGGTGATTACTGATGCCAGGCATTTCGTAAACACTCTGGGTGCAGTAGATAAGCCAAAGGGCAATGCAGAGAATTGATAAAGGGTTGAACCTGCAAGAAATCTGAGGTATCTTCTGCAATCTTGTCTGATAGGGACATGCAGGTATGCCTCCTTGAGGTCCAATGTTACCAGCCAAGACTCCTTGCCCAGCATGGGAAGAAGCTGCTGTAATGTGAGCATCTTGAATTTTGGTACCTGTAGGTATGTGTTTAGGATGTATAGGTCTAAGATAGGTCTCCAATCTTTGTCTTTCCTTGGTACCAGGAATAGTCTGGAATAAAACCCTTGACCTTGCTCTATTGCAGGTACCTCTTGAATCGCTTTCATGTCCATGAGAGCTGAAATTTGTTTTTGTGCCTCTGCCCTTTGATTTTGTGGCAGGTTTGGCATGCATGCCTCTCATATTTGGAAGGGTGTGAAAGTGGAACCTGTAGCCTCTGTCTATAATATCCAGAATCCATTTGTCTTTTGTAACAATATGCCAATTTTTTGAGAATAACGCCAGTTTTCCGCCCAAAGGTGCTGCCATTAATGCTTTGCTTGGCAGGTATAGGGGGAAGTCATTGTGTCTGTTTTCTAAATGACTGTGATATATCTTCTCCACCTCTTGGGGTTGGTGCTTGCCACTGTCTGGCTCTGAAAGATCCTTGAGGTTGCCCTCTACCCCTTGGGTGTCTGTATCTGCCCCTTTGAGGTCTGTCCGTGGCTGGAAAGGACCAATTTTTTGAAGGCCAGTTTCTGCTGAAACGTGGAGGTTGTACCTGCAGGAAATCTTTCACTGTTTGCATTGATTTTGCTTTTTCCTCCATTTTCTTTAGTACCTCCTCAGCTTTAACACCAAACAATACATCTTTTTGAAGAGGTGCATCTAATAATTTAGCTTTGACATGATCTGGTAAGGCTTGCTCTTTGAGCCAAATATGCCTACGTATAACAGACCCCGTAACAGCAGCTCTACATGAGGCCTCTAAAGCATCAAAACCACACTGCAAGGTATGTTTACCCACTTGCTCTGCACCATGCAACAAATCCTGCAACTCTTTTAAATCTGGTTGTTCTGGTTGTGTCATTTTGCTTTTCAACTGAGATAACAAAAACTGTTGATACTTTAACATATGGAACCGACAGTTTAATGCCCTCATGGTTAAAGTGGCCGAGGTGTACACCTTTTTCCCCCACCTTTCTAAAGCTCTGGAATCTCTCTCTGAAGGTAATGGGTTTTTAGCAGTAGAGGCCTTAATTCCCTTGGGACCCTGTGAAATAGTTTCTGGGTCAGCAGTATGGCTTTTGTATAGGAACTGGTGAGAATCAGGAACCCAGTAATACCTGTCTGGTTTAACAGGAGCTGGAGGCAAAGAATCTGGATTAAGGCTGGCTTCTGTGTACACATCATCCAATATATCTAAAACAGGAGGGATAGCCAGGGGCCTATGCTGGGGGAGCAAAAGAAAATCCCTGAGCCTTTTCTTGGAATCTGAGTAATCTTGGCCTTCCCAGTGAAAGTGTTCCCTCAATGTATGTAAGGTTTCCCCAAAGGAGTAGTCCTCAGGGGGGAGACCGAGGGAATAGACTCCTCTGCATCAGAGTCTTCAAAAGGAGAATAGGCATAATCCTGGTCCTCAGAATGTTCAGAGGTAATAGAGGCTTGATCTGAGGAAGGGTAGTCTTCCTCTAATCTGGGCCTTTTGTCAGAGGGGGGTTGAGAACCCCTGATAAGAGTAATCAAATCCTCAGCCATTTTGAGCATCTGTTTTTTAGGCATGGGGCCTTGAGAGGGTGTCTGAGGTCCCTGTTTTTTGGTTTTCATGGCTGCTTTAGATTTAGTGAAAGCTTTAATAGAAAAGGAGGAAGGCCTGAAGACACCTTGAGAAATGGCAGGCCTGTCTAAACTCTGTGTTTCCCCGCCAAGAGTGGCATCGGTATCTGCAGTAGAAATGGAGGCCGAGGAGCCTGCGACCTCGGGTACTGAAGACACCGGTAATGTGGTGTCATCGGTACTCAAGGGCTGTGTAGGTGCCTCGCTTAGAACCGGAGAACCGGTAGTCGGCCTTAGCGTGGTATCAGTAGTTGGTGCGGACCTCGTATGTTGGTCCTTATCTTTGCGTCTTTTACTCAAAACTGGAGTCGGAGTATCCGACGACATAATATAATTAAATTTTTTACCAAAATAGTGAAGGGCGACCTCCGCCCGGCGCTTAATAGTGCGCTTGTTGAATCTAGCACAAAAACGGCAGGCCGAGACGTCGTGGTCTGGGCCTAAGCAAGGTATACAGAAAGAGTGGAAATCCTTATGCGGTATTTGCTTCCCACATGAAATGCAATTATTAACTTTGTCTGACATCGGTCTGAGGCAAGAAAAGTTTTCCCAACGGGGTACTTAGCTTTCACGAAGACTTCGGCTGAAATATTTTCGTAAATCTCAGGAGCTGGTAGACCGGCACATGTGAACTGCTTCTGCTTCGGGCACCGCGCGGCAAGAAAGACTGAAGAAGATGGTGTCGGCTGCCTCTTTTATATCCCTGCCGCACTGACGTCAGGGAAGAAGCGATGACAACCGACGCCGGACCTAGACTTTGGAATTCGGCCAACCGAGGACCCGCCTGACGGTAGGATAACCCATCCGTAATGACTGCAGCTGTATGCATGATGAACATTGTGTTTGTTCCTTTCACCATAGCATATAAGATACCTATGAACATCCAGAGAGTACAAATCTCTCTCGCCTTGATTTGTTTTTTTGTTTGTTTGTTTTGTTTTCCGGAAGAAAAATGGCAGCTGATTTAGAGACACAAAAGACACTGCCATAGAAATCAGGGATTAGTTCTGAAAGCAACTATGTTGATATGGGGTTACTACACTAGTATTCTCATCATACAGATCAGTGTTTTCAAAAAGTTTTACGGCAAAGAATTATTTTGAGATCTACTGACATTATTTGTTCACATAGTAGTAAAGTCTGTTTTTAGTCATGAAGTTCTGACCAGAGGCTGGGAAGCAGCATTTTTGCACAGAAGTATGGTATAATTTTTATTAAAGATTGTTTTTTGCCAGATCTGATGAAATATGGACAGCATCAAGAACATAAGCTCAATTAATTTGACAGGTGCATTCTGAGTAAGACTAAAACAAACCTTATTAAATTAATTGACTGGACTAACAATCATAGCACCAAACACTTGTCTGTGGTTAAAGAGTGCTGTGTTGTCCAGACGGAACATCTTTTCCATCGGAACATTCAGGGATTTCTTGCTGTATGACTTGTGACCTCTCCAAAGATATGGGCTGCTTCTAAAGAAAATAAGTTCCTATTACAGATTAACTGCACATTTACATCCATGCAGATCAGTGTCTTAAGGCTAGGGTGCAAAAAATGCTCTGTCTTTGATAAAAGTAAAGGTTTTCTTCAATGTCAGGGGGAAGGGATGTATGGGAAGCTACATCTATTAACAGGAATAACATGCAGTTGTGTAAAATACTCCACAAAAACAGAAATTAGGTGTACTTACTGCAATATTGGAGATGTACTGCCTGTAGGACTATCTGGACTTCTGCTTACCACTTAGTTCTCTTCAGTAAGTCAAATTTTTCCAAGATTACAAACTCTGAATCTGTACCTGACCATAATCATTCCTTAGCTTCCCTGTCTTTTGGAGCTCTCAAGTTCTTTTCTGTTGTGAAACTGTGGAAAGAATATAAATGATGCCATTTGCAACTGGGAAAAAAAAAACAGGCGGGTCACCAAAACTATTGGACAGATGGTTGTGTAGTATCATGCAAACAGAATATCTTCTCATAGATACGACATTACAGTGAGGGTGAACTTCGCTGATGCATTAGGGACAAAGACAACCAAAGCAGAAACTACCCTGGTACAATGATAGGAAGGCCCCTGAGAAAGCACAGCTGTGTTAATAAACTTACCATAACAGTAGATGTTCTAATAAATCACCATTACAGTTGCTTAAGCTGTATGGGTTATATTCTGACAGTTTTATGACCTTCCACATGCTCTAGCCATTGTGTGGCTCAGTGAGACTCACATAAAAGCAAAGGTTAGGGTGCCAAAAGCTTCAGAGCTTTCTTACCATGAGCAGGGAAGTTACAGCCCTAAAAGGGGAATGCTAGGAAAAAAAAAGGTGAAACGTATATACATAGATAAAAAGCTGGTAATACACCAAAACACAGAACATGGGGAAAGGAGGGAAGGGAAGGAAACTCCAACAGTAATCTATTAGAACATCTACTGTCATTAAGTTTACTTAAACAGCAGTACTTTATAGTTAAGTATGCAATTTGTGTTTCTCAAAGTCTGCAACTGTGAGCCTCCTTCAACTCAGAGTAAAATTTTTGAGCTTCCCCTAGACATCAGATATGTACTTTGGATCTCTCAATAAGAAAAAAAAAAAACAATCTGCATTATACAGAATTAGGTCACCCCCCAACACACAGGCACACACACACCACACACACACACACACACACACACACACACACACACACACACACACACACACACACTTGAAATAAACAGGATTTGTCTTAGTACTTTATTCTTTTGCTTCAGGTTTTCAATCCTATACATATATTCAAGGGATATTATACTTCTGAATTTAGCCTGATCCCACATAAAATTAATTCTGCAACAGTGATATATTAGAACATTTGCAGTTATGGTAAGTTTGCTGTTGTTCATAGGAGGTTATTAGGGTAATGGCCCTAGGGCCTTTACAAGCCTAGCCATGTAAAAAACCCATATACCCTAAATGACCATAGTTAGATGATGGTTGTTAGCAAAGCAACTCTATGATCAGCACCGACTGCCCCTGTCCATGATGGACATAGGTGCCACCCCCGGTATGAATTTACAGTCACCCATCCAGTTGTTAAGGTTGTGCTTAAATACTGTCATTGAGGAGCTGTGCTTCACATGAAGTGGGAGCTTATTCCAGAGAAGCAGCAATCTCTGAGATATATCTGTCTCTACAGCATATTATTTTAATGTCACAGGCAAGTTGAGATCCCTGGAGTGAGTGACTCTTGTCCCATTTTATTTGCGGATATGCAGCACTTACATTAGGGCAGAGCCAGATACTGCTCTGTAGGCCAGGCACATGCCACCTCTTAGCAGCCTGTATCATACAGAGTACAGTGACAGGGCTTTCAGTCTTTCCTTGTAGGTTAGTAGTCTAAGTTGTATAGGTAGATTACCAAAGCTAAGGATAATATATGGAGGTGGAAGAAATTTGATAATCCAGGAGACCCTGGAGAATGATCTTAGTAAACCCTGCCCTAGACATGGAAAAGGAATCCAATTTACAATGTTTTGTGAAAGTACGTACAGATGACTAAGTTGCTGCCTTGACAGTCAACCCCTTCTCAAAAAGCCATAGAAGAAGCCAAAGCACTGGCAGAGTGGGCCATAACCCCACTTGGAAGAGATTTTTAGGACAAGAATATCAGAAGAAAATAGCATGAGACAACCATGTAGAAATTGTCAGCTTAGGAATGGTTGTCCTTTTTCTTACCTTCACAGAAAACAAACAGCTGATTGGCCTTCCTGAAGGATTTTTTTTTCAGTGCAAGTAGTATCTAAGCTGGTTTATTATCAAACCATAGAACTGCATTAGACTGAACAATGTTTAATTGAATGCCTGTTTCATAATTCCAAACTGAGCGTTTTACTGAAAGTGAATGAAAGTGAGTATGCATTTGCTGATATGAAGTTGACATTATGAATGGAGATCACTGTACAGTGCGTAACTGGAAATTTACCCTTTTCTTCACTGTAGTGAGATCTCAGAGTTGGTATATATAATTTGCAGGGGGTGTGAGGGGCATAGGGGGGCTTGCCTCCCTGCAAAAACATGATAAAAGCACATTTATATGGTTGTTTAAGAGGGTCTTGGATGTTAGAGTGTCTGGACACTAGAATATTTGACATGCACCTTACAGAGGTGAGCCGCAATTGAAGAAATAGAAGTTATGTCCTTACCATAACGTTCCATGTGGAGTGTTCATCTCGCCTTTGTTCTTACACATGGGTTCGGAGCCGATCCTCGGCTCCGTGTCGGCCGCTTGCAAGCTCTGCATCGAGAAGAAGCTCGAGATCACCTAATACCCACAATCCCCCTCTGCCTTTACCTCAGATCTAGTTTGCAAGCAAACCAGCAGCCAGAGAGAGCACACTCATACCAAAATTTACACAATCAAAGATCATCTATATACATATATATACATATATATACACAAGTGTATCATACAAATACAACTATTGCAAATGCAGCAGGAGAATACTCCAGACCAGGCACCAAATCGAACGTTCTTCCTGAGGGTGGGAGGGTGGGAATGTAAGAACAAAGGCGAGATGAACACTCCACATGGAACGTTATGGTAAGGACATAACTTCTATATGTGAGAGTGTTCAATCTCGCCGTTTGTTCTTACAGATGGGTAGCGTCCCTAGCTCCATGTTCCTGAGGAACTCACGGGAGAACGTTCTTGAGCACAGTGGAACCAAAGGTTGCCCTATCCCTAGAAACCCTGTCCACTTTGTAATGAGAGATAAATGTATGCGGTTTAGCCCAAGTAGCAGCTGCACAAATTGTGTCTAATGGTAGGCGAGCTGCGTGAGCCAAGGATGTAGACACTGATCTTGTAGAATGTCCTTTAGGTTTGACCGATAAGGTTTGATTAGAAGATTCATAAACGTATATGATACAATCAGTTAGCCATTTGGAAAGAGTTCGTTTAGTAACCGCTACACCTTTCCTGCTGTCAGCAAAAGCTACAAATAGTTGATCAGATTTCCTGTGATCTTTGGATGGATTAGTGCGAAGAGATACTCTGTCAGAGTGGAAAATCAAATAAGGGTGTTTAATAGAAAGAGCCTGAAGCTCAGACACCCGCCTAGCAGATGTAATGGCTACCAAGAAGAGAGTCTTCCACGATAAAAACTTCAATGGGCAAACAGAGGCTGGCTCAAAAGGGGGCAACATCAATTTAGAAAGTAAGAGGTTCAGATTCCAAGGTGATGTAGGAGTTCTCACTGGTGGTCTAATATGAAAGGATCCTTTTAAAAAAGCCTTACAAAGTCTGTGAGCCATAACAGGCGCACCACATTCTTCCACATGAAAGTTGGAAATGGCAGCCAATTGTACTCTTAAAGTGGCAGGAGAAGCTCCTTCATGGAACAATTCTGTCAAAAACTCCAAGATCTTGTTTAACGGAGCTATAACAGGGTCCAAATGATGTGAATTCGCCCAGAAGACGAAACGCTTCCATTTACTGGTGTAGGTCTTTGTAGTGGAAGCTTTATGAGAAGCCACTAATATATTCTGAACTGCCGGTGTAAGAGAGTCAGACCTGGCTAGAAAGGGAAGTGGAGCAGCCAAGCTGCTAAATGGAGTGATTCGAGAGATGGGTGAGGAACTCCTGACGAGTGAGTCAGTAGATCTGGCTCTGGGTCCAGAATCCAAGGTCCCCGAATGCGATGTTGCAATAGAAAGGGGAACCAAATTTGATGAGGCCAGAATGGGGCAATGAGGATTATCGTCCTCTGAAGGTTGTTGGCTTTCTGTAGAAACTTTGCAATCAGGGGAAAGGGAGGAAAAGCGTACAGGAGACCTGGGGGCCAATCGTGCACCAGCGCGTCCCTGGGGACTTCCCCTGGAGGGGGTAATAGGGCAAAGTAGCTCCTGCATTTGGCGTTCATTGGAGACGCAAAGAGATCGCAGGAAGGCTGGCCCCACTTGCGAAATATTGTCTTCGCAATTGACTGTTTGAGGGACCACTCGTGAGGTAACAGAATTGCTCTGCTCAGCCTGTCGGCTATGGCGTTGGATGACCCCGGGATGTGCGTTGCGATCAGAAAGCGACCCATGGACTCCGCCCATTGCCAAATTCTCATGGCCTCTCTGCATAGTTGATAAGACCTGGTTCCCCCTTGCTTGTTTATGTACCAGACTACAGACATGTTGTCTGTCTGAACTGCAATAGTCCCTAGAGGAAGAAGGGGAGCAAAGTGTTGCAACACTAAAAACACTGCCCTCAACTCCAGAACATTGATGTGCAGATTGTACTCCAAATTGGTCCATTCGCCTTGGACTGTCTGTCCCTGAAAGATGCCCCCCCACCCTATCAGGGAAGCATCCGTGGTTATCGTCGCTGACGGCGTAGCACAAATGGACTTCCGCTGGAAAGGTTACAAGTCTGAAGTCACCAGGTTAGGTGTGATTTGCATGTTTTTGTAATCAGAATTTCGTGTGTCAGAGGTAGCTGTTGGAACGACCATTGTGCAAACAGTAGCCACTGTAGAACTCTCATGTGCAGTCTTCCCAATGGTATCGCAATGAGAGAAGCTGCCATGAGACCCAAGACCTTCAGAACCAGCTTTGCTGGGGACTTTTTGGATGACAGAAGGAGAGATATGTGGCTTTGAAGTGAGACTATCCTTTCTGGAGGGAGCCTTAGAATTAAATGATGCGTATCTAATTCCGCTCCTATGAATATGATATGCTGTGATGGCTGTAGTAAAGATTTTTCGAAATTTACGGAAATTCCGAGGTGAACACAAAGTTGTAGGGTGTAATCCCTGGCCTGTATCAGTTGACGCCGGGTGGTGGCAGAAAGGAGCCAGTCGTCCAGATACGGAAACACCTGGAATCCTAGGCGTCTCAGATGAGACGCTACCACTGCCATGCATTTGGTGAAAACCCTGGGGGCTGAGGTCAGACCAAAGGGCAGGGCTCGAAACTGATAGTGACTGGCTCCCAGCCGGAAGCGCAAATGATCCCTGGATGCCCTGGCCATTTTGATGTGGTAGTATGCATCCTTCAGATCTATTGAGCACATCCAGTCGTCCTTCTGTAAGAATGGAAGGATCAATTGAAGCGTGACCATTCGGAACTTTTCTTTCTTGACAAAGGTGTTGAGGTTGCTTAGGTCCAGAATAGGCCTCCAGTCCCCTGTCTTTGGAACTAAAAAGAACCTTGAGTAAGTTCCGAATCCTATTTGGTCCGCTGGGACTGGTTGGATGACTCTTTTTTCTAGCAGCTTTGAAATTTCTATAGCTGCTGGGTCTCGCAGATGGGGCGGTACATCTGGGAGTTTTCTCTTTGGAATGGGGGTGGATAGGAATGGTATTCTGTAACCTCTGGTAACAACGCTTTTTACCCAGTTGTCTGTAGTAATATTTTGCCAGGCCTGAGGGTATAAAGCTAAGTGACCCCCGACTAACTCCAGAGCAGGACAGTCGGGCCTCCTCTCAGGAGTGCTGGAAAGGTTTTCCAGGGGGTGTATCCCTGTCACCTTGGTTTTGCGGACCCCGTCTGCCGCCAGGGCGGCATCTTCCACCTCTGCCCCCTCCTCTGCCTCTAGAGGGAGCATCACCCTGTGTGCCTGGGAAAGATCCTTGGGGTTTTCGAAACCACATTTTCCCACCACGTTGCCCTTTGGGGTACGGTCTGGAAGGGGTGGAAAAACGGACTCCGACAGCAGACAGTCTTTCCCTCCTGTTCACACCGGGTAAGGGTCTCCTTTACTTTGGGGCCAAAGAGAGTGGCACCATCAAATGGGGCGTTAGTAAAGGAAGACTTGAAGGCTTCCGCAAATGAACATAAGCGCATCCAGGATTGCCTGCGAAGAGCAATCGCTGAAGCTGCTGCCCTACTCGATCCTTCGGCTGCGTATGATATCAGCCTCATGGATGAGTTAACAATGGATGTAAGGGTATTGAGATGTGCTGTAACTTTCTCTGAGACCGCAGCATCTGTAGTACCCTGGAGGGTATCTCCCAGCTCTTTGATTAGATCCCTCTGTAAACGTGTAAAATGGGTCAAATAGTTCAGGGATCGCATAGAAAAAGCCGCTGAACTAAAAATGCGCTTCCGTATCTGTCCATAGTCCTGGAATCTTTGTTAGGCGGATGGACAGATGAGGAAGATTCCGACATCTCCTTTTTCGTGGCCGCTGCCACCACCATGGCGTCCACTGGAACTCCCTTTGTGAGGTAAGCCTTGTCTTGGGGTGCAGTGATGTACTTATTAGGCTTCCTAGGGACTGGTTCCACCGTGTCAGGTGTCTCCCACGCCCTTCGAGCAATCAACTCCATTAACTCATCGAGGCGGAGTGACCCAGGAGGAGGAAGGGCGAGCACCGAATGCCTTCAGCAAGACTGACTCATCCTCAGAAGGGGGAAGGGACTGCCAATCACCTCTCTGTTTTAGGATCTCCAAGATGTCAGAAAAGGAGACATCTTCTGAAGGTGACTTTGGGGACCCTTCTGACTCATCCAAGTCAGTATCGGATGTCAAAGATTCTTGTGGAGAATCTAAGTGTCTCCTCTTACACAATCTTTTCCTAGGGACTTCTTCGGGGGGAGCATCCAAAGAAGCCTCCGAGGAAGAGGGGGCACCCTCCAGGGGTGGCTGAGACACCGGTGCTCGACGCTTGGATGTGGCCATTGGTGCAGAGGAAGATAACGGTCCTTTATGGGGAGGAGAGGCTGCTTCTACTGATGTGGTTGTCTGGGTAGACAACACCTTCCTCATGAGATCGAAGGCCCCCGGGTCCCGAGTCGAGGAATCTCCCGGTTCCGAAGAAATGGGAAGAATCCCCGAAACAGGCACCGAGGGCATCCACCCCGAGGACGGAGCCGAATCGATCCGCGCCGAGGCCCAGAGAGGAAGAGTCGGAACCGAAACATCGGTTCGACTCTCGGCCCCGGAACCAAGGATGGATCGTCGGCTCCGAGACTCCGGTACCAGATCCGACGGAGTCGAGGTGAATGGAGCCGACCGAGAAAAGGACGGTTCTGGCACCGAGGGCTCCACAATCAGTAGATCAACCTCTTCCGGCTCCAAAGACTGGACAGGTCTCGGAGGAGGAAGGGATGGAGATAATGGAAGGCCTTCAAGTTTCGACACCAATTGGGTTGAAACCGATATAAGTTTGGATAGGGCCATATGCTCCAATAATTTCTGCACCACACGGTCCACATCGATGTCGGAGAGGGGCTTGGAAGAACGGGTCGAAGGAACCGAAGACGGAGCCGACCTCAACAGTGTCGGGGGAGGGAGCTCCATCACCGGTTCCAAGACTCGAGGCTCGGAAACTGACAACAGTTGAACACTCGGCCCCGAAGTCTGTGGAACCGGTGATCTAACTTTAGCTGAAGAGCTCGGAGCTGATGACTTGGGCTCCGACGTCTTCGATTCCTTCGAGGACTTGGATGCCTGGTCAGAAGCATCCAGAGCCTCCTGAAAGGAAAGTTTTAACAAACCTCTATCCATTAGTTTCCTGCGCCTATCTGTCATGACCCTCCCACTGAAAGAATGACAAATAGAACAGTCTTCTTGCAGATGGAGAGGGCCAAGACAGTAGATGCAGGAACTATGATTGTCAGTTACTGACATTTTTTGTCCACATTGGCAACGCTTAAACCCCGATTTAGCCTTTTCAGACATGTCACTATAAAGGTGAAAAAAGTGAAATCCAGTAAAATAGTCTAGTCCTGTAATATTGTCAAATCCAGTAATATTAGTCAATCCGGTTGTCTAATCCAAGAAAGGGGTGGTAGGCCCCGAAGAGAACTCTAAATAAGTTTTAACAACTTAAAGGTACCGAGATTCCCTCAACCTTACCACACACACACAAAAATTCACTAAATAACCTTATAAGATAAAAGTACCAAGAAAAAATACAAGAAAAAATATCTTAATCTTATCTTAGGTGCTCGAGCTCGACCCAGTGATGCGAACACTGCAGCGGCAAACTAGATCTGAGGTAAAGGCAGAGGGGGATTGTGGGTATTAGGTGATCTCAAGCTTCTTCTCGATGCAGAGCTTGCAAGCGGCCGACACGGAGCCGAGGATCGGCTCCGAACCCATGTGTAAGAACAAACGGCGAGATTGAACACTCTCACATCAAGTGTTACTGAAGTGCAGGAGTCATTGGTTACACTTGCACCGCCCTATGTTTAATTTTGAATAATTCCAAATGTTGACTCTCGCTGTATTCGTTTTCAATATTCTGCGTTATTGGTACTACCAAATTTGACAAATATATTCAATAGTATGAGTAAAATATGTTTTGCCATTCAACATTATGATAGTAAACCATCTAATCTGCCTATGGACATCCAGAGTATATAATATTCTTTCTTCCATGTTTTGAGGTTCTGGAAAGAATATAGGGAGATGAATTAATTGGTTCAGGGTAACCTCTGAAACCACTTTAAGCATAAAATAAGGATATGTTCTCAAAGAAACCCTGTCCTTGTGGAAAATGAGGTAGGGTTAGCTCACTATAAGAGCTTGCAACTCAGATACTCTTCTTACAGCAATTAAAGCAATGAGTAAAAAGAAGTTATGTACTCACCATAACGTTCCATGTATGTAGTCCATCTCACCGAACATTATTACGTGTGGGTTCGGAGCCAATCCTCGGCTCCGACTCGGCCACTTAGAAAGCCTGAAAACTTCTGATTGGCTCGTGGCTAATAGGTATCCCATGGTGCATGCACACATTCCCCAGATCTTGTTTGCTACTAGTCTATCAGGATAAGACAGGAAAAAGGACAAAGGTCCGGAAGAATAAACTGTAATAAAAAGTGCCCTTGTGGTATAAACTACTGTAGAAAAGGAAAAACTGTATCCAGATCCTCCAGGAAGGGGGCTGGTGGGTGGGTTCGTAATAATGTTCGGCGAGATGGACTACATACATGGAACGTTATGGTGAGTATGTTATGTAGTCCGATCTCGCCTCCATTATTAAATGTGGGACAGCGTCCCTAGCATCTTGAATGGGTGGCTCACTGGAAGATACTCCTGAGTACCGTGGAACCAAATGAGGCTCTACCACTGGAAGTTAAATCCAATTTATAATGGGAAATGAAGGTATGAGGGGGTAGCCCATGTTGCTGCTGCACAAATACTATCAATAGGTGTCCTGGCTTGGAAAGCAGCAGAAGTAGAGAAGGACCTGGTGGAATGTGCTTTGACTTTAAAGGGTAACTCCTTTCCCTGAGAACTATAAATAAAGAAAATACAACTAGAGATCCAGTTCGAAAGAGTAACCTTGGAAACTGGCAAGCCCATTCTCGCCTCGGCAAAAGAAACAAACAGCTGTTCTGATTTTCTAAATCCTTTGGTCCTGTGGATATAGAAACGCAGTTGCCTATGCACATCCAATTGGTGGAATGTATACTCTGCTTTATTGGAGTGATTAGGGAAGAACATTGGCAATTCAATTGTTTGGTTTAAGTGAAATTGAGAACAGACTTTAGGAATAAAAGAAGGGTTGGTCCAGAGAGAGACCCTGTCTTTGTGAAAAATTAAATATGGAGGTTTAACAGACAGAGCCTGTAATTCAGAAACTCATCTGGCTGATGTTATTGCTACCAGAAAGAGAGTCTTCCAAGACAGAAATTTCAACTGACAATTATGGGCTGGTTCAAAAGGTGGCAGAGTAAGTCTAGACAGGACTAGATTCAGGTCCCAAGGAGGAACTGGGTCTTGCACAGGAGGTCTTAACATCATGGAACCCCTAAGAAAAGATTTGCACAGTTTGTGAGACATAAGACTGGAATCATTAATCCCCACATGAAAATTACATATTGCTGCTAGTTGAACTTGGAGTGTAGCAGCCACTGAACCTTGGTGAAAGAGTTCTGAAAGAAACTCTAGAACAATAGTAATGGGAGCTGTAAATGGATCAACTTCTCTGTTGTGTGCCCACATAGAAAATCTCTTCCATTTACTGTGATACAATTTTCTAGTCGAAGGCTTGTGAGAAGAGGTAATAATATGAGTTACAGCTGGAGACAGATCATGAAGCCTGACTAGTGACGGAACTGGAGCAGCCATGCTGTCAGTTTGAGAGTGTGGAGACTGGGGTGAAGAGAACCTGACATGTGTGTCAGGAGGTCTGGCACTGGGTCCAGAGTCCATTGGTAGTCTAACAGGTGAGGCTTGAGAAAAGGGAACCAAATCTGACGAGGCCAGTAAGGACTGATGAGGATGATCTTGCTTCCCAACAGCATTGCTTTCTGTATGACCTTGGGGATGAGTTGAAAAGGAGGAAAAGCATAAAGGAGTCCCGGGGGCCAATCGTGGACTAATGCATCTCTTGGAGACTCTCCCGGAGGGGGGATGAGAGAGAAAAAGGTGCTGCATTTGGTGTTGATGGGGCTGGCAAAGAGGTCGCAGCAGGGTTGTCCCCACTTGTGGAAGATCATACTGGCTATTTTCTGGTTCAAGGACCATTCATGAGGTAACAATATAGACCTGCTTAGCTTGTCCGCTATAACGTTGGAAGTCCCCGGGATGTGCGTTGCAATGAGAAAGCGTTGGGATGAAATCACCCAATTCCAAACTCGCAGGGCCTCTTGACATAAGGGGTATGATCTGGTCCCCCCTTGTTTGTTTAGATACCAGAACACTGACATGTTGTCAGTCTGGATAGCTATCGTCCCTAGAGGGAGAAAGTCGTGAAGTGCTTGCAATGCTAGAAGCACCACTCTCATCTCTAGGACACTGATATGCAGATGGGCCTCCTGCTCTTGCCATGTGCCTTAGACAGTCCTGCCAAGATAATGCCCCCCCCCTATCTGAGAGGCATCCGTGGTCACAGTGGCAATGGGTTGGTGTGGCACAAAGGGAGTCCCTGTGGTAAAATGACCTGGTTGAATCCACCAGCGTAGGTCCTTTTTGCAAGAATCTGTAATCAGAATCTGATGATGTAGAGGCAACTGCTGAAACAACCACTGGGATGACAGGAGCCATTGGAGTATTCTCATATGTAGTCTTGCTAAAGGTGCCAAGGTTATGGTCAACGCCATAGTTCCGAGAAGCTGCAACACCACCTTCGCTTTGACTCTTTGAAGGGGAAGTATCCTGTAAATTTGTTGCACAAGATTCTGTATTCTGTCTGTAGGTAGTCTGGCTGTCATATCGACCATGTCTATGTTTGCTCCTATAAAAGTTATAGTCTGAGTGGGCAAAGTAGAGGATTTTTCCCAGTTTATTGAGATTCCCAACTGGGAACAGAGCTTGATTGTGGAATCTCTCGATTGAACTAGGCGATGCCTGGTGGTGGCGGTCAGGAGCCAATCGTCCAGGTATGGAAAGACTTGGATTCCCTGACGCCTCAGATGAGCTGTGACTACTGCCATGCACTTGGTGAACACCCGAGGGGCTGTAGTGAGACCAAAGGGCAGCGCCCAAAACTGGTAATGATTGGCTCCCAGCCAGAAGCGTAGGTAGCTCCTTGATGCTTTGTCCATCATTATGTGGTAGTAGGCACCCTGGAGATCTATTGAGCATGTCCAGCTGTCTTTCCCTAACAGTGGGAGTATGGATTGTAGAGGGACCATTCAGAACTTGGACTTCTTTACATACTCGTTTAACCTGCTGAGGTCTAGGATGGGTCTCCAGTCCCCTGTTCTTTTTGGAACTAAAAAGAACCTGGAGTATGTTCCGAATCCTGTCTGGTCTGTTGGGACCTTTTGGATGACTCTTTTTAATAGCAGCTTTTCCATCTCTATAGCCGCTTGATCCCTGTGATTGGGTGGTACATCTGGGATCCTTTTGGGAGGGTGTGGTGGAAGGGAAAAGGGTATAGAGTAACCTCTGGTGATAATGTCTTGTACCCACTTGTCTCAAGTGAAATTTAGCCAGGCTTCTGGGTACAAGGACAGGCAACCCCCGACCGGCTCCAGAGACGCACAGTCAGGTTCCACATCAGGAACACTAATAGGGACAGTCACGAAAGGAATCACGACCTCCCTGGTTTTGTGGGCCTCCCCTGCCTCTAGGGCGATGTCTACCATTATGTCTTCCTCCCCTGCCTCTGAAGGAGGAATCACCCTGTGTGTCCTGGAAAGGTCTCTATGATTTCTTGAACCACATTTTGCTGCTCTTCTGACCTTTACGGTAAGGTCTAGAAGGAATGGTAAAACGGACTCCCAAGGCAGAGAGAGTCTTTCCTTCCTGCTCACACCTGGTGAGGGTATCTTTCACCTTGGGTCCAAAAAGAGAGGATCCGTCCATGGGTGCATTGGTGAATTTAGACTTGAAAGGCTCAGCAAAGTTGCATAGACGCATCCAGGAATGTCTCCTTAAGGAGACTCCTGAACCCTCTGCCCTACTTGCACCATCAGCTGTGTATGAGATCAGCTGCATGGAGGAGTTAACAAAAGATGTGAGAGTAGCCATCTGAGCCGACACTGCAGATGGGACTGCTTCAGTAGAGGTATCCTGAAGAGTATCTCCTAACTCCTTTAGGAGATCTCTCTGAAGTCTCATAAAATGTGATAGATAGTTTAGCGATCGGAGTGTAAAAGCCACTGAAGAGAAGATACGCTTCCCATACCTATCCATCATTCGGGATTCCTTATTAGGTGGATGGATAGAAGAAGACGTCTCTGCTAACGCCTTCTTAGTGGCCGCCGTCACCACCATGGCATCAACAAGTAAACCCTTGGATAAAAACTCTTTGTATTTAGGGGTGGAAAGAAATGTATTCATCCTCCTGGGGAACGGTTCTACAGCATCAGGAGTCTGCCATGCTTTCTGACTCATAAGATGCAGTAATTCGTCAAATGGAGGAGACACCCATGAAGCTGAGGGTTGAGACCCAAAAGCCTTCAGGTACACTGACTCCTCATTGGAAGGGGTATCGGTGGGCCCGCCACCGCTCTGCCTGAGGATCTCCAAAATGTCTGCAAAGGAGACATCTTCAGAGAACGACTTAGGGGACCCCTCCGATTCATTGAGGTCAGTGTCAGATGTGACATACTCATCAGGGGAGTCTACATGCTTCCTCTTACATGATCTCTTCTGAGGGGGCTCCTCAGCGGGGTCTTCTGGGGAGGTCTCAGAAGATTGGGACCACCCAAATGGGGGTCTTGAGGCTGTGAGTCTCTACCATCCTGGGGGAGAGAGGATGCTGAGACCGTAGTCAGCGCTTGATGGAGTATAGTATCGGTACTCCTACGTGGTACGGATGAACTATCCAACATGCTCCTCATCCTCACGAAGACTGATTCCTCTGGCTCCAAACAAAGCCCTGGCTCCTAAGAGAGCGTAGGTGCAGATGGCTCCAAAGGAATTGGCTCTGAGAATGATGTAGGGTCCAAGCTCACTCGGGCCGATGCACCAAGAGGAAGACTCTGCACCGAAGGGGTTCGGTTCCAAGTATCCCCTTGGGCCCAACCAAAGAGCTTCAGACCCTAGACACTTCGAACGGCACCGACAGTGTCGGAGTGGAGCTCGGCTCTGAGACAACCACACGGGTTGCTGGAGCTGAGGACACCACTATAGTCGGTACTGACAGCATCGGCTCCAAAGGCCCAATCTGGGTTGGAGGAGGAAAAAGAGCAGAATCGGTAGCAGGAGTCGGCTCTGAGACAGAAATGGTCTGAGCCGATAAAAATTTTGGCAAGGCCGACGACTTAAAGAGTCTGAGCACCACTCTCTCGATGTCTTCTTCAGATAAGCTTCTGGAGGACACTGTGGGAGACCTCACTCTCTGCAATATAGGCGATTTTAGAGTAGGGGAGACTGGTGGAATGTCTGTAGACTGGCTCCGAAGAGGACTGCTAGTGATCAGCACAGAAACACTTGGAGCCGATACTGCAAGGTCCGTGTCCAGAATCTCAATCGGCTCCGAAGACAGTGGAGCCGAAAAGGCAGAGGCCAGCCCCGATTTTGGTAACTTCTGTGGAGGTTCAGAGACAGAAGTTTAGGCTGGAGAAGGCCTTTTTGAGGTCTTGCCCTTATCTTTTCTAGAAGACTGTGACCTAGCAGAGGAGGACAAACTGGTTAGGTCTTCCTCGAAGGAAGGTTTTAACATGCCTTTTAGGATCAGCTTATTCTTCCATTCCTGGAGCGCTCTAGGACTAAAGGAATGGCAAAAGAGACAAGTTTCTTGAAGACGTATGTATGTACACACAGATGCTATGTCCATCAGTGATGGACATTTTTTGCAAGCATTTAGTACACTTTTTAAATCCTGACTGTTTATGCTCTTTATGTTCTTTGGACATAATGGCAGTAGAGAAAAAAAACAACACACTCACTCAACAAGAGAGGAACTAGATCCTCTAACTTAAACAGATCTAGCCCTAACACACACAGCAAAAAATAAAGGGTGGTTTTACTAGGTTCTCTAACTTAAACGAACCTAGTGCAAAGGAAAAAGGGAAACAAACTAGCACCTCTAAGTTAAATGGTCTAGTCTAAAAGCACACACTCACGGGAACCACACACAAAAGGCCAACAGGCCCAAGAATTCTATAGCAGTAATACGTCAAATCCAGTAATAAGTCAAATCTGGTTAATAGACACAAATCGGTATCACAATAAAGCTATCAGCAATCAGAATAACATTTCACACAAAGCCAAAAACTCCTAAAAAGTAGTAATAATAAAGAACTAAATCACTTAGCCACGGCCAACCAAAGGAAGCTTCCGAATGAAGACGTGGCAAACGAGATCTGGGGAATGTGCGCATGCACTATGGGATACCTATTAGCCACGAGCCAATCAGAAGTTTTCAGGCTTTCTAAGTGGCCGAGTCGTAGACGAGGATCGGCTCCGAACCCACACGTAATAATGTTCGGTGAGATAGGACTACATAACATCACAGTTTTCCATGTCAAGAACCACAAATTAGCCCAATTAGCTGACTGAAATGGAAGAAGCAAAGTAAGATCCCAAGGAGGAGCCATCTGTTTTCTAGGTAGATGGATATAAAGAACAGGAAGAAAGGGAGGGAGCCAAGGGCAGACAAGCAGAAATGGCTGAAAGACGAATCTTGATAGAAGTATAAAAAAAGGCAAGAGGATAAAAACTCACACACATATTCTAGAACCAGAGCTATTCGGGCCTTAACTTATTCACACCTCTGTGGTATGGAATGTCACACCTCTAGCAACCTACACACATGTTGCATTCCAGAGCATTTTCTGAAAAATCAACTTAAAAAGCCTAAGATAAGCAAAGGTAAATATTTTGTGAACAAAATTGCACAAATAACAATGTTATCAGAAAGAAGTATTCTTAACACTGATAGTGCATTCATAGTCTTTCCATAAATGTTGGTATATATTATAATGTACACTATTTCACACAAACTGTCATCTAGGAAACTGTACAACCTAGACATATATTATTAGAAATTTTTTAACCAAACATAAGCTTTCACGTGACAGCAAGAAATTCTGAGTACCTGTTTATTGAGATATTTACAGAAATAAGAAAATATATGCTTAACTATATAATTAGTAATATAAATAACACCAAGCATCTCTCAAAATGTACAACTTACAATATGAATATCAATGAGAGTTTTCTGCACAAGTGACAACTGTGAGTAAGATGTATACAATAGGTTGTTAAAGATGTTAAACAGTAATGGGCCAGTGATTGATCCCTGAGATACACCCATCTTGACAGGTAGAGCAGAAGTTGCAGAGAGCCATTTAAAAGACTGAAGTCGATCATTAAGATAACTAGCGAACCAGGAGATAGTGGAAGTGGACAGGTTTAATTCCGAGAGTTTGAGCAGGAGGAGGGGGTGGGAAATGGTGTTGAAAGCCTTTAAGAGATCAAAAAATAGGCATGAGGCAAGTTTGCTATGGTCTCTATAGGATATGGTGTTTATGAAGGAAACGAGGGCAGTGGAGGTGCTATGTTTTGAGTGAAAGCCATGTTGTATGGGGTTCAGTAGGTTCTCTTATAAGAGGTAGTGAAGGATTTGTTTGTGTACACATTTTTCAAGAATTTTAGAAAGGGGGGAAAGAATTGCAAAAAGCCTGAATTAGCAAGTTCTGAGGAGTTACCTCCCTTGTGGATGGGTAAGGTATAGAAATGTTTCCAGATATTGGGTACTTTAGATTCAGTAATGAACTGGTTAATGAGAATAGAAATGGGGAGGTCAAGAGTGTTAGCAGTTTATGGAGAAAGAGTGGTGATAGATTATCAATGGAGGGGGAGCAGGGTTTAAGTTTTAGAAGTAAGGATTTAATGTACTTGGTGGATACAGTTTTCAGAGAGAAGGCCAAAGAGGGGTTGGATGATGTGGGAGGGTAAGGGGGTATATTAGTATATGGGTTGGAGTTGGTTTGAAGTGTTAATTTGCTGATATGAAATAAGAGTTGCAGTTGGTGGCAGCTTCTAGTGGAGTGTTATTGGAGCATGGTTGGGGGACGAAGGGTTACCTGGATGACGAATTTGGTTGATGGCATACCAGAATATCTTTGGGTTAGTAAAGTGTGAGGTTAGAGGGTTATTATAGAGGTTCTTCTTGTCATTATAGATGGATTTCTTAGTAAGATTGTGAAGTTCTTTATAGTGTTGTAGGTGGGATGGGAGTTTGTTTTGGACCAGATCCTCCAAGCTTTGTCTCTTTTTTGCTAAGGAATGGGTGTTGAGTGTAAGCCAGGGGAATATGATAGATTTTACTCTAACAGTACATAAGGAGGCACTGGAGTTCAGAATGCTAAGGAATATGGAAGTGAATTTTTGAACGGGGTAGGTGTCTAAGGAAGGACCAGTTGATAGCTGAGAGATGGTTGTTAAGCATATCAGAGTCAAAACTGGACAGTTTGTGATAAACTATGAACTTGTGTGGTCTAGTATAATGTGGAGAGAATTTGCGGACTTTTTATTTATTTATTTATTTATTTTATTTGACATTTGTTAACCGGGTTGGTCCAGCTGGGCATGAGGCCGTTTTCAGTGGAGACCTGAGGAAAAAAGCTCCAATTACAAAAACAATTAGGATACCATAGGTAACAAAGCATAGAAAGTACCATAACCAATTATAACTCCATAACATATTAATACAAATTATGACTCAAACATATTCAAATTGGGTCTACTTCATTTGCCCGAACTTCCAATTGCCCGACACCCATTTGCCCGACCCCATTTGACCAAAATTTAATTTGACCGACACTTCATTTGACCGACACTTCATTTGACCAACAAGTATTATTGACAAGAAAATGGGATAGGCCCCCTTCCCCACTGTAGTGCGACCCTGGAATTAGAATATATAGTTGGGGGGTGTGGGGGGCACAGCCCCCCACAATGGAGGGTGTGGGGGCGAAGCCCCCCACTTACTTTTGTTTTACTAAGCAATATTAAAGCAAAACTAAACAATATCATATGCCCCCCACACCCCCCCAACTATATATTCTAACTATAGGGTCGCACTGCAGTGGGGTAGGGGGCATATCCCATTTTCTTGCCAAGAATACTTGCCGGTCAAATGAAGTGTCGGTCAAATGAAATTTCGGTCATTTAGTCTCGGGCAAATGGAAGTTCGGGCAAATGAAGTAGACCCATTCAAATAACAGCAAGAGGGTTTTCTCAAAGAAATGATTATATGAACCCCTAATGTGTTTTTTTTAATGTACAAAAACAAGTTATATACAAGTGATCAAATAAGAGATATATAAGTGAATCTGAATTTATTGCATATGCTTTGTAGGAAGGTATAGGTGCTTTCAGGATTTCAGAGGAAAGGAGCACCATTTGTATAAAGGGAACATATCAGGTAGGTTTTAAGCAGAGACATGATTTGGTGTTGAGAAGATAATGTTTGAGTTCCTTTTTAAAGTGTGCTGGGTGTATGATGGAGTGGATGTTCATAGGAAGTTTGTTCCAAGTGTGGGCTATAGAGCAGTTATATTGCAGTTTGCCTGTGTTCGTCTTTGGATGGTCTACATTCAGAAGTTGTTGGTTAGAGGTGCGGAGGGTTCTAGAAGGGGTATAGGTAGATATAAGAGTGGTGAGAGCTGGACAGGATGAAGGCCTGTATAGAATGGAGTGAATAACTTGAAATTGAGAAAGTAGCAGTAGTTGAGGGAATTCGATCCATTGTAATGAGTTCAAGGCAAGGCAGTGATGGGAGTTGTAGGGGGAGTTAGTAATGAATCTTGCAATTTTATGGTAAGTTCGTTGCAGTTTGTTCATGGTAGTAGCTTGTATATTGGTTAGTATTGGGGCTGCGTAGAGAAGTGTGGGCAGGAGGAAGGACTGAGCTAGGGAGAGTCTAGCATTTGGAGTAAGAAATCTTTTGTTATGATAGAGCAAGCCAAGTTTCTGGTGTGTTTTTTTTATTCCTTCCAGTAAGTGTAAGTTAAATTTGAGCTCGTCATCTATAATGACGCCTAACAGTTTAGTGTGTGGTTCAGGTTTTATGATTGTGTTGTTAGAGGATGTTATGGTAAATGTAGATTTGTGGCTGGAAAGAGAGCGGGGGAGAAAGGAGCTTGCTCTTCTCAGGGTTAAGGATAAGCAGATTGTTTGATAGCCATTTCTCTGTGGATAGAAAGGAGTTTTGAGTAAGGGTGAGAAGGTCTGTGATACTACTGGAGATTGAGATGAGTGTAGAGTCATCTGCATATTGTATAAGAGAAGATTGTCTGCAAGAGGTGAATAGTTCATTTGCAAATATATTAAATAAGAGGGGACCCAAGATAGAGCCTTGAGGAACAACTGTTGGAACAGATATAAAGGGAGAGCAGGAGGAGAGCCATCTGACAGATTGCTGCCTACCTGAGAGATAGCTGGAGAACCAAGCAAGGGGGGAAGAAGACAGATTGAGGTTAGATAATTTAGAAAGTAGTATAGGGTGAGAGACTGTGTCAAAGGCTTTGGAAAGGTCAAGGAAAAGGCAGAATATTAGCTGATTGTTATCAAGGGCATTGGCTATGGTATGAGTGAAAGAGAGGAGGGTGGTAGATGTGCTGTGGTGAGGATGGAAACCATGCTGAGTGGGAGTGAGAAGGTTGTGTTGGAGGAAATGGTTGAGAAGTTGTGAATGTATGCATTTTTCGAGCAACTTGGAGATGGGAGAAAGAATAGCAATGGGATGATAGTTAGATGGATCAGTGGAGTCGCCACCTTTATGCAGTGGAATAGTATAGAAGGATTTCTAGATAGTAGAAACTGTAGCCTCTTGTATAGATCTGTTAATAAGAATGGATATAGGATGAGCTATAGATTCAGCAGTGAGTTTGAGAAATGTAGGAGGTAGGTTATCGGTAGAGGGAGAGCATGGTTTAAGCTTAAGAAGAAGAGATTTAATGTAGGAAGTTGACACAGGTTTAAATGAGAAGAGAGTCTGGCTATGAGGGTTGTTGGTAGTAGTGCTAGTTTCAGAATTAGTATTTGAGGGTGTAAGGTTTGGATAGTGTCAATGAAGTGTTTGTTGAGTAGGGTAGCAATTTCAGGAGGAGATTTGTTGGGGTAGGGTGAGGGGCAAGAAGGCTTGCCAGGGTAAAGTATTTTGTTAAGAGTAGTAAAGAAGTTGCGTGGGTTGGATCTGTTGTCCAGTTGAGGAGAGTCGTAGTAAGAGGTCTTGTCTTTGGTGACCAATTTCTTAACTAGGTTACGTAATGTTTTGTATTTAAGTAGATGGGGAGTATGCCTGGTTCTGAGCCATAATTTCCAGGTGCTATCCCTGGTATGCATTAGTGCTCTAGTATCTTTAGAGAGCCATGGAGCATGGTTTGATTTAATTCTGATTTTCCTGGAGGGAGCAAGGAAATTAAGGGTATCTAGGAAAATGTTGTTGAATTTAATGACAGCATCATCAAGAGGGATATGTTTAAGGATGGACCAATCAATACTGCATAGCATGGAATTAAACTGGGCGTTATTGAAGTTAGAGAGCTTACAGCAATCTCTAAATAGGTGTGGTTTGTGTGTCTGGGAGGTGTGTCTAAGGATAGAGGTGGGGAGGTGATCACTTAAGGAGTCAGACAGGGTGCACAGACTATGGTAGAGGTGAGGAGAGTTGAATATCTAGTCATTGGTGGAGCTGGAAGATAACTTAACTGGATTGTGGTCAAAGAGAGCATCAGACAGTGTTTCTGGGAAGTGATATTTATGGGGATGAGAGACTAAAATCCAGTCAACAAGAGAGGTAGAATTAGATGATTTGTTAGTATGAGTAGGAGTGGAGATTAATTGGGAGAAGCCATGTAAATTAATACAAGAGCTAGGAGTATCTGAGGAGAGGGAGAGCCAATTAATATTGATATCACCCAATACAATAGTTTCATTAGGCAAGTGGTGAGTCAGCCAAGAGAGAATATTTTCTAGTACAGGGATATTGTCACCAGGGGATATGTAAATTGCAGTTATGGTGATTAAATTGTTGTCATTGATTTTGCAGTTAGCAATTAGCAGTTCGGCTGGCAAGGCACTGGGGGTGGGGATAGCTATGGGCATTACTGGGAGGTAGTTAGAGAACATGATAGCTTGGGGTTTTACTTTGAGTGGCTGTTTGCTTCCTGATTGTTTTCTTGAATAAGAAGCAACACAGACTGAAAGAATAAAATTTTGAATTTTGGAATCCTGACAAACACATTCAGAAAGGAGAGGGCAAAGGCAGGTCTCCAATCTCCCTGTTTCTTTGGCACCACAAAATTCTTGAGTAAAAACCTTTGCCCATCTGAGTTGGGGACATACATTCTATCACCTTTTATGCCAACATCTGCTCTAAAATAGGAGGAAATAGGGGTGTCTGGTTTGCAGGACAAAGAGTGATCTCCTGAAAAAGGGGGGTCCTATTGCCATCTGTACCCCTGCTGGATAAGTCTTAGAACCTAACTGTATGAGATAATCTGATGCAACAAGGGAAGAAGGATGCTTAGACTAAGGCAGATATTTGTAGGATTGCCAGGGTAGGAAGGGAAGCAGGGATCCTAGAGACAAATAATCATTCAGACTTTTTGAACTGCCGATGCATCTTGGAGGCTTCTTCTTCTTGTTGCCACTGCCTTTTTTAATTCTGCTTGTTAGACATTTGCTTAGACTACTTACCCTACTTCATGGAAAAGGATCCTCAAAAGAAAGTAAAGTTTTTACTGAACTTTGAAAAGGACATTTGAAAAATCTGAGTTACATTTGAGTCAATTTCCCTGTTTCATCAAATATTTTAAGGAACTCTGCAGCAGATGATCCAAATAACACATATTTTTCTGGGGAAAATTTTAAATCTCAGCTGGTAAGTTTAGAGGACATAGCCAAACAATTTCATAAATGAACCAGTAGCAGCCACACTAGATACATAATCAGTGGTGTCATAAGAGCACTTTAAGGAAATGTTTGGTTATGTGAAAAGCAGATAAAATTAAATAATTAAAATGAGCTATAGTCTCTGAAGAAGGAAGGAAGGAAGGTTTGAGAACATAAGAAAGTTAAAGTGTGAGCCCAGCATTTCAAAATTCTAAAAATTAATATCGCAGAAGAATAAACATTCTGTCCAAAGCTTTCTCATCCTTGTCAGAGGGAATGGGGTTAGCATTCACAACGTTTAGCAGAAGGTGTAAATAAGGTTAATACTGCACGATCTGCTTTAGGATTAGCATACAACAATGTATGTGTCTATGGTACTTTATATAACCTATCAGATTGTTTGGGAGCAGAGGGCTGACTGTCAGGCAGGCTGCAAGCTGTTAAGAAAACATCCTCATAGGCAGAGAATACAGGAAGAACAGCAGCAGGCAGTGAAAAATTAGACTGTATCAAGTTAAATACTTTTGTTGGGAGATGGGGATTTCATTCTATACCCACTGAAATTTTCACTTTATAGTCTCAGAAAAAAGATAATTCTTCTGGAGAGAATTCTGAAGAAATACTTTCCTGAGAATCAGAAATTCAGTTGGAGAATTCACTGAAGAATCACACACTCCTCCCCTTTCTGCTAATCTGACTGGGAATCATTGCCAGACTGTGACGGAAATCTGTCTCTTTTTATTTTAGAAGGCTGCAAGGGAACAGGATTTAACACATTGAAAGCAGTAAGTAATCCCTCAGCAAACCCAGCAAAATCTTCCCTATCCATCGTTAAAGATACAAGTGAAAAAACATGTTTTAAGCTTCTGTTTCTTTCTTTTTAGAAAATTCCCCAGAAAAGCACAGTCACATGACAGGACTACTAGCCCAGGAAACGGGCACCTTACCCCAGCTAAATAGTACAGCTTTAACACTCCCCCCCAAGGCCAACAAGAGTGATTCTCCCTTGACCAGTAAGGGCAGTCCTACAGGCATAGAGGATATGGCAAACTCCTGGTCCTTAGTGGCTTCCCAAGGAGCTAGATCAGAGGGACCAAAATGACAAGACAAGTGGTCCAAAGAATCAATCTTGGCCACAGAAGAGTTGGCCACCAGCAGCTGAGCCAGTGATGGAGATGGCTGGGCATCTAAAGACTCCTTCGCCTCCTTGCAGACAGAGGAAGCAAGAAACACAGTGACTGACAATTGCTCCATGTTGAAGCCAAGAAGGAAACTGAACAAATGGGTAGTCCAGCCTGAGTCGCTAAATCTTCTGACAGGAAGAAGGTTCTGAGGTAAATATTTCTGTGACAGTCCCAACAGCCACAAAATCCTGCTCCAAAGGCACCTTATTCTACACCAAAATATAGAATGCATCAAAGCAGATTTTTACAAAGACTTTTTTCACACAAACACTACATACAAAACAAATCCCTTAAGTAACATGACACTCCAACAACAAAGCACTTCCTTGCATAAAAGTATTAAATTAACTTAAAACATGTATCTCACAGAACATTGATTTAGTGGAATGTTTTCCCCAGAAAAGTATTTATCTACACAGCCTTGAAAGGAGTACAAACAAAGAAGCTCACGATAAAGGACCAAAAACCAAGAAATGAGATACCAAGACCCGGGAGGCCCGGGGCCTGGGGTCCCAAACCACAGAGGACTGGATGGGGGTGGAACAACAAGCAGCATTAACACTAAAATTCAAGCCAAATTTAAATACAGTCCCTTATAACACCACAAATCCTATTGTATTAAGCAACACAACTTCTCGAGAAAACACCATTGAGATAATTAGGGAAACCAATTGCACTTTATATAGAAAAAACGATTATACTATATACAACTTTACGGACATTTTGATCAGTGAAACAGCTTTTAACATTTTCACCAAAGGCTTGCATTTTGTACCAAGCAAGAGGGTAGATCTAGCCAAATTATTGATAGATCTTAAACTATTCACAAGAGGAATAAATTTAAAGCATTTTTTTTTAAAGGGAATGCCTGCAACTTTCCAGGGCTCAATAGGAAAAGCACTTTCAATCCTCCCACGCATCCATTACTCAAAATTTATGAGGAATTAATTGAGCAGGATTTACGCAATATTTATTACGATACTAACACACTTGGGCAAACTAATTTTGAACCACATGAGCTTGAATACATAAGTATGCTATCTAATGAAAAAATCAGGATCATGAAACCTGATAAAGGTGGGGGGGTGGTCCTCATGTATGATTCTAATTATGAAGCACACATGCATCATTTATTGCATGATGAGACCCAATACTGCCTAATTTCTCGTAATGAATATAATATTGCTTTGGCTAAGATAAAATATGCTCTTTATGACTACCTCCTACAAGGCTTCATAAATGAAAAACTTTACAATTTCTTGTTAGTTAACAAACCTATAACCCCTGTAATCTTTGGAATTCCGAAAACTCATAAAGGAATTGATCCACTAAAGTTCAGACCCATTGTTTCTGGTGTAGGGGGCATAACGGAACCTATTGCTAAATTCATTGATTACATTACCAAACAGTATATCCCAGCCCTTACCCATGTATGCAAAGATTCGTGGGAATTTTTAAGAAATTTTCCAGTTGAAAAATGCTCCCCTACAGCTCTTATGGTTACTGTGGATATTAAAGACTTATTCCCAAGTATCCCCCACACAACAGGGTTGGACTTGTTTGGTGAATTTTTTAAAAATGAAACAAACTTGGGTAACAATTTCTCAAATTTAATACTTGAAATGATGGGCATGGTATTAGAAAATAATTATATTTTCTTTAATGGCGAACTTTTTAAACAGCTTAAAGGGGTGGCCATGGGTGCTTCCTGTGCAACCATATACGCCAATGTGGTTTTGCACAGATGGGAGCAAACATACATCTTTAATACTACATGGGCACAACATCTTATTTATTATTGCAGGTACCTGGATGATATCTGCATTATCTGGGAAGGCACAGAAGAACAGTTAATGCCCTTTTTGGAATATATAAACACAACCACTGATTTCCTGACTTTTACTTATAATATCAGTAAAAATGAACTACACTATTTGGACGTAACAATATACAGAGACCCTCAACGACTAGAATTGCATTCCAAGGTATATAGGAAACCTTCTTTTTCAAATTCTTTGCTACACTACAATAGCCAACATCCATTCCATAAAAAGAAAGGAATAGTCAAGGGGCAATTAATAAGAGGCTCTAGAATGTGCAGTAATTTGATAGATTTTTTTAGAAGAAACAAAAAATTTATACAATATGTTCACTGAAAGGGGATATCCCAACAATTTACTTACAACCATTATTGACGAGGTAGTAAGTAAAAGAGACCCTTTATATACCCCCTTATTAGGCAATTCCTTGGACAAGAACCATGAACTCCGAATGCAGAAGAACACGATTGATGAGAATGTGATCAATTTTATATACACTTTTTCGGACAATTCATCTCAAATAGAGAACATTGTATCTAAATATTGGTTTGTCCTAGCAAGCAATGATGATTTTAAAAATATTATTTCTATTAAACCAAAATTTATGAGAAAAAGGGGACAAAACTTGAAAGAAATTTTCGAGAGAAGACCAACTATACTTAGAAAAGAATGACATCACCAAAACGGCACCTATAAATGCGGTGCCTGCAAGCAATGTGCCCTTATTATTAATGATTCGCATTTTTATTTAAAGGCCCGTCACATTAATATACGATCTCCTAGGTACTTTTCATGTGGTACAAAGGGAGTGATTTACTTAGGGGTGTGCATCACCTGTGGAGGTTTTTACGTAGGGAAAACTGAACGGGAATTTAGAAAAAGATTATATGAGCACACCTATGATATTGAAAAAAAGAAAGAAAGCAACGCTTTCTTTAAACACTCCCTTGAATGCCCGGATTATAAACTTAAATTTATGATCCTTGAACAAGTCAACCCCAATGTTAGAGGGGGGGACTGGGAGTCCACATTAGAGTATAGAGAGTGATTTGGCAGCTTAAACTTGACGCAGGTAAAGCCCCAGGTTTTAATGGCACCTTAAGTATTGGCTCTGTTTTAAAGCTTAGAAGGGCCAGATTATAAATGGATAACCATTTTTACGTATTCACATAATCATTATTTTTATTCATTCACCCTATAAACTATCCATTTTCTACTCGTGTGCGCTTCCATTCTTTATCTTTACCACTTTCTTACTTATCCCCTTGTTTTTCACTTATGAAACAAATAAAAAATTTAAAAGTTTTCATCTGTACTCATATATAAAAAGTACAGTTTTGTACCTACCATAAATGTAGATGTTCGAGGATCTCCATTGCTGCAGTCCTGACATATGGGTATTCCGCTGTCCACCATCGGCCCGAATACCAAAGGGCTAGAACCGGCGTCGGTCATCGGCGCCCGAGACTGACGACAGTACGTGTCAGTACAAATGCGCATGACTGACGCCATAACCTCAGTCTTTCTTGCCTCAGACGTCAGAATGCAAAAAACACCACCCAAACCCCAACCTAAAAAGAAAAAGGGGGAAGGAGGGAGGGAAAATTGGACTGCAGCAATGGAGATCCTCGAACATCTACATTTATGGTAGGTACAAAACTGTACTATGTTCTTCGTCTCCCATTGCTGCAGTCCTGACATATGGGTAGAATCCCAGAGCAACGGAAAAAAGGGAGGCTGGTCAACTAAATAGCAGTAGGAGCTGCAGACATGCCCTGTAAGATTGCAGTGGCAAACCCAGCCCTAGACCTAGAATAAAGAGGTAAATGATAATGCTTTGTAAAGGTATGTACAGAACTCCAAGTAGCTGCTTCTAGAATGTCTTTAGTCTCAAAAAAGCAGTAGAAGTGGCCGTAGCCCTAGTAGAATGAGGCCTGATCCCAGCCGGAACATCCTCTCCATGATGAGAGTAACAAAAAGCAATACAATGGCCAATCCACTTGGAAATAGTTTGTTTCGAGACAGCTTTCCCTCATGAAGTCAAAGCAAAAGAAACAAATAATTGTTGAGATCTTCTGAACTCTCTGGTTCTGCTCAAATAATACCTCAACTGCCTATGTACATCCAAAGAATGCAAAACTTTTTCCCCTTCATTTTGGGGGTTAGCATAAAAAGTAGGCAAATGTATAGATTGGTTCAATGCCACATTATAAATCACTTTAGGCAGAAAAGTAGGATTAGTACGTAAGGAAACTCTGTCATTGTGAAAAATCAGAAAAGGTTCCACTGCCATGAGGGCCTGTAATTCAGATACCCTTCTAGCAGAAGTAACAGCCAATAAAAAGCAGTCTTCCAGGACAACAACTGCAATTCAGCTGTAGCTGCAGGTTCAAAAGGAGGCAGAGTCAGCTTTTCCAAAACAAAATTAAGATCCCCGGTAGGAGTAGGAGCCCTCCGTGGGGGTCTGATATTCTTTGCCCCTCTAAGAAACTGTTTAACCAATGGATGTGAAAATAAAGGAGGGTCACAATCATAGTGAGCAGAAATAGCTGCAGCATGCACTTTTACAGAAGAGAAGGACAAACCCTTGTCCAATAAAATAGTCAAATATTGCAATGTACAACTCAAATTAAGCAATTCGACATCAAAGCCTTTAGCTGAACTCCAAAGAAAAAATCTCTTCCATTTACCAGCATAAACTTTTCGAGTACTAGGACGCCTGGCTTCCAAAATAACATCCAAAACTTGTTGAGGGAGCTGAAGGTCCTCCTTCTCTAAAACAGAATGCGCCAGGCTGTCAGGTGTAGGGATTGCACCCTGACATTGAGAAAATGATTGTTTTCCTGAGACAATAAGTGAGGAATCTGTGGTAATGGCCAAGGTGGTACCTGAATTAAGCTCCTCAACAGAGGGTACCAATGCTGATGAGGCCAATCCGGTGCTATAAGGATCATGCAAGGTTTGTCCCTCCTGACTTTCAACAGCACCTTCGGGAGAAGAGGCAAAGGAGGAAAAGCATACACGTGAAGGTTGCTCCAACTGAAGGATAGTGCATCTATTTTCCAGGCTTTTGGATGAAATAGCCTTGTGCAAAACAGTGGCAGTTGGAAATTCAGAGGAGAAGCGAACAGATCTATGTCCGGAGTTCCCCAAGCCATTGTCAACTGAAGAAATACCTGAGGGTCCAATTTCCATTCGTGAGGATCCACAATCTGTCTGCTCAGAACATCTGCTAAAGAATTTTGTGCTCCTGGCAGAAACTGTGCTCGAAGAGTGATGTGCAGATTCAAAGCAGTTTCCCATAACAGCATTGCTTGTCTGCAAAGAGGGTAAGAATGAGTTCCCCATTGCTTGTTGATGTACCACATGACAGTCGTGTTGTCTGTTCGAATCAACACCAGTCCTGGTTGAAGTAGGCTTTTGAATCCTTCCAAAGCAAATTGAACTGCCAGCATCTCTTTCATGTTGATATGTAAGTGAAGTAGCTCTGGGGCCCAAAGGTCTTGAATCCATTTTCCTTTGAAATGAGCTCCCCAGGCTGACTCCAAGGCGTCTGTCGTTAATATCTGACTTGCCTCTGGTTGGGTCACAGAGAGCCCCTTGTTTAGGTGACATTCCTGAGCCCACCACAGAAACTCTCTGAATGCAAGGTAGAATCCGAATGACAGTGTCCAAATCGTGGCAGTGTTGAGTCCAAACGCTTTTGAGATACCATTGTAGCTTCCTCATATGCAGTTTGGCATTGGGAAGTACTAGAATGCAAGATGCCATGAACCCCAAGGCTTGAAGGACTGTCCTTGCAGTCAGCCTGGACATTACTGATAGCTGTTGGAAGTATAGGTGAAGATTCCTTTGTTTGTCCGGGGTAAGAAATGCCATCTGAGCAGCTGTATTCAGTTTCACACCCAGAAAACACATCTCTTGTGAGGGTACTAGACTGGACTTTATTTCGTTCACAGAATACCCTAGGCATCTTAAAACTGTCATTACATACTGCAGATGTTGAAGAAGTTCGTGCTTGCCTTGAGCCAGAATCAAACAGTCGTCCAGATAAGGATAAATTTGAATTCCTTGTAGCCTGAGAAAAGCTATCACTGGAGCCAGGACTTTTGTGAATACCCTGGGCACAGTAGACAAGCCAAAGGGCAATGCAGAGAACTGATAATGCAAATTCCCATTCTGAAATCTCAGGAATTTCCTGCAACTGGGCCTGATAGGAATGTGAAGATAGGCCTCCTTGAGATCCAGAGTCACCATCCAGTGATCTTTGCCCAGCATAGGTAACAGCTGTTGCAGTGTTAACATCTTGAATTTTGGAATTTCCAGAAAGGTATTTAGAATGGACAAGTCCAGAATTGGTCTCCAAGTATTTCCTTTCTTTGGCACTAAGAAAAGACGGGAATAAAACCCTGTGCCTCTTTCTGCAGAAGGTACTGCCTGTATTGCTTCCAACTGAAGCAGAGAAGAAATTTGAGTCTGTGCTTCCAGTCTTTGCTGACGAGGCACATCCGCATACCTTTGAAAGGAGGGAATGTGTGAAAATAAAATTTGTAGCCTCGATTTATTATGTCCAACACCCATTTGTCTTGGGTAACCAAATGCCAATTCCTTTTGAAAAGTCTCAGTTTTCCTCCTAGAGGGGCTGCCAGCAAGGCAGAGTCCGGCAGCTGAAGACACGGGTCATTGGGTCTGTTTCCGAAAGGACTGACCCCTGCCCTCCCCAGCAGAAGGGGTAGAAGAACTCAAAGACCTAGAAGTAACAGGGCCCTGAGAGGAAGCCCTACCTCTACCTCGCCTCGACCTGCCCCTAGATTGATAATCCGAAGAGGGGAAAGACCATCCCTTAGCAGGCCAATTCCTACTGAACTTAGGGGACTGAACCTGTAAAAAATCCTTAACTGTCTGCATAGACTTAGCTTTTTCCTCCATTTTTTTCAAAACTGATTCTACTGGAGGGCCAAAAAGAACATCAGATTGTAGAGGAGCATCCATAATTCGAGCCTTAACATGCTCTGACAAGGTCTGATCTTTAAGCCAAGCATGCCTACGAATAACTGAACTAGTAGCAGCCACCCTGGAAGAAGCCTGTAAAGCATCAAAACCACACTGCAAAGAATGCTTACCAACTTGGTCTGAAGCATGCACTAAATCCTGAAGCTCCTTACATTCAATACCTTCAGCTAAAGCATCTACTTTACATTTCAATTGGCCCAGCAAATAATTTTGAAACCGGAGCATATGAAACTGACAATTTAAAGCTCTCATAGCCAAAGTCGAAGAGGTATACAGTTTTTTACCCCACCTATCCAGGGCCCTAGCATCCTTGTCCAGAGGAACTGGATTCCTAACCACAGAAGCCCTAACCCCTTTGGGGCCCTGAGTAATAGTTTCTGGATCAGCCCTAGGACTCTTATATAAGTACTTGTGAGCTTCCGAACCCTGTAGTATCTATCTGGTTTAACCGGGGCAGGAGGCAGAGAATCTGGGTTAAGGGCAGCCTCAGAAAACACATCCTGAACAACATCCAGTACAGGGGGAATAGCCAAGGGCCTATGCTGAGGCAAAAACAAGAATTCTCTTAGTCTTTACGAGAATCAGAATAATCCTGGCCCTCCCATTTGAAATGTTCCCTCATGGAATGCAAAGTCTCAGAGAAAGAAAAATCTTCTGGAGGGGACACAGAGGGAGTAGAGTCCTCAGCCTCCGAATCAGAATAAGGAGGGAAATCCTGAAGTTCTTCTACAGAGGAATCTGACTCATTGGAAGACTGAACCAAACCCTCCAACTCTGTCTCTACCCTGGGCCTCTTCACAGGGGGGGCATAGAACCCCTAATTAAAGTAATCAAATCTTCAGCCATCTTTAACATGTGCTTCCTAGGAGCTGGACCCTGGGGACTAGCACCAGCAGGGGCAGACTTAGACTTAGAATGGGCTCTGCTTTGAGAAGGAGGAGGCCTAACTACCCTATGAGGGGAAGGAACCACTGACATCAGAGAAGCACCCTCAGCCTGGCCTAACACAGGAGAAGCCACTTCCTGCAGTAACAAAGGCTCCCCTTGAGACTCAGGTAAACTTTCAGAAGGAGCCGCTGAAGAAGCCAGTGGTACTACAGAACCGGCGTCCGGAGTGGATGCCTCATCCTGTTTGGACCGCAAAGACTTTTCTTTGCGTTTCTTAGAAGAACCAGTCGTCGGAGAATCTGACAGCATGTTATAATTACAACGTTTACCAAACACCAGCCTAGCACAGTCCAACCGACGTTTAATAGTACGCTTGTTAAAAGTAGCACAAAAGCGACACCCAACAACGTCGTGCTCAGGCCCTAAACAAGGAATGCAGAGTGAATGGTAATCCCTATGAGGAATCTGTTTCCCACAAGAAATACAGTTATTAACTTTTTCTGACATCCGTCAATACTGAGGCAAGAAAAAGACAAAAGTGTCCCCAACGGGGTACTTAGCCCAACTTGGTCTCCGGTCTGAAACTCGAAAACCGACAATTCCAGAATGCCGAACGGCACTTGCAAATTCTGCTTCTGCTTAGGACCATGCGGCAAGAAAGACTGAGGTTATGGCGTCGGTCATGCGCATTTGTACTGACACGTACTGTCGTCAGTCTCGGGCGCCGATGACCGATGCCGGTTCTAGCCCTTTGGTATTCGGGCCGATGGTGGACAGCGGAATACCCATATGTCAGGACTGCAGCAATGGGAGACGAAGAACATCAGCTTTGTACTATTATATACCAATTTCCATGGTTTTAAGCTCATAATAATTTTAAACTTGTTTTTAATGTTTTGCAAACAATTGTTTTTTTAATGTTTTCCATTAATGTAAGCAATCAGAAAATGTTGTTTAATTGTGCACACATTTTTAACTTGGCATGTGATTAATTAACACAGCTACTTAAGCAGTTGCTTAAGGCTGCACAATGTTATTGACTTGATAAAGCTTGGAAGGTATCCGGGCGAAAGCGCTTGTCTCTGATTGTGGATTTATAGTGTTGCTTGCTTCATTTTTCAAATAAAGACGGTTTATATACTGCCTTTTGAATTATTGCTTCTGCTGGCAGACTTGGTATCTCATTTCTTAGCCTTGAAAGGAGTGCTAACTGATTGTCAGTTCCACGAAACCCACAAAGGTGAAGCACTTTGGCAGCAAAAAACCTCTGAAGCTTTTTGGCACCCAATCTGCCTTTTTAATGGCTCTGCTCAAGCCATTGGCAGTTTGGGAGTGTGGAAGACGCCCTGAATTTTGAAAGCTTGACTGTGGTCATATCCAAGCCACACTAAAATATAACCTAAATAAATAGCTTAGGGTTCTGCAACAGTTCTCTAAATGTTGAACATCTAAGCAATTTATGTAATGTTGGAGTTAATGAAAATTCCCAAACAGAAAATATATACCGCCTGCATGACAGTAACACTGGAAATGTTACTATGGTTTGTTTTCTTTTATGGTATTAAATGCACAGTCATGCCATTATTTAAAATGTGATGATTTGGTAGAGATGTAATAAAATGTCTTCTCACCATTCAGATTCATGGGTGATGGACTCTATCTCTCTCTCTCTCTCTCTCTCTCTCTCTCTCTCCAGGACCAGTCATTCCTGAATAGAAAGTTTTCTTCTCTCATAATATCTGTTTAAGCTAGGTCATGAGTATAGACATTCTGTTCTGAGAAACAAAAGAAAAAAATGAAATGAAGCTCACTCTGGTCTGTGCCAGTAATCTTAAAAATATATGAGTAATTTGCATGCTCTTCTGACCCTGGAGGGTATGGAGATCTGCAAAACCACATAGACCTCATTTAAGACTTCAGGTAACATTTCTCAGTTTCCAGGACATTGTTTCAGACCAAATACTAAATGTGGAAATATCTCCATCCCCATCACCCTCAGTGCCAGAGTATTTAGTACCAGCTTAGACACAGAAATAATATGTATTATTATTAATATAAATTAAACTGATTTCCACCTACTAGATTATTTCTGTATTACGTATTTTACACCTCACAAACATGAAAAAGTCTATAGCTAACTTAAAAGGTCAAGTATACTGCTGCCACTGTGGAAGATTTCATTGATCATACTACTGACTGGGATAACTGCAGCATTATCTAAGAATGTGTACAACATTTTCTTGTTAATAACTGGAATCACTTTGAGTACTTGGTTAAAAATCCTAGTAACAGCAATAATGTCATTGATATTACTTTACCCAACATAACCACTGTATTCCATCCTTTTTGTTAATTCTGATGCTTTCAGTAGTCTGTATTCCATCTTAAAACTGTATTTCCAAATGGGTCTATATCATTTAATCTAAAACTCAACTGATCTAAATTCAACTCATCTAAACTCATTTCATCTAAACTGGAAAACCTTTAAAAAAGTCATAGCAGATTTTTTTTTTTTGCATTGTCAAATTACGTATAATTAATACTGCTTTTTGTTTTATCACAGTGTGCTGGATTGGGCAAACTGGTGGCGCACTGCCACGGTTTTTCCCTGTTCTTCCACTTTAGTATGATCACAGAATTGTTATATATAATTTAAGGGTGTGTGAGGGGTACAAGCCTTACATGGATATCCTCCCTGCAAAAATCATTTTGTTTTGAGTTTTGCTAATTTAGATGAAATGAGTTTCAATGAGCAGAGTTTATACAAGTTGAGTTTTCAAAGAAATGACATACATCCTTCCAATCTTGTTCCTTTGATATACAGATGTGGCAGAGTAAAATAGAAACCACTTTAAATGACTTTTAGGTTCAGTAAATTATATTAAAACAAGGTTAACACTACCTGGAAATATTAATTGCATCATGAAACAAAGACAGTTTGAATGCAATAAAATTAATCAAATTCATTCAGAAGGCAAGGCCTACTATGAGCTCAACTGCATAGTCAAGACTGAGGGAACAACAACATTTTGTAAAATTATATTAAACAATGCAAAGGTAAAAAGCAAGAGTGTAGTCCCTTGAGTCTAGTAACAGTGCCTTCTTAAACCCACATGATATCATCAATATATCTGAGTCAAATTCAGAAAGAGGTTTGGTCCCCCAAGAAAGAAATGCATTCCCCTCTGTATCAGCATGAACAACAACACTGCAGAAATCATAATCACAAGCCCAAGTTCAGTGAATCATGATAACATACACAAGAGCTCCCTTGATGTATACAATGTAACTTGGCATCCTGACATATATTATAATAAACAAATATCAGTCCTTGATGTGGCATCAGATGGTATTTATAGTGGTAAACGTTCTCAGAGGACTCAGCATCAAACGTCAATGACTATAGCTATAACATTAGTCTCACGTATATTTTATGCAAAATAATAAAGAAAATGCAAAATAATAGAAAGTGTCACTATGGAGTTGGTACTATAATCTCGTTTCTTGACATGGACCACTATGATTTTTTGAAGGCAGACTCACCCTTTTAAATCTTGTAACTTCCTTTGGATGACTTATAGCAACATTAATGAAGAACTTGGCATACGTTAGATAAATTTATCTCACCAAAGCCTTTGATACTACCCCCATATAGAAAACAAAAAATGGGAATCTCAAAGTCAATGGGTACACAACTGGCATTTTCTTTTAGACATGCAGGTTGATAAAAATATGGCTTATGAAGTGTGATACCAAGGTCATCATCCTTCTCCCAAAATTCCCTGCAACACTCACACCTTATATGCAAAAAAAGGCCCAGGATTTAACATTAAAAAATGAAGAATTATGTTCTTTGATGAGAAACTGGACCCATGGGCTCATTTAACTAATATATCAAGGGTCAGACACTAAAAATAGGTCTGGTTGTTAAAAACTTGGGTATGTTGATTGAATAAGTTTTCACCTTTAAACAACATATCACCATAGCTGTGCACAAGGTCTGTGAGGTTGTAGTACATTTGATACTCAAAGAAATTATTCCTCTATAACTCACCTAATCCAAAAATTATAGAATTACCCTTCTGCATTTTCCTCACGAAGAATCCTGTGCTACTAAAATTACTACCACAATTCATCACCAAGAAGATTAATGGCTGCAGTAACCTGATTTACTCAGAAAGGTAGCCATCATTTTTGGCCTTTTACCACCCTCCTTGAGGAGGATCTGTGCCTTGTATTGTTTTTAAGTTCATTGATTCACCTCCCTTTAATCTGTAACATAAATAAAGAACATTTTCCATTATTTTCACACATTATACACTTTTTTAAGTTTATTGATTCACCTCACTTTAACCTGTAACATAAATAAAGAACATTTTCCATTATTTTCACACATTATACACTTTTTTAACTTTATTGATTCACCTCACTTTAACCTGTAACATAAATAAAGAACATTTTCCATTATTTTCATGTGTTATATACTTTTTTAAGTTCATTGATTCACCTCGCTTTAACCTGTAATATAATTAAAGAACATTTTCCTTTATTTTCACGCATTATACACTTTTTTAAGTTTATTGATTCACCTCGCTTTAACCTGTAACATAAATAAAGAACATTTTCCATTATTTTCATGTAGTATACACTTTTTAAGTTCATTGATTCACCTCCCTTTAACCTGTAACATAAATAAAGAAAATTTTCCATTATTTTCATGTATTATACACTTTTTTAAGTTCATTGATTCACCTCGCTTTAACCTGTAACATAAATAAAGAACATTTTCCATTATTTTCACGCATTATACAGTTTTTTAAGTTCATTGATTCACCTCCCTTTAACCTGTAACATAAATAAAGAACATTTTCCATTATTCTCACATATTATACACTTTTTAAGTTCATTGATTCACCTCCCTTTAACCTGTAACAAAAATAAAGAACATTTTCCATTATTTTCATGCATTATACACTTTTTTTAAGTTTGTTGATTCACCTCACTTTAACCTGTAACATAAATAAAGAACATTTTCCATTATTTTCACACATTATACACTTTTTTAAGTTTATTGATTCACCTCACTTTAACCTATAACATAAATAAAGAACATTTCCATTATTTTCATGTATTATACACTTTTTTAAGTTTAGTGATTCACCTCCCTTTAACCTGTAACATAAATAAAGAACATTTTCCATTATTTTCATATATTATACACTTTTTTAAGTTCATTGATTCACCTCCCTTTAACCTGTAACATAAATAAAGAACATTTTCAATTATTCTCACTCATTATACACTTTATTTAAGTTTATTGATTCACCTCACTTTAACCTGTAACATAAATAAAGAACATTTTCCATTATTTTCACGCATTATACACTTTTTCAAGTTTATTGATTCACCTAACTTTAACCTGTAACATAAATAAAGAACATTTTCCATTATTTTCACACATTATACACTTTTTTAAGTTTATTGATTCACCTCACTTTAACCTCTAACATAAATAAAGAGCATTTCAATTATTTTCATGCATTATACACTTTTTTAAGTTCATTGATTCAACTCCCTTTAACCTGTAACATAAATCAAGAACATTTTCCATTATTCTCACTCATTATACACTTTAAGCTTATTGATTCACCTCACTTTAACCTGTAACATAAATAAAGAACATTTTCCATTATTTTCATGGATTATACACTTTTTTAAGTTTATTGATTCACCTCGCTTTAACCTGTAACATAAATAAAGAACATTTTCCATTATTTTCACACATTATACACTTTTTTAAGTTCATTGATTCACCTTCCTTTAACCTGTAACATAAATAAAGAACATTTTCCATTATTCTCACTCATTATACACTTTATTTAAGTTTATTGATTCACCTCACTTTAACTTGTAACAAAAATAAAGAACATTTTCCATTATTCTCACTCATTATACACTTTATTTAAGTTTATTGATTCACCCCACTTTAACCTGTAACAAAAATAAAGAACATTTTCCATTATTTCCATGCATTATACACTTTTTTAAGTTTATTGATTCACCTCCCTTTAACCTGTAACATAAATAAAGAACATTTTCCATTATTTTCACACATTATACACTTTTTTAAGTTCATTGATTCACCTCCCTTTAACCTGTAAAATAAATAAAGAACATTTTCCATTATTCTCACTCATTATACACTTTATTTAAGTTTATTGATTCACCTCACTTTAACCTGTAACATAAATAAAAAACATTTTCCATTATTTTCATGCATTATACACTTTATTTAAGTTTATTGATTCACCTCACTTTAACCTGTAACAAAAGTAAAGAACATTTTCCATTATTTTCATGTATTATACACTTTTTTAAGTTTAGTGATTCACCTCCCTTTAACCTGTAACATAAATAAAGAACAATTTCCATTATTTTTATACATTATACACTTTTTTAAGTTTATTGATTCACCTCACTTTAACCTGTAACATAAATAAAGAACATTTTCCATTATGTTCACACATGATACACTTTTTTAAGTTTATTGATTCACCTCACTTTAACCTATAACATAACTAAAGAACATTTTCCATTATTTTCATGTATTATACACTTTTTTAAGTTTAGTGATTCACCTCCCTTTAACCTGTAACATAAATAAAGAACATTTTCCATTATTTTCATGTATTATACATTTTTTTAAGTTCGTTGATTCACCTCCCTTTAACCTGTAGCATAAATAAAGAACATTTTCAATTATTCTCACTCATTATACACTTTATTTAAGTTTATTGATTCACCTCACTTTAACCTGTAACATAAATAAAGAACATTTTCCATTATTTTCATGCATTATACACTTTTTTAAGTTTATTGATTCACCTCACTTTAACCTGTAACATAAATAAAGAACATTTTCCATTATTTTCACACATTATACACTTTTTTAAGTTTATTGATTCACCTCACTTTAACCTGTAACACAAATAAAGAGCATTTCCATTATTTTCATGCATTATACACTTTTTTAAGTTTATTGATTCACCTCGCTTTAACCTGTAACATAAATAAAGGACATTTTCCATTATTTTCACACATTATACACTTTTTTTTAAGTTCATTGATTCACCTCCCTTTAACCTGTAACATAAAGAACATTTTCCATTATTCTCACTCATTATACACTTTATTTAAGTTTATTGATTCACCTCACTTTAACCTGTAACATAAATAAAGAACATTTTCCATTATTCTCACTCATTATACACTTTATTTAAGTTTATTGATTCACCTCACTTTAACCTGTAACAAAAATAAAGAACATTTTCCATTATTTTCACGCATTATACACTTTATTTAAGTTTATTGATTCACCTCACTTTAACCTGTAACATAAATAAAGAACATTTTCCATTATTTTCACGCATTATACACTTTTTTAAGTTTATTGATTCACCTCACTTTAACCTGTAACATAAATAAAGAACATTTTCTATTATTTTCACACATTATACACTTTTTTAAGTTTATTGATTCACCTCACTTTAACCTGTAACATAAATAAAGAGCATTTCCATTATTTTCATGCATTATACACTTTTTTTAAGTTCATTGATTCAACTCCCTTTAACCTGTAACATAAATAAAGAACATTTCAATTATTCTCACTCATTATACACTTTATTTAAGTTTATTGATTCACCTCACTTTAACCTGTAACATAAACAAAGAAGATTTTCCATTATTCTCACTCATTATACACTTTAAGTTTATTGATTCACCTCACTTTAACCTGTAACATAAATAAAGAACATTTTCCATTATTTTCACACATTATACACTTTTTTAAGTTCATTGATTCACCTCCCTTTAACCTGTAACATAAATAAAGAACATTTTCCATTATTCTCACTCATTATACACTTTATTTAAGTTTATTGATTCACCTCACTTTAACCTGTAACAAAAATAAAGAACATTTTCCATTATTTTCATGTATTATTAATTTTTTTAAGTTTATTGATTCACATCGCTTTAACCTGTAACATAAATAAAGAACATTTCCATTATTTTCATGCATTATACACTTTTTAAGTTCATATATTCACCTCCCTTTAACCTGTAACATAAATAAAGAACATTTTCCATTATTTTCATGCATTATACACTTTTTTAAGTTCATTGATTCACCTCCCTTTAACCTGTAACATAAATAAAGAACATTTTCCATTATTTTCATGCATTATACACTTTTTTAAGTTTATTGATTCACCTCACTTTAACCTTTAACAAAAATAAAGAACATTTTCCATTATTTTCATGTATTATACACTTTTTTAAGTTTATTGATTCACATCGCTTTAACCTGTAACATAAATAAAGAACATTTTCCATTATTTTCATGTATTATACACTTTTTTAAGTTTATTGATTCACCTCCCTTTAACCTGTAACATAAATAAAAAACATTTTCCATTATTCTCATGCATTACACACTTTTTAAGTTTATTGATTCACCTCACTTTAACCTGTAACATAAATAAAGAACATTTTCCATTATTCTCACACATTATACACTTTAAGTTTATTGATTCACCTCACTTTAACCTGTGACATAAATAAAGAACATTTTCCATTATTTTCATACATTATACACTTTTTTCTCATAACTCTAATATTACTCTTTACATCATGCCTTCATATTTTTCAGTACACCCACATCACACATCTTCTTGACCACTATTTTATCTCTATTGTTCTCAAATACACTGTTTGTTTTTCTGCACTTTATTTTCTCCCTCTTTTAAAATACCATGCCAGTTTCTTTAATTTATTTTACAATGCTCAGTACAGCTTTTAAAATTAGTTTAGTCTTTGATTTCCATTTTCCGATTATTATAATGCCTTACTATATCTTGGCACTTCTAACACTAAACACTAACTCATTAACATCATCTCCAAAGTTATTACAATTTGTTCCCCCAGTATCTGTATCAAAGGATTCTGCAAGGAATTTTGTTACATTGGTCAACTCCATACATTCCCAAACGAAACACCCCCAGTTTCCTCTTTCTTCCTCTTCAGTTTTCTAGCACTTACTCCCCACAGATCCTTTACACTTGGTGTATAAAAATACGTGTGCAAATGTGCCTTGTATTCTTGGTCTGAACGACCCTTTCCTTTTCAAAAACCTATGCATGAATGGTTTCCCTGCCTTTGGATGAGTGAGTAATGAATGAGACTGTAGCCTATCGATCATGACTGAAGGAGATGCACCTCTTCATTTGCAGTTTCCCATGCAAAACATTATTAGTATGTTTTTATTATAGTGAAGGTGCTGATTAAGGTGCTGACTCAGATTTTTTGTGTGTTTTTCTCCTACCATGTGTTCATTTTACTCACACATTCACTCACTTCCTTACTGCAATTACTTTTTCTCCGCTGAATCTCTATCTAAATATGCCATAACCCTGTTTTTTTCCCTCCTCATCCTTCATACTGCATTTCCTGTTTTGTTATTCTAACTTACCTTTAATTTCTTTAAACTGGCTAAAATTTCTCTAAACATTAAATTATTGTCATATAAATTATATCAATTCTTAACCAATGTTTTCACATTATGTCCAATTTGGTATAACAGATTAAGCACTTACTCCCCACAGATCCTTTACACTTGGTGTATAAAAATGTGTGTGCAAATGTGCCTTGTATTCTTGGTCTGAACGACCCTTTCCTTTTCAAAATCCTATGCATGAATGGTTTCCCTGCCTTTGGATGAGTGAGTAATGAATGAGATTGCAGCCTATTAATCATGACTGAAGGAGATGCACCTTTTCATTTGCAGTTTCCCATACAAAATCATTATTAGTATGTTTTTATTATAGTGAAGGTGCTGATTAAGTTGCTGACTCAGATTTTTTGTGTGTTTTTCTCCTGCCCTGTGTTCATTTTACTCACACATTCACTCACGTCCTTACTGCAATTACTTTTTCCTCCCCTGACTCTCTATCCAAATATGCCATAACCCTGTTTTTTTCCCTCCTACTTCATACTGCATTTCCTGTTTTGTTATTCTAATTTACCTTTAATTTCTTTAAACTGGCTAAAATTTCTCTAAACATTAAATTATTTTCATATAAATAGATTCATAGATTAGTACGGCTAACTGCCCTTGCGAGCCAATTTAAGCCTAGCCAATTATCCCTTGTGAGACTCAAACCCTGCACCTTTTATGTGTAAGGCAAACACCTTAACCATTAGGTCACCCTCCAAACCCTTATAGATTAGTACTAGGCTAACTGCCCTTGCAAGCCATTTTAAGCCTAGCTAATTATTCCTTGTGAGACTCAAACCCTGCACCATGTGTTTGTAAGGCAAACACCTTAACCGTTAGGCCACCCTCCCAACCCATTATATCAATTCTTAATAAGAAGTTATGTACCTACCATAACGTTCCAAGTTAGTTGTCTTCTTCTCACCTTCTTTCTTGCTGGTTGGGTTCGAAGCCGACCTTCGGCTCTGACACGGCCATTTTCTAAAGCTTGAGAGCTACTTACTGGCTCGAGGCCTCTCTATATCCCACAATGCCTGGCACTAGACCCCCAGATCTCGTTTGGAAGACCTAACACCATAATAATACAAGAGGACAACTGTCCCAAAAGCAAGACTTTAGTTAGAGGGCTGAAGAAAAAGGTAGAGGACATAAAATGGTAAAGACTCAGCCAGTGACAAGACTCGTAGGAGGACTCTTCTCGGTCCATCTAGGCTAGGGAGGTGGAGAGTGGGACGCAAGAAAGAAGGGGAGAAGAAGACAACTTACATGGAATGTTATGGTAGGTACATAACTTCTTAATGTTGTCTCTCTCGCCTTCATTCTTGCTGGATGAGACAGCGTCCCTAACACCTTAGTCCTGGGTGGCTCATCGGAACAGACTATTGAGCACAATGGAACCAAAATCAGCTCTGCTCCTAGAGGCCAGATCCAATTTATAATGTGAAATGAAGGTATGAGGGGTGGCCCATGTGGCCGCCGCACAAATGGCTCCCATAGGTAGCCTTGATTGAAAAGCTACCAACGTAGCTAAAGCCCTAGTAGAGTGGCCTTTAGGTTTAGCAGGGAGTTCTTTATTCCTCAACTGATAGACAAGGGTAATAATAGAGGACAACCACCTGGATAAGGTTACTTTAGACACTGGGCGACCCTGCTTACCCTCTGCATAGGACAGGAAGAGTTGGTCTGATTTCCTTATTTGCTCAGTCCTATGCAAATAGAAACATAATTGCCTATGAACATCCAACTGGTGTAACTTGTGTTCAGCTTTGTTGGAATAATTTGGAAAAAAGACTGGCAGATTGATGGATTTATTTAAATTGTTCTCGGAGGGGACCTTAGGAAGGAATGAAGGATTAGTCCTGAGTGAAACTCTATCCTTATGGAAAACTAGATAAGGAGGATGAACACAAAGGGTTGAAGTTCAGAAACTCTCCTCGCTGAAGTAATGGCCACCAAAAAGAGGGTTTTCCAAGTAAGCAATTTCAAGGAAGAGGAAGCTGCAGGTTCAAAGGGAGGCAGTATCAAGGAAGCTAGGATCAAATTTAAGTCCCACGGAGGTGGGGATCTCTCACTGGAGGCCTGAGCAAGATTGTTCCATTCAGAAAGGCTTTGCAAAGCTTATGGGACATGATGCTGATTTCTGACAGGCCCGTATGGAAATTAGAGATTGCCGCTAATTGAACTCTAATAGTGGCCGACGAGGAGCCCGCTTGAAAAAGTTCTGCTAAGAAGTCCAGAACGTTATGGACAGGGGCCGTGAAGGAATCTATATTATTAGCCTCTGCCCAGAAAGAGAAACATTTCCACTTACTAGCATAAGTCTTCCTGGTTGTAGGTTTGTGCAAAGAAAGGATAATCTCACGCACTGAATTGGAAATACTGGGAAGCCTGGCTAAGGTTGGAAGTGGAGCAACCAAGCAGAGAGGTTGAGAGACTGAAGAGACTGATGCAGCCCACCCGACTGATGGATCAGGAGGTCCGGAACTGGGTCTAGATTCCAAGGCTGCTCTAGAAGGTGACGATGCAGGAATGGGAACCAGATTTGTCGAGGTCAGTAGGGGGCAATGAGGATCATCCTGCAACCCATCACGGTAGTTTTCTGAATTAGTTTGGGAATTAGTGGAAAGGGTGGGAATGCATACAGAAGTCCCTGGGGCCAATCGTGAACTAGAGCATCTCTGGGGGAGTGTCCGGGAAGAGGGAAGAGAGTGAAGAAACTGTTGCACTTGCTGTTGAGAGGAGTTGTGAAAAGGTCGCAGCAAGGCTGACCCCATTTGCGGAAGATTCTGTCCGCTACTGTCCAGTTGAGAGACCACTCGTGAGGCATGAGAATAGCTCTGCTTAGCCTGTCCACTATGACGTTGGACCTCCCAGGGATGTGCATTGCTGTCAGAAACCGTTGAGAGGAGATCGCCCACTGCCATAGTCTGAGTGCTTCTAGACATAAGGGATATGACTTGGTTCCTCCCTGCTTGTCGATGTAGCACACTACAGACATATTGTTTGTCTGAATTGCAATGGTCCCAGTGGGTAGAGAGTTCTGAAGAGCTTGCAACGCTAAAAGCACCACCCTCATCTCCAAGACATTTATGTGCAAGTGGTACTCGTGGGGTTGCCAGGTGCCCTGGACAGTACTGCACTGAAAATGCCCTCCCCACCCGATCAGGAAGGCATCCGTGGTCATCGTGGCAACTGGAGGAGGAAGGAAAAATGGTCTGCCCTAGGGTACTGATGGAGAGACCATCCACCAAGCCAAGTGGTCTTTGCATGACTGTGTGATTATTATCTTGTGAGACAAAGGAAGTTGTTGAAAGGACCATTGGGTGAAAAGCATCCACTGGAGAATCCTCATGTGAAATCGAGCCAGGGGAACTAATATGATCGCTGCTGCCATGAGACCTACGGTTTTTAGGATGAATCTGGCCTGAATCTTTCTGCATCCTAATAATACCTGTACATGTCAGCGAATGTCTGCCACTCTGTCTACTGGAAGCCTTGCGGACAGATCTTTCGTATTTAATCTTGCGCCTATAAAGGTTAAAGACTGACAAGGCGACAATGCAGACTTTTCGAAATTTATTGAGATACCTAGGTTGGAGCATGTTTGGATGGTATAATCCCTGGCTCTCAGCAATTGATGTCTGGTGGTAGCAGTAAGGAGCCCGTCGTCTAGATATGGAAACACCTGGAATCCTTGCCATCTCAGGTGAGCGGTAACCACTGCCATGCATTTGGTGAACACCCTGGGGGCTGTGGTGAGACCAAAGGGCAGGGCTCTGAACTGGTAATGACTGGCTCCCAGCCGGAAGCGGAGAAACCTTCTGGAATGCCTGTCCATTTTGATGTGGTAGTATGCATCCTGAAGATCTATGGAGCACATCCAATTGTCCTGACCCAAAAAGGGTAGAATGGACTGAAGCATGACCATCCGGAACTTCTTTCTTTGAACAGACTTGTTTAGTCTGCTGAGATCCAAAATGGGTCTCCAGTCCCCTGTCTTTTTTGGTACCAAAAAGAACTTTGAGTAAATTCTGGATCCTTGCTGGTCTGCTGGGACTTGTTGGATGGCCCGTTTTTTTAGCAGTCTTGAAATTTCTTGTACTGCCGGTTCCCTTAGACTGGGTGGAACATCTGGGATGGGGTTGTTTGATTTTAAGGGGGTGTGGATAAACGGGATTTTGTAACCTCCGGATATGATACACTGTACCCATCTGTCTCGCGTGATGAGACGCCAGGCTTCTGGGTACAGAGACAACTGTCTCCCGACTGCCTCTGAAGGCGGACAGCCGGGCAGCCCCTCAGGGGTGCTGGAAGGCTTGTCAGAGAAAGATTCTCTGCTGCCCTGATTCTGCGGACCCCCTCTGCCCCGCGGGCAGCGTCTGTTGTTGTTCCCTCCTCTGCCTCTGGAGGGAAACACGTCACGTGTGTCAGGCACGGCTCCCTGGGGTTTTCGGAACCACATCTTCCCACTCTTCTGACCCTTAGGGTATGGTCTAGAGAGAGTGGAAAAACAGACGCCCACGGCAGAGAGAGTCTTGCCTTCCTGCTCATACCTGGTAAGTGTATCTTTCACCTGAGGTCCAAACAGAGCCGAACTACCAAAAGAGGTGTTGGTGAAAGATGCCTTGAAGGGATCAGTGAAGTTACATAACCGCATCCAGGCATGTCTACTCAAAGCCACGCCTGCGCCTGCAGCTCTACTTGCCCCATCAGCCGCATACGAAATGAGCCGCATGGAGGAGTTAACGATAGAATTAAGAGTCACCAGCTGGGAGTTTATCTTGTCTTGAGCTCCCGCAGCTGATGGATCTTGCAGGGTATCTCCTAGCTCCTTGAGGAGATCCCTCTGAAGACGGGTGAAGTGGCACAAATAATTCAGCGACCACATGGAGAAGGTCGCTGAGGAAAACATCTGCTTCCTGTATCTATCCATCGTCCTAGACTCTTTATTAGGGGGATGGACGGGTACAGAAGTGTCAGCCAACTCCTTTTTCGTGGCAGCTGCTACCACCATGGCATCAACGGGGACACCCTTTGTCAGAAACTGTTTATCTTGAGGGGCCGTAATAAACTTAGTGGGCCTGCGGGGGATTGGTTCCAGTGTGTCTGGAGCTGACCACACCTTCCGAGCCACCACTTTCATTAATGGATCAAAAGGCGGAGACACCCAGGAGGTGGAGGGGCGAGAACCAAACGCATCCAAGTATACCGACCCGTCCTCAGAAGGGTTAAGGGCAGACCAGTTCCCCCTCTGCTTAAGGATCTCAAGGATGTCTGAGAAAGAGACATCTTCAGAGGGGGATCTTGGGGACCCTTCCGAATCCTCCAAGTCAGTATCTGACGTGACCGACTCTGGGGAGTCAACATATTTCCTCTTACATTTCCTCTTTCGAGGGGGCTCCTCTGAAATCTCAGGGGAGGCCTCGGAAGAGGAAGATACACCCAGTGGGGTGACGTGGAGCGTTTGATCCCTTCGCTTGGGGTCTGGAGGAGGGGCAGAGACCGAAGCAGGCATCCTGGGGGGAGGAGCTGAAGGGGCTGATCGAGGTGCAGACTCAGAAGTCAGCACACTCCTCATGACCTCGAAGGCACCCCCGTCCATCAGAGAAGAGGGCCCCCACTCCGAGGAGACGGGAATCCGCTCCGGCACCGAAAAGGACGGCTCCAAGGCCACTGTAGGAGTTGAGCTTACCTGCACCGAGGCTCCGAGAGGGACAACGGGGTCGGACAAGGGTCCGATGCCACTCACCCCCTCGGAGCCAACGAGGGAGTCTCAGTGCCCAGATCCCTCCAAGGACGGAACCATTGAAGAAATCGGAGCCGACGAAGGAGCCGAAAGGGGAAGCATCGGTGCCGATGTTTCCCGGATCTGAGCCCCAACAAGCTCCGGCTCCAAACTGACAGGATTAGTCGGAGGAGGAACTACTTCAGAAAAAGGAGAGCAGCCACAGCCTGATGAGGAGGGCTAGTTAACATTTTAGCCAGGGCCTGCGATTTGAGGAGTCTACTAACCACTCTCTCCAAGTCATGATCGGACAGCCTCAAGGACCGAGAAGAGTGGGACCTATGGCTCCGTTCAGACTGTAGCAAAGGTGATCCCGGAGCCGAGCGAATCGACTCCAGGGATGGCGACCTGGATCGCTTATGGCTCCCTGACGGCTCCGACACCAAGGTCTGAGCCGAGGGAGATTTTGATACTTCGGTTCTGGCTGGAACCGAAATTGAAGCAGACGCTCCACCTGGCGACGGCTCCATACTGGCAGCCGACGGCTTGGTGGGCTTAGGGGTTTTCGCTGGCTGAGACTTTGCCGGAGACCCATCGGGTTTTAGTAACCCCCTGAGAATTAACTTGTTCCTACGCTCCTGCAGGACTCTCGGACTAAAGGCATGACATACCGAGCAAGAGTCCTGTAGGTGTAGGGCACCCAAACAATAAACACAAGAAGTGTGACCGTCTGTCAGAGACATTTTCTGACAGCACGAGTCACACTTCTTGAACTCTGATACCTTGGTATCCTTTGACATGTTATATAAAAAAGGGATACCGATGGATGAATTTCAGACTAGTGCAAAAAAACACACACACTCACACACACACTAGTCCCACACCTTCACACAAAAATTTAAGGTAACTATACTAACAAAACTAAGAGACTATGATCTTAAACTACAATGGCTAAACACTACTTCCTACTGAAACAATATAAAAGGGAAGGGGATAGCCTCTAACTTAAACGGCCTACTTAGGGAGATGGGGGGGAGAAACTCTCTAAATAAAAACGAGTTTCCTAAGGGTCAGAAAACATAGGTAAAACTAAGACTAGTCTGCAGTACTACTCTGATTTAAAAAAAATTTGAAAAATATACACTAAAGTTTAACTACTAAAACTACAAAAGATTAATACGACCTGAGCCAGTGAAGCGCAACCTCATAGCTGAAGCGGCAAACAAGATCTGGGGGACTAGCACCAGGCATTGTGGGATATGGGGAGGCCTCGAGCCAGTAAGTAGCTCTCGAGCTTTAGAAAATGGCCGAGTCGGAGCCGAGGGTCGGCTTCGAACCCAACCAGCAAGAATAAAGGTGACAGAGACAACTTAACATCCAATGTTTTCACATTATGTCCAGTTTGGTATAACTGATTAAGCACTTACTCCCCACAGATCCTTTACACTTGGTGTATAAAAATACATGTGCAAATGTGCCTTGTATTCTTGGTCTGAACGACCCTTTGCTTTTCAAAAACCTGTGCATGAATGGTTTCCCTGCCTTTGGATGAGTGAGTAATGAATAAGATTGCAGCCTATCGATCATGACTGAAGGAGATGCACCTCTTCATTTGCAGTTACCCATACAAAACATTATTAGTATGTTTTTATTATAGTGAAGGTGCTGATTAAGTTGCTTACTCAGATTTTTTGTGTGTTTTTCTCCTATCCTGTGGTCATTTTATTCACACATTCACTCACTTCCTTACTGCAATTACTTTTTCTCCCCTGACTCTCTATCTAAATATGCCATAACCCTGTTTTTTTCCCTCCTACTTCATACTGCATTTCATGTTTTGTTATTCTAACTTACCTTTAATTTCTCTAAACTGGCTAAAATTTCTCTAAACATTAAATTATTGTCATATAAGTTATATCAATTCTTAACCAATGTTTTCACATTATGTCCAGTTTGGTATAACTGTTTAAGCTGTTGATTTTTTTATTGTTTGTATTGTATTATTTTTGAAGATTGTAAATTATTGCCCTTAAAACATTTCTGTAATACTTTGGAGCTTTTCTCCTTGTGCTTCTGCTGAAAATAGGTACCTACCCAATTGAACTTTCCCAGTAATCAAATATGAATAAATAAATGTGGTAGTGGAACTGGTGTGTGTGTTTTTGGGGGGAGCAAGATCCTCTTTTCTTCTAAGGAGAAGCTCGTTGTCCTAATGTTCCTTTATCTGCCTGCTTACTTTTATACTTGTTTTTCAAGGTTCAGATACAAAGTCAGATCCAGATCACTGATACTTCAAGTTACTTTTCACTAAGGTCCGTAACTCTGTCTCAGAGTAACAAATGTATTGTTGTTTTAAAAAGCAAATAGTATTTGTTAAATAAAGCAGCAACAGCTTGTGGTGGTATGTACAATTTTAGTGATTTACATATTCAGAAGACAAAGATTGATACTGAGAAAGACAAATATTTCCTTGGAAATTTATTTAGCTTCATTCAGTATGTTAAGCTTCAAATAGAAAATTGGTCTTTTTGGCTCACTAATTCTAATGTCCTGATAAATCTCTGATAAAACAAACATGGTGGGTTTAACTGAAATACACAGAGTTTAAAGAGAAAGCAACTGTAGGGAATCATCATGAACATCAATACCTGAAGGCCCACAACATTTATCTTGGTCTTAAACTACAGAAGAAGCTTCGGCTTGCATGATCTGGCAACCTATTATTTATAAGAAAAAAGATGGCAGATGCAAACATTATCCACAGCTCATGAAGTAGTCAAACACTCAAAATAAGATGAGCTTAACTGGAAAATTCCAGGTATCCAGGTAAGACAATTCAGAATAGGAAGAAGAGGTACTGCAAAAGAATACAACAGACTGAAACATGGAATTACCAAGGGGCACTAACATTAGGAGATAAACTTTGAAAAAATTACAGGGTTATACTTATCCATCAGCATACTGTGCAGTCTATTCCTTTGTAAATGCTGACTTTAGCTGTTCTTTAAAAGTATATAGTGTATGACCTGCCCAAACAAAGATGGGCATTATTCTGTCCAGAAGCATGCTTATAAGGTGGGTGTGCGTGTGTATGACAGCGCTTTTAGGCAGCTGTGGTAGGAAATGAAACAGCAGTCATGATGATTCACCCTTCTTTATGAGAAAAGTTTAGCACCCAACACATAAATCATTGAATATCAATTTAAGGTCTTTAATACAAATATAAGAACTGTTTTTATTATATATTTGAAACAGTTTTAACATGGCTAATTTTCTAAGTGCTGTAATACAATCAAGGGAGACTGGGAAACAACTGAATTACTAAAGGCCAAAGAAGCCTTTCTACCTGGCTAAAGCTCTATGGCACATAATGCTCTTCAGTAGACAAAGTATGCTACAGATTAGCTGTCGAACGCTAATTTCTTTTACATCTAGACAAGACTGCTGCAAAAACAGCCCTCAGACTACAAGGAATGTAGTGAATGTAAGCCACACTGGGGTTTTCTATTATGGTTCATTAATTTAGTGCTGAGTAGTTGCTTCTAGGTCTAGGTGGAGGTTCACTTCACAAGTGCCTTCATTCGCAGAAGTCAAAAACTGAAAATTCACTGCAGGTTCACAGCTCTAATAGATTTTTTTGCATTTGTAGGGTCTAATTAAACAGCTTGTAGAAAGTATTGTATGAATATCATTTTGTAAGTGGTAGAGCAGAAGCCATGCCATGTTAATTTGTGAATATAATGTAATGCCTCTGTAAAAATACAGTTCAACAGCAAAGCAGAACGACTGTTACAGCAGCAAAAAAGCTTGGTGCTGTTTATCTTAATTGAAACAGCAGATAACTGGTAGTACTATTTCAGTGTCCTTGTATTCTCTTGCTCTGCACCTATCAGACTCCTGAGTCCTGTCCTGTCTTTAACAATAGTCATCTGTATGGATGTAGGTACCTTACCACCAAGATGATTAGCTCTCTGAAGAAAAGTGTTACATGGCACATTAAAGGTGCAACCTGCATCTGTATTTTGTTTCTCCTTGATTATAAACTTTCATTTACTTTGAGTTTCTCCTTCTTACAGCAGCATGGGTCTTTCCATCTAGGCTTGCATTTTTTTGTAATGATGGAAGTTGATATTTTAGAAATTCTGTTGTTTATCTGCTGTGTTAGTGTATGATGGGAATTCTAGCACTTGAAAATATTTATCTACATGGCAAGACCTGACTTTTCCTGTATAAGCATGTATTTATATTTCATGTAAATAACAGCAATTAACTAAAAAGGAACACTGTGCATCTTCTTTCTGAAACTTGGCAAACACAAATTTTGAAAGATAAGTTGTTTTTGTTTGGGATCTGAAGTTTGCTTTGGGCAGTATACTCTGCTGTAGGTACTGTCTGCACGTAACACCTACATGTGCAAAAATAAAGTCAGAAAGAATACACTCATATAAATAACTTAATTATTTTAAGCCGGGTAGAATACTATACTCAGTGATTTGGAGTCATTACACTTGTATTTTTTGCTGCCCACAGACCAAAGGTTTATTTCCAAGCTTGAACCACTATAATGCCTTGAGTCACACTCAAGGTATGCAAGAATGCTGGATGAGATGATCAGGATTTCGCAGATGCAGTACTTCACCTCTATAGCATGCTTAGTCTCTTCCCAACTACAGCAGAAAGGACCTTCCTTCCTCAGAAACTCTGCTTCCACACACATATGGACAGACAAGAAGACAAACAGACAGACAGCAGCACATTATAATAATGCCATGTCACTGCACTGATCCTTAGTGTAGAGGTGTTGTTATTGTTTTTTCATGTTACATAGTTTTTCAGTACTTTTTCCTCAGTAATTAAATATTTCTTCATAAAGAGATTCCTCACAAAAAGAATACAGGGTGCAAACAGTACATCCTATGCAGATCACCTTAAAACCCTATCTCTATACTCTGCTTCCTACAAATTGTTGAGAGGCAATCTATGTCTAGCATACAAGGCTTCCTTGTATCCCACTCAGGTGGAACTTTTGCACGTCCTCAAAACAAACAGCATCAGAATTACTTGATCTAGGGATTTAAACTTTACCTGCAACACAAGTAGGACATGTTGGAGAGACTGGTGTGTGTTTCAGAGAATTCTCCTCTGGAACAGGCTTCCTAACCCTGTTCAAGAAAAACCTGGCCCAGTGGATGGAAAACTGGAAATATACCCTGAGTGTAGCACCTGTGTCTGTACTGGACAGAGGTAGCCTGTAAATCTTGCCATCATTTACATGTACACCTTTTAAAATATCATCTAAAGCACAAACTTGCAGGATACATTTGTGATGCTTGGCTAGGCTTATAAAGGCCCCAGTAGCCATTAACCTAGTATATACCTGTGAACATATAAACTTATTTCTCTTCTGTAGACAACCCACTATCTTAGCTCTTTAACTAAGCACCCACCTTAATGCTTTCTTCTTCATATTTTCAGTTTGTGTGTCTGTAACCAGATTGTGGTTGTATATGGCATAAGAAAAAGAAAGCAGATGAGAAATACAACATAACCAGTTAATGAAAGGTTATTGAAAAGCACAGGTGGTAAGACACATCACTTACTTCAGGTGTGTAATGCGAAGTAAAAAGCTGCTGTTCTGCTTCTTGCTGCATTGCCTTCCATATTCAGTAGTGTTTTGTTGTTTACCACCTCTGTCCTGCTGAACATAGGAGGATACCCATTGAGGAAGCTCTGGTTGACAAAACACTAGGGCTATCAGAAAGGTAGATGTAATGCTCCTTCTGTTATGCTTGTGCTTCATGTTACATGCATTCTAATTGCTACAAATATAATCGTTTTACAATTTGAGGCCTCTTACAAAACATAAAAACAAATTCTGTTACTACTATATTGCAAGTAATGGGGTGCAGTAGAAAAACATTTTATAGGAAAACACTCTTTAAACTGCTGTGGATAGTATAATAGGAAAGGAGGGTCAATATTTTTAGAAAGCACAAGAAACAGAAATGTGTTTTTGGATGGAATCAGGTAGTCTTGCCACTTATTTTAGCAGCTCATAAGGGCCTCACTTGTGTCTTATCATACCACCCAATTTCAGTACTGAATCATTATTACAAGGGGCTTGTCTCTATCTTAGCGAAGAGAATGGCCAAGATTATGTCAGTGTTAAATCATACAGATCAGACAGGCTTCGTACGCGGTAGATCTACTTTTGATAACCTTATTAGGATTGGATTAATGACTGAGAGCTCTAATCTTAGCATGAACCTTTTAGTGTTGATCAGTTGTGACACTGAGAAAGCTTTTGATAAAGTGAGCTGGTTCTGTCTTTATGAAGTCCTGATAGTTATTTGGGGTAGTTGCTCCTCAGTTTGTCTCCCATATCCACAGGCTATATTGAGGAATGAATGCAAAGATTAAAACTTGTCCCTTCCTTTCTCAGCCATTGGATATTTATAGAGGCACTAGACAAGGATGCCCCATATCCCCATTGTTATTTGCAGTCTACCTGGAACCTTTGGCTATAAGGCTGTGTGGGATCTTTTTTTTTTTTTTTTTGGATACATAATAGGTCACTGCACGCAAAAGATAGCTCTTTATACAGATGACCATAAGATCTGCTTGACTGGTCCTGAGAGATACTTGAGGCTGTCATTTTCTGAGCCAGGTTATTTTAGGTAGATAGCAGGTTACAAGATTACTAGGGATAAATCCACGGCAATATGTATTAATTATTCCCCAGCCCCTTCTCTAGTGAACAGGTTTCCATTTTTGTCCAGTAATCAGGATTTGCTATATGTTGGGTTCACACTTGCTGCCATCATGGCCAAAACAGCAGAGGGATTGTTCAAAGAAATCCTGAAAAAAGCCATCTCATTTTCTCTGGGAGAAAATATGTCTTAATAAGTCTCAGAAGAGTACAGATGGTAAACCAGTTTATCCTTCTCCCGGTTGTTAAGTATTCTCAGGGTCTATCTGTTCCTCCAGCCACTATTGATTTCAAACCACTCATTCAGCTTGTATAGACCTTTGTACAAGTAGGTTCCAAGGCCAGAACATCTTGGAATATTCTCTGACTCTCATCAGTGTCAGATTTTGAATTAAATTTAGCATCTGGAAGCTGAAGCTGCTCCAACAACTGAGCTCCTCATTTATTATTAATGGACAGAAAGAGGTGACTTGATCTCGACTTGATGGTCCTCAAGGGTTATGTTTTATCATAAGCTGCTGAATGCCTCAGTACACTTTAATAGATCTCGTTTCAGTATGTAGGACTTTGGAATAGGTAAAATGTGCCATGGCTCAATGTGTGACTTTGGAATAGTTATCTGACATCTATACTGTATACTAGATGTTGGGGACTAGTTAAATCTCAAATTATTAGGTTGCTTGATAAGGGAAGAAATTTAACATATTGGGAGCAGTTGTTAGAAAGATACATTACACAGAATTTTATGAGAGGTTTACTCTAGACTTCAAGTGTCCCAGGGACTTTAATCTCCTAATGCGGGAACTAAGTTAAAGGTAGATATTTACATTTTCCCTTCAAGATTGTCCTAGATTAATATAAAGGATGTTGGATTGCAGAGGGGATACAGCCCATTCAAACGGGATGCTTGATTTTAGTTACAAGATGTTAATTACTACAAAAGCTAAGCCACCAGGAGCTGTATGCAAACATGGCAAGTTAACTTAGATTTAAAGATCATGTGCCAAATGACAAAATCAAAGTAGCCTATCTGCTCTCAGAATGCATTTCCTCACTAGTTATCCTGGCCGTCTTCTGTCATTATTGTTTGCATTCTCACTTTTCTTTTTAAGGAAGATATCTTGCAAAAATGTCCCCCTTAGCCATAACATGTTGCTCCCTCAGTGATTACTCTGTAGAAAGTTCTGCTTTCTTGTTGACGTGCTATCATCACGTTGGGGTCAGCAGAGTCCATTGCCTAGTCAGTAAAGGGGTGAAAGGCATACATAGAGAGGGTTTTCAGATTAGGGCAGTTTTACTTGCATTTCTGTCTAATTTTAAATTTTAAGGTTATTTACACATTCTTGCTTAATCCAGTCTTCAAACCCACATCTGTGTTCATTTTATTCGAAAACAAACGGGAAGGCTGCTTTCATTTCAGTTACACACGCACATCATGTGCAGCACAGAGTATATAACTTTTAATTGTCTCTGATTTTGCCGACTGTCACTGAATCTTACCTTTCCTCTGTCCATGATTTTTGCAGAATGACCCTGATTTTGCCTCATATTTGTATCCAGTCCATCCCTTGTAAAACATTTGATTTTCTATAAATCACTGAGGATTACAGTTGGACGATAATGCTAGATATTACAGTTTCATACTTTATTTTGCCTGGAAAATAAATGCTAATGCAAAACCTGTTCCGTTAATAGATAGACATACCGCACTCAGCCTGTATGCAGCATTAACTCGACTTTTACCTACTTACAAAAAAAACACAGAGGAAAGAGACCCAGGCTACTAGTGCAGGAAAGATCCAACTTTGGATCAATAAAATGACAAGTGTGGTGATGCAAAGATGAGAAGTACTGCCCTCATAAGTCTGTGGAAAACCAAAGTTTGCAAGCAGGAAACAACAATAGAATGAAATGCCAGTATATCCAGAAAATTGAAAATGCACAGCAAGAAGCCATTCTGTCATCCCAAAAGAAAGAGAAAGATGGCAGGTATGTACAAAAAATGGTCACACATGATCTTTAACTATCACTCCTCAGCAATGGTCAAAGGTGATAATGACCATGTTATGCTACTAGGATCTGAAGATGCAGATTTTTCAGTTGGCAGTGCCTCTTTAACTTTTTTGTTATACTCCTAAGAAGGCTTCATAGAATGCTTCCTACAGTTGACTTGTTGAAGGTGTGATGTTAATATCAAGGTTGGCTGGGTTCATGTGTTTTGAGAGTGTTCAGCTCTTGATAACTTTAAGAGGTGTTTGCAAGACCTCTGTAACTGCTTGGTAACTGAGCTAAATGTGCTCACCAAGGCATTTCATTTGTTTGGTCTATCGCTGTTCTAAGCAGCTATGAATCGTAGTTTAAAACTATTGCATTTACTGTTTTTGGTTGAAAAAACTCAGAGATTATCACCCTAATGAACAAGATTGTGAAACTCAAACTGGCTATCCCTTATGGTCATCTGAGACACAGGACCATGTCTAAGTGGCAGGGTTGGAGTCTCCTCTGTGGCATTTGCCATTTATCCGTCGTTTGATCCACATTTTTGTTTATATGGTAGTTCTTTTTAGTTGCCATTAAATGTCTAAGGTAGATGGCTTTTTTCTTGGTGAGCTGTAAGAGTTTTGCTACACTGCTATGTTTTCCTGTCTATGGGAGCATAGTAATGTGTTCCTGTTGCTATTAATGTGTAGATGTTGTTTTCAAAACATATATATAATGGGTCTACTTTAGAAGACTTGAAAACCAAAAAACTGAATCTCAAAATACTGAAAACTCAAAGTAATGAATGATGGAATTTGCCCCTTCTCCACTGTTGTGTGATCTTGAAGTTGATATATATAATTATCAGGGGGTGTGGCGGGTACAGCCCCCATATGAGGGGTGCAGGGGGGCTTGCCCCCCATGCAATAAAAATGTTTCAGTATTTTAAGATTCAATCTTTTGTTTTTTCAGTCTTCTGAAATAGACTCGTATTTATACACATACACACACACATATATAGATACATAGATAGATAGATAGATAGATAGATAGATAGATAGATATGTTCACGGACTATGGACAGATAGCTGAAACAGCTTCCAAGAAAGTCACCTGAGGCAGGAAAAGTAAACAGATCTAAAAATTCCTAGGAGAAATGCAGCATCACTGTATGGGTAAAGCCAAAAACATAGTGATAAATAATAACATAAAAAGATGTTTGAGCAGACAGGGTTTGCCATGCAACCTTTTTCTATATCTTATTTTATCAGTATGCATTTGTTGCTTTGACACTGGGCAAGCAATGACTTTTTTACTGAACTAAAGGAATCATGGCAGAAGAAATACCACTGGGAAAAGAAAGAAAGAAACTGATGAACTAACAGGTTAGTAAGGGAAGTCCTTTATAAAACACAAACTGGATGTGGAGAACCAAAAAGAATGGGTGCGGCAAGCAGTCCTATCTTGCAAGTAGGCTCCTTGGTTTTGAGTTCACAATTTCCTCACAAGTAGAGAAAGTTCACTTTTTCAGGTTATTTGTAATTTTGCAACTCCCTCACTGTCAGTAACGCATAGCTTTGGTTCATGGTTTAGTGTACAGATCACTTCAGCTACTTTTACCACGTGTATCCTGCATAAGCTGCATTTACAGAGCTGCACAATAAAGGCACCACAGATTGCCCTATATAATCATCTCTTAATTACTTTTCTTGATACACATTTAATTATGAACCATACTAATCCTTTTAGGAATACTGGAAGACCAGACTTGCTTTGTGGTTCAGCAGTGGTGCTGTGGTTCCCACAGTGTGATTTCTTTAAGGATATCGTGTTAAAATGTTGTTTTGCCAGTTAAGAGTATGGAATTTCCCAAGCTCATTATGTTATTAACCCTTCTCAGACAGCAAACAAGTAACTTCTACTTTCTATGACAGTTGCATTTCTCTCGTCTTACAACAAAAATGCATTGTTTTGCCTTGACATCTGATTCAGGTTTTTCTAAGATATGGTATAACTAGCTCTGTGCAGTGTTATAGCTCCCATTAACAGGCTTGTCTCAGAATTACTTAAAAACAGAGTACAGAGCTTGCAGCTATGTCTTACTCAAAACATTTCTAGACAAACTGCAATATTTTGGTGATTATATTAAAAATGTAATAAGGAAACATGTTGCTTGATCTTTGAAACTGTATGCATTGGCAAACTACAGAGCTTGCAGATATGTGCTATTTAAAACATTTCTAGACAAACTGCATTATTTTGGTGGTTATATTAAATGTGTGTAGTATTTATTTTTTATGCTTCATGTGTTAAATAAAAGGAATTGGTGAATGGTCCTGCTGTCTGGATCTTCATTGTGCACCTAAGGAGTTTACTTTGTCGGAATTTCTTGTTATATTAAAAATGTAATAAGGAAAACATGTTGTTTGATCTTTAAAATTGTATCCAATAAACTACTTCTAAAAGCCATGAAATCCAGCAACTTAGTTGGAGACTCCATATTCACAAACTATATTGCTAAAATATGGAAATGTATTCCCCAGTATATGCTTAACACCCCTACTGCCTCAAAATTCAAACTCCTTTTTAAAAAACATCTAAACAATAAATTTCTCTGTTCCTGTAGCACCCCTGGATAACTGTTACTTACCTTTCTTTTTGCATTTTTTTCCTTAACTCAAACCTCGCACTATTTCTCCTCCTTCCCTGACCACTCTACTTCTTAGACTTGTATCTTTTCCCATAAAATGTAGTGTTCCTTTAAACTATAAATACATTGTGCTGTATCACCTATACAAGTCTTACTTTTCTTTCTGCCTGCATTAACATTATACGATTTTTTTATTCTAATATTAGATTATTTGTTATATGATTTTACTTTGTGTATGTTTAAATACTATGTAACTGTATACTGTAATAACTATTACCATTGGTGCATTGCTGTATTATTTTAGTTTTTGTTTTTGGAGCTTTTCTCCCAGGGCCTCCACTGAAAACGGACTGTTAGCACAGTTGGACTATCCCGGTAAATAAATAAATAACTAACTAAGGTGCGTTTAGGGCAGTAAAAATAACCTTTTACACCATATTGCCATTTTATGGTTCCTGCTTTTTGTTTTTTTTGGTGCAGCACTTCTGGAAAGTAAGCATTTTGTGAAAGGAACATTATAGTATTTCAGTATTTTGCCTATTTCCCAACTCTAAAGTGATTAAGAAAAGTGAATATGTTACTGAAGAATTGTAAGGGTAAGTATTTTTTGTATGAGCTTTGCTAGGGTCAGTATAGTTATTTACTGTTCTTGGTATTCACTAACTGAAATGCCTATAACCTTACTGGCCAAACCATGTCCCATAACTCTTCAGTTTTAAAATGTATCAGTCTCGTCTGTTTAAAATGTGATGTTCAATGCCATATAATTTAAATACCTTGAATGTAATGCACTGTAAACCTGTTGGAGCTTTTCTGCCTGGGCCTTGGCTGAAAATGTGTCTGCTGTGATCTAGTCTGACTTTCCGGTAAACAAATGAAAATAAATAAATAAAAACTGCACACTTTCCTTACACTCCTTTTTATTAGTAGTTACAACTAAATTATATAAGTGGAGTACATAAGATGATCTTCTATGCTGGAACATGTTAAAATTAAGCATTATTTGCAATCCATAACTTAATGTCTAATGTGTACACTTTTTTCTTCTACCTGCCTACCTGTAGCACTAGTCTGTGTTGCCATCTCATACAGAAATAAAAGACAAATGGAGCGACTAGACAACACTGTGTGCTGGTTACCGTGGTTTTCTGTTTTAAACTTAACATTTTCACCACAGCACCTTAACACTGCTGATAGCAATAACATGCAGTATGTTCTGCAGAGGCTGCATGGTACAATCACAGAAGCACAAAGTGCTTTCAACAACCACTGATTCCCCACTAAGCTTGTGACTTGATCAGGATCCCTGCTTTACTGTGAGGATTGTACTGGTAAAGTCTCTGTCAGGGCGTTCCCATGCATGTCCCCCCCCCCCCCATGGAGAGGTTACAAAGTAATGGGTTCATCACTCCTCACCCATCTCTAATGGCCTTCCAGAGCCCGAGTCAGTCCTCAGTCTTGTTCACTGTCGGTCCATGAAGATTTTTTACCTCAGACCTGCAGTCTAGGCTGAAGCCCACAGACATTCACATAATGCACTGCGCACCAAACATGATTAGTAAAATGATGTATAAAAAATAAATCTCTAGTCAAAAGATATGACAAAAATATTTAAATGTCAACATGAATACAATTTCTGGTGCCTCAACTAATATATTTACAACTATGCTGACCACCCCCACCCTATCAATGTGCAAACAATTAGTAGTAATATCTTTTAAATTCTCTGTTGAACTCTAATGAAGAAAACAAGAGGAAAACTTCATGTTTTACACTTCATTATATACTTCTCTTTCACACCTCTCAACTGTCCAGATTATCCCAGAATGTCCAAATGTTTGCCGCATACTTTTGGTATGTTTCTAATACATTTTTTTGTGGTTTCCTTGCTAATCAACAATCACTGAAGTCACTAAATAATGACATACATTTGAGTTTCAGTCTTTGTATCCTACAGAAAATTGCATGCTAGCACATATTTTCTTATTCTAGCAATCGTTCTAAGAGTAAAACTTAAAATCTGTCCCTATTTATGGGCCTTTGTCCAGATTTCTTGCACAAAGAGGTTGAGAAGCATATAATCTCTTTCAATACAACACAAAGAAAAATATCACGATTATTTAAACAATCAGAATTGTAGTTTTTATGCATTCCTGTAAGTTAGGTTACTGAATTTTAAAACAATAAACATATTGTATTTTAAAACAATAAACATTGCTTGCTGATTTAAAAATAGTTTCTTTTTGTAAATTCCTGCATACACTGCTGGAATCTCCTGGTGTCTGGCTGGTGTGGTTCTCAATCTGGAAATATATCGCTGATTGATAAGTATATTTCTTGGCATTTTAACCTTTCAGAGTTCTGCATTGTCTTAATTTTGCCTGACTGAACTGTTTTATATATTTTCTGGCATTGTTTTCTGTTTCTCATCTGTCCTGAAACTGCTCCCCCCCTATTCCTGTGGTGATGTTTATAAAACTGGTTTTACAGCTTTTGAGTTATCTGTTTGCTATGAGGCTTGTTGATTTAAAAATAGTTTCTGTTTGTAAATTCCCACATTCACTGTTGGAAACTCCTGGTGTCTGGCTGGTGTTTGATTTTCAAACAATCTGAAAATATATAGCTGATTGATAAGTATATTTCTTGGCATTTTAACCTTTCAGAGTTCTGCATTGTCTTAATTTTGCCTGACTGAATTGTTTTATATTTTTTCTGGCATTGTTTTCTGTTTCTCATCTGTCCTGAAACTGTTTTTTCCTTCCCCCCACCCTATTCTTGCGGTGCTGTTATAGTTGGTGGCTTTGCAGTTGCCCGCCCCTACTGTAAATTTGATCTGAGACACCCCTCCCAGTCTGGTGTTCACTCTACTTAATACAGAGAGAACATTTGAGAAAACCAGCCCACTTAGGTTCTTAACCTTGAATTTTTCTTGTGCTCCTTCTTCCTCTCTGCTTGCACTTTACTTAAAAAAATGCACTTTATTTTGCTTTTGCATCTTCCTAAAAGTACCCAATTGTATTTATTCTGCTCCATTTATTACTACTTGGTAGTAGCCTGATTAAATTGTAACTGTCATTCTAAGCCTTTTGGTGTAAGCACTTGGACTCTAGACCAGTTGATTTACATTAAATAGGTTTGTGGTCTGCACTGTTGTGGCAGGGCAGGTAGCTTACATCCTTCTAAGTTGGGAATTGCTGACTGAAGGCTCAGTGTCTGTTATTCTAAAAGTGTATTAGTTCTGGTTAAAGCACTTGAGCTTCAGGCCAGTTATTTTTCATTAAGAAGGTTTGTGGTCTGCACTCTTGTGGAAGGAGAGGCTAGATTCTGCCCTTCTGAGCTGGGAATTTCTGGTTAAAGGCTTATTGTACCTGCTTATTTGAATGGTTTCTTTCTGAAATTGGTGCGCTTTGTTTGCTGTAGCATAGACTAGATTCAGACATCCTGAATCTAGCTTTGTTTGTGTAACTTGAGCACTAATCCAGGCCATCTTTTTTGGAGAAGGTTCCCCTGCACCCTAGTGGCAGGAGTGTGCAGTTAGAACTTGTCTGATTGAAGACTGCTGGAACAGGGCTCAGTTTTGAGTGTTTGTACTGGTTAATTGGGTAATATGTTTAAATCAGTTTGCTTTGTTTTCTATTCTTATATAAAAAAATTGCACTTTATTCATCTGCTTTTACTGTATTTGTGTTTCTTCCTACTTTATTACTTTATTTTTCTTTTGCTGCTGGTTCTTAAAAGTACTTAATTGCATTTATTCTGCTGCATTTATTACTGCTTGTTAGTAGCCTGATTAAATTGCAACTGTATTCTAAGCCTTTGGTTGAAGCACTTGGGCTTCAGACCAGTTGTTTTACATTAAGAAGGTTTGTGGTCTGCACTGTTGTGGCAGGACAGGTAGCTTATATCCTTCTAAGTTGGGAGTTGCTGATTGAAGGCTTAGTGTCTGTTATTCTAAAAGTGTCTTAATTCTGGTTTAAGCACTTGGGCTTTGGGCCAGTTATTTTACATTAAGACGGTGTGGTCTGCACTTTTGTGGGAGGAGAGGGTAGATTCTGCCCTTCTGAGCTGGGAGTTTCTGGTTAAAGGCTTATTGTGCCTGCTTATTTGAACTGTTTTTTTCTGAAATTGGTATGCCGTGTTTGCTATAGCATAGACTAAATTCAGACCTGTTGAATGCAAATTTGGTTGTATAACTTGAGCACTAATCCAGACCATCTTTTTTTGGAGAAGGTTCCCCTGCACCCTAGTGGCAGGAGTGTGCAGTTAGAATTTGTCTGATTGAAGACTGCTGGAATGGGGCTCAGTTTTCAGCTTTTTATTGGTAAATTGGTTAATTTGTTTAAATCAGTTTGCTCATTTGCTACTGTTATATATAAAAAAATACACTTTATGCATCGCTGCTTAGCTAGGGTTAAACGGTTCCCAGCGCCATAAAGTCTGCTCTTTAAATTTTCCCTTAGAACTAGCCAGTTTTTTAGTTTTACCACTCAAATCTGTTTCTTTGAGCACAGCACTTGTTCAGAACTTGCTGTAAGCACTAAATAAGCTACAAATTACTACAGCACTCAACTTTCCTCACTTGTCTTGAAGAAAACAGTTTTTAGTATGTAATAAATAAGCACCTATCCAGGCATGTCTAAGGTTCAGCTCCTGGTGTTTTCTCCTGGCTAGCTGATGAACCTAGGCATCTTGGAGCAATGCAGCAATTACCTCATGTACACAGAAAACCTTCTCCTCCTATCACCCAACACTACAACCTGTGAGAGATGCACTTATATAGCCAAACTGGAAGCAAAGCTCTCTTCACCCAAGACTGGACTAGACAGTCAAGAGGAGAAGGTAAACACTTGCGCCACACCAAACTCATCACATAGTCCCTCAAAACCTACACCACCAAAACACACACATAGAAACACAAAACACACACCTACATTTGCGGAGGCTTTCAAAAAAATCTGCTCAAGCAACAGAGACCTCCAAAGCAGAAATGCAAGCAACCTCCATCCCCCAATACAACCCAAATGACACATAGCCTACAAACTCAGTGTGCCACTCAACCACGGCCCATAAGGCATAACAATGTACCCAACACTCTACTCATAGGTGACTCTATAGTCCACTCACCAGGCTAAACAAGGAGAAAGTTACTGTCAGTTGCCTGTCAGGTGCCAGGATCCACCACATAATGCACGCACTTAGGTCACTCCACAGCAAGTACAAATATGACTCTGTCATTGTCCATGTTGGTGTGAATGACCTGAGATGTACCTCCCTGGACTACATGAAAGGAGACATGGAGGAGCTCTCCGATCTTGTAGCCCAGGCAGGTATGACCCTAGCCCTGAGTAGCATCCTGCCATCACCCAGAATGATACCACAGTACAAGGACAAAATGATTGACTTCAACAATTGCCTAAGCTTCTGGTGTCATTCTAAGGGGATCCAGTATCTGTCTGCCTGGGATGATATGATCAACAGACCACGATGCTTTACCAGAGATGGCCTGCACCTGTCGCCCTTGGGATTCCGGATACTGGCAAAGGCTCTCGCCAACCCTATAGTGCCTTTTTTAGGCAAGGTTCAAATGACAAATTCACCACCGTAACAGGTACAAGCAAGCAAATTTTGATGGTAATGCTACACAATGCTATAAGTCTAAACCTCAAAATGCATTCACTCGAGGCACTCCTTAAAATGTAGAACATCGACATCTGTGCAGTGACAGAGTCCTGGTTCAAGATTCCAGAGAGCACCCCTGCATTACCAGGCTATAATTCATACCACACCTTTCGGCCACCTAACCTGGACCGAAACACTAAAGGCGGAGGCGTGTCCATATTCATTAAGGATATCCACATCTCCAGGCTAGTTGCTCAGCATAATGCATCCGTGATTATCCAAGTGCAACTAACTCTGGGCAAGCCCGCAATCCAAATTGTAACTTGCTACAGATCCCCCACCATGCCCCAGAATTCCCACTCCTCATTTCTTGATACACTGGAAAATATTAGGGTACAACACAACACCCTCATAATGGGCGATTTCAACTACCCCACTATTAACTGGGAAAACTACTCCTGTACCAACTCTTTTGCTCAATGTTTTCTGGAATTCATAAATTCCAACGCCTTGGATCAACTTATCCACACCCCACCAGGGGCAGCAATATCCTAGACCTGGTCATTACCAACATGGGCGACCGGTGTTCCACACCAGAGGTCATTTCCTCGTTGGTCAGATCCGACCACAAGCTAATCACTCTAGACATCCACATCCTGCCCCCCATTAGGGAAACCACTGTAAACAATTTCTCCAAAGCCAACTTCACGCTTCTTAAGACAGAACTGGCAAACTTCACGACACCCATGCAGACAGACAATAGAGGTACGACTGCTGAATCCTACACAAATGCACTTTATAAGCACTTACACGAGTGCATGGCTTGTGCTATCCCTAACAGAACCAAGATGCTATCCTCCAAAAAAAGGAAGCCAGTCTGATGGTCCCCTGCCATAAACAAACTCTACAACATAAGAAAAAAACTGTTGCAAAAAAGAGTAAAATCCCATGATTGGAGGAACTCCCTGGTCAGCCTCAGTAAGAAGCTGAGATCCCTCATAAAATCCTCCAAAGCTAGTTACGAAAAAAAAATCGCCACTGATTCTAAAGACAACTACACAGCATTCTATAGCTGCATCAAGAATCTCAATGGCAACACTCAGATCTGCTCTAAGTTACAGCACGATGGCACTAAATATCCAGAACCAACTGATATTGCCAACATCCTGGCAGATAGGTTCAGTGCTAACTTTACCCCTCTCTCACCCCCTAAACGGCCCATCTCTATACTGGAAGAATGCAAAGTTCCTGTAATCATGGCTGCACAGGTAAAAACCACACTCTCCAAAGCCAAGAACACAGCATCCATGGGACCTGATGACATCCCAGGCTGCGTTCTACACAAACTACAGAATGAACTGGCACCCCACTTAAGCACCATGTTTAATCATAGCCTCACCTCAGGCTTTGTGCCCACTGAATGACGCACAGCAACGGTTATCCCACTGCACAAAGGGGAGCCACCACGGACCCTGGGAACTATCGCCCCATTAGCCTAACGAGCCTGGTCTGCAAGACCATGGAACGTATCATCATGGAACTTATAAACAAAGACATTGGTAATCTCCAAACTCTGGACCCCACCCAGTTCGGGTTTGTAAAAAACAGATCATGTCTCCTAAATCTGATAGACTTCTTTGAAGCAGTCACCAAACCCGTAGACGAGGATAAGGTGGTTCACACAGTCTATCTTGATCTCGCCAAGGCTTTTGACACCATTCCCTACTCTGGCCCCCACTCTGGAAGTATAGATAAACTCACTAAACTAGGTATAAATCCCTATGTCACAAGACGGGTTGCCAACTGGCTCACTGACAGAACCCACACTGTGAAAGTAGCAGACTCCAAATCCGATTTCAGACCAGAGACAAGTGGAGTACCACAGGGTTCAGTCATGGGTCCTCTCCTGTTTGGTATCTACTTTTCTGAAGTACAGGCTAACACAGAAGGTATTTGGCTAATTAAGTTCACAGATGACTGCAAACTAGGAGCTATAATCGAAACTCCTAACAATGTGGACATCCTACAAAAGGGCCTCACTGAGGCAGATGCCTGGTGTCGAAGCCATGGCCTCAAGCTCAATGTCAAAAAGTACACTGTCATCCCCTTTGGTAAAAACTCTGTACCCAACACCAAAAGTGTGATAAGAGACCTTGGGACACAGGTGGACAGTACTCTTTCCTTTCATAATCATATTTCCACAATAGTCAGGAAATCCTTCTACGTGGCACACCTCATCACAAAAAGTTTCTCATCCAGGAAAAAAGAGGTCATTGTTCCCCTCTACTCATCACTCATTAGACCCATTATAGAGTACAATGCCCCTTTTGGTATGTACCTCACAAGACATCTACAACAACTGTAAAGGCCGCAGAAATACATCACAAAGAGGATTACTGGCCTCAAACAGATGCCCTACGCAGACCGTCTCAAAAAACTCCAGCTTTACTCTGTCACATATCGCCTACTCAGAGGCGATCTCTACCCAACATACAAAGCTATGTCAAACCTAAAGCTGTTGGACATGCTCCACTGGAAGAAATCGCAATCCCTCCAAGTTACATGCTCTAGGGACCTAAACCTTGTCACCACAATAAACAGAACATGCTAGAGGGATAGATTCATGTCCCAGAGACTTCCCATACTCTGGAACAAACTACCTATCTATACCAAACAAAGCTCCTCATTAGCACTCTACAAGAAAAATCTTGTTGATTGGCTAGGAAATAGGAAATTCACCCCGGGGATCACTTCTGTGGCTCTGCTCGACAGGGGCTCAGGAAAATAATTTTCTTGGGTGGTGAAAGCCAGGGTACCTTTTTGGCTAGGCTTATATAGGCCCTAGGGCCAATAGCCTAGTACCTACCTATGAACCTATGAACTACATTTCCTTAGTGATGGTGAGCTCTTCCCTCTGTTTAAATTTAAGAAAATAATTAGACTGAAATATTGCCACCCATACGAGACTTGTACTTCTACTTAAATGTATGTCTTATAAGCAATTAGCCCCTTAATTATGAAACTCTTTCTCCTTTACTCCAGTGTTTCAGGATTCTTACTCAGACTTTTGAGTAATGTATTCATTTTCACAGCACTGCATACTAAGAATAACAGTATACTGGTTTATGTATAAACTTGTAAGCACTCCATATGGCTGTGTGATTTTAATCATTCCCTGTACATTTCTACAGATGTTATGATTCAAGCAAGCATTTTTTACAACAAACATTGACACCAGTTTAGTTGCAAGCATTATGCATCACAGACATCACTGAAACAACTGTAGTTGCAAACATTATACATCACTTATAATCTAACCAGTCATTGTCAGTTAAGCATTATACAGCTCATTTAAATCCTGCCTTCTTTTAAACCACGTTCCTTCTCTGCATAGATTGTTCCCACAATTCCCATTTTTTCCTACATAGTTTGCTCCTTCCCTTTTTTAAAGATACCAATTCCAGGTATTTTATGTTATTATATTTACTACTTCTAATAGAGTTGGTTTAGACTTTGATTTCCGTTTTCTAGTAAGTCCTTTTTTGGCAGCCACCATAATTAGACTCAGCAAGGCTTTACTATTTTTAGTCAATTCAGAGTCTGAATCATAGCTCAAAAAAAAAATCATCATCTCCCTTGTCAATCCAATCTGCTCACCCAGCACCCCTGACAGAGCAGTTCACAGGGAATCCTTAAAGTCTGCCAGCAAGTTTTCTTGATCATTGCTGATAATCCCTTTTGCTTTGGTGTGTTCCTATGAATTTTCACACAAGGGGAATGGTAATGTAATGTTACTTGAAGCAACATAATTTATTTTATTTGTACATTTTTGTAGGTAACCAAAGATATACTGTGAATAATTCTAACAAAAACTGATGTGCTGTTATACTGTGTGTGTGTGGGGGAGGGTTATAAACAAGTTCTAGGGCACCTTACCTGTAATACTGTGGGAGGGGATATAAACAAGCTCTAGGGAACCTTACCTGTAATACTGTGGGAGGGGATATAAACAAGCTCTAAGACGCCTTGTCTGTAATACTGTGGGAGGGGATATAAACAAGCTCTAGGGCACCTTACCTGTAATACTATGGGGGAGGTATAAACAAGCTCTAGGACACCTTGTCTGTAATACTGTGGGAGGGGATATAAACAAGCTCTAGGGCACCTTACCTGTAATACTGTGGGGGAGGTATAAACAAGCTCTAGGACACCTTGTCTGTAATACTGTGGGAGGGGATATAAACAAGCTCTAGGGAACCTTGCCTGTAATACTGTGGGGGAGGTATAAACAAGCTCTAGGGCACCTTACCTGTATACTGTGGGAGGGGATATAAACAAGCTCTAGGGAACCTTACCTGTAATACTGTGGGGGAGGTATAAACAAGCTCTAAGACGCCTTGTCTGTAATACTGTGGGAGGGGATATAAACAAGCTCTAGGGCACCTTACCTGTAATACTGTGGGAGGGGATATAAACAAGCTCTAGGGAATCTTACCGGTAATACTGTGGGGGAGGTATAAACAAGCTCTAAGATGCCTTGTCTGTAATACTGTGGGGGAGGTATAAACAAGCTCTAAGACGCCTTGTCTGTAATACTGTGGGAGGGGATATAAACAAGCTCTAGGGCACCTTACCTGTAATACTGTGGGAGGGGATATAAACAAGCTCTAGGGCACCTTACCTGTAATACTGTGGGGGAGGTATAAACAAGCTCTAGGGACACCTTGTCTGTAATACTGTGGGAGGGGATATAAACAAGCTCTAGGGCACCTTACCTGTAATACTGTGGGAGGGGATATAAACAAGCTCTAGGGCACTTTACCTGTAATACTGTGGGAAGGAATATAAACAAGCTCTAGGGCACCTTACCTGTAATACTGTGGGGGAGGTATAAACAAGCTCTAGGGAACCTTGTCTGTAATACTGTGGGAGGGGGTATAAACAAGCTCTAGGGCACCTTGCTTGTAATACTGTGGGGGGATGTAAATAAGCTTAAGGCTCCTTGCCTGTAATATCATTGGGGGGATATAAACAAGCTCTAGGGCACCTTGCATTAATACTTTGGCAGGGTTAAAAACAAGCAGCAGGGCACCTGTGAGGAGGGATAAAAAAAATCTCTAGGGTACCTTGCCTGTAATACTGTGGGGGTGGGATATAAACAAGCTGTAGGGCACCTTGGCCTACATGCCTTGATTCAGATTTACAGTCCCATATGAAATGGAATTTTTCTTTAAACCCAAGTAATCTTGGAATTTTCTGCATTAGTAAGATCCATTCTAATACTTTATCTCTTCTTGTATCTGCAGAAATGTCTGAACTATGTCTTTGTCATAACTTCAACCTGGCTCCTTAATTTAATTTATTGGACAGGTTTGTTTATTTCCTAATTTTATCCTATTTTATCAGAAGTAAAAGCAATTTTAATGAACCATATGTCGAAACAGTTTCCCACTGATGTCCATTCCTTAAATCACTGCTGCAGTAGCCTTAATATGGGTTATATATTTTTAAGGATACAACAGGCACCCAAGTCTTCCAAAGCTTTGGGCTACCTCCCACAATTCAACTACATCATAGGAAAAAACTCAAGCCCTGGACATCATTGGAAGTGAAAAACTATGCAACCAAATGAAGGCATTGTGTGTGTCTGGGTGAGACATCTCAGCTGGACATGACATCAGACAAGGCTGCTGCAGAAGAAGGGGTCTTCTCTTCAGATGAGACCACAGCAAGAGGAACCATATCTGATGAGGCCAAAATGGAAATATGAGTATGGCCTTCGCTCTGCAGATTTTGGCTTTCTGAAGAAACACAGTTATGAGTGGAGACAGGGTAAGTCCATGTAGGAGACTTGGGGGGGGGGTCAATCATTAGCGTATGTGTTTCTTGAGAAATGATGTTCAAAAACTTTTGCATTCGGTGTTGGATAGTGAAATAAAGATTGCAACAGAGTCTTCCCCATGTTCATGGATGTCTTCCTGCTGAGAGACCATTCATATAAACAGCAAGATTTGTCTGCTCAACTTGTCAAATATCACACTAGATGTTCCCAGTATGTGCAGAGCTATGAGAAAGTGATACAATTTTCTGGCCCACTTTAATACCCTCATAGTTTCTCTATAAAGTGGATAAGATCAAGCTCCAACTTATTAGTTTATATACCATACCACTGCCATATTGTCCGTTTGAATGGCAATTGCACCCTGAGGGGTCAAATCCTGAAATGCCTACAGCTCTAGGAGGACTGCTGTCATCTGCAGCACACTAATATGCAGTTTGGCCTCTTGTGTTGTCCACGTGCCCCAGACTACCCTGTGCAGGTAAAGCTTTCCAGGATGGACAAGTCCTTTGTTACAGTGGCAGTAGAGACAGGTCAAACAAAGAGTGTCCCCATGGACAGATTTCCCAGGTCTGTCTGCCATAACATACTTTTGCTGCAGGTCTTTGAAAGCCTAATCATATCTGTCATGGGGTTGAAGTGCTTGGTTGTACTGATTCCTGAGGGTCCACGGCAGAATTCTCATGTTTAACCTGGTGAAAATAACAATCTGGACAGGTGTGACCAATAAACCCAACACTATCTGGATCACAGCTGCTGTAGGATTTGAATTCTGAGAGAGACATGTTACTTTGTCTACAAAGAGAGCGATCCTGTATGGGGGTAATTTTGTTTTCTGGCTAACCATATCCAACTGGCAGACAATGAAAAATGATGATTGTGATGGATGTACCTGGGACTTTGTTAGAATGACCATGATCCCCAAAGACTGCCTAACCCAGACCGAAACACTAAAGGTGGAAGCGTGTCCATATTCATTAAGGATGTCCACACCTCCAAGCTAGTTGCTCAGCATAATGCATCCGAGATTATCCAAGTGCAAATAACTCTGGGCAAGACCACAATCCAAATTGTAGCTTACTACAGACCCCCCCACCAAGCCCCAGGATTTCCACTCCTCTTTTCTTGATACACTGGAAAATATTAGGGTACAACCCAACACCCTAATAGAGGGTGATTTCAACTACCCCACCATTAACTTGGAAAACTACTCATGTACCAAGAATTTTGCTCAATGTTTTGTGGAATTCATAAATTCCAGTGCCTTGGATCAACTTATCCACACCCCCACCAGGGGCAGCAATATCCTAGACCTGGTCATAACCAACATGGGTGACCGGTGTTCCAAACCAGAGGTCAGTTCCTCGTTGGTCAGATCCGACCACAAGCTAATCACCCTAGACATCCACATCCCACCCCCACCCCCATTAGGGAAACAACCATAAAAAAAATTCTCCAAAGCCAACTTCAGTTTTCTTAAGACAGAAGTGGCAAACTTCACGGCACCCATGCAGATGGACAATAGAAGTACGACTGCTGAAGCCTACACAAATGCACTTTATAAGCACTTACACAAGTGCATGGATTGTGCTATCCATAACAGAACCAAGATACTATCCTCCAAAAAAAGGAAGCCAATCTGATTATTTTCTGCCATAAACAAACTCTACAACAGAAAAAGAAAACTGTTACCAAAAATAGTAAAATCTCATGATTGGAGGACCTCCCTGGTCAGCCGCAGTAGGAAGCTGAGATCCCTCATAAAATCCTCCAAAACTAGTTAAGAAAACAAAATCGCCACTGATTCTAAAGACAACCACAAAGCATTCTATAGCTTTCCACAGTTAACCGACCGGACCCTCAAAGGCTCGAACAAAACGTGTAGAAGGTACCAAACAGCCTCGTACCACAATTGTTCACTTAGTGACACCAAAACACCTCACAGCAATGCCGATGTTGTCCCAATAGTCTCTATTGCACCAAACACTCCAAACTCGGCCGATAAAATAAAACTGCTTTATTAACACAATCACCAAAAATTGCAATCCATGGGTTTAGCGCTTTCATCTACTATCGGTAGACTTCATCAGAACCAATGAAAACCATTTACCACAATCCTTTTAAAGCAATTTTGGCGCCAAAAAATACATAAAAATATAAATAAATACAAAACTAATATTAATATTAATAACACTCTGTATGTCAAAATAATGTGTATAGCACTATATATAATGAAATTGTCTGTCTAAACACATGTTTCCCTAAATACTCATCTATTTCATATTTGTGTTTGGAACAGAATGAATCACAATAACAATGTATATTTATATACACATATTAGTGGACACCCCCAAATGATGTTACATATAGGCATATAATATAATGTTGGGTAAATCCATAATAGTTTGCATCATGTGACATAACATATAATAAAAAATAATGACATATAATATAAATTATACAGTATAATACACAAAATGTAATACAATATTAAAAATATAGACTATATTCACATTGTCCCTAGGGGTTAAACAAACTAGCCACGGTCTAAAAGCAAAAAAGGTTTAATGCTTATATGTTCATTTAGACCGGGCCATGTAGTGGCATCACATAAAATCTGCCATTTGGTTTCCAGACAGGACAAACCTGTCTTCCAATCACCCCCATACTCACTAACCTCTATTTTCTCTAAAATACAAAATTTAAAACTATGATGTTCTCCTTTTTCACTTATATGCTTACTCAAAGCATTTTTCAAATCTACCTTTTTAATTTTGTACAGATGTTCGTAAATACGGGTTTTAAGTTTCCTTTCCGTCTTTCCTATGTAGAATCCCTGACAGCTAGAACAAGTTGCCAGGTACACCACTCTCATAGTGTTGCAGTTACCTTTTTTACCTAAACATTTAGTACTGTTGTTGTTACTGAGTTTGGTAACATTACTCTCATTGATGTACTGGCAATATTTACAATTTCCACATTTATGTGTGTGTTCATCAATTGATCTTGTCTTCCCCTTTATATTTCCCCTCTCTACTATCCTTTTGATGTTAAATGAGGTTTTATACACACTAGTGGGATGAAAACCCAAAACCGATGTCATTTCCTCTGAGCCTAGAAAAATATCCCAATGCCTATTAAGAATCTGTTTTACTAAATTGGAATAGGGATTGAACATTATGACACATACTTTGTTTTTATCACCCGTCAATTGTTTTTGTGTGTTCTTCCCTATAAATGTACCACCTAATAAGGGAATGTATGTATTTCCCCACGACCTAATTACATATTGGGTCACATCTAATACCATTTCCTTAGGGTACCCTCTGGTGAGGAACATATTCGCCACAACGTCCATTTGTTCCTCCATGTCTTGTCTCAAAGAACACATACGGGCTACCCTAATACATTGTCCCTTGATGATGTTACGAAAAATGAACGGAGGATGACAGCTGTCATATTGTATATAGTCGTTGGAGAAGGTGGACTTCCTAAAGATTTTTGATTGAAAACCTACACTCGTAGAACTAATATAGGTATCAAGATATGGAATCCCCATCTTCTCCACTTTGTACGTAAACCTTAAAAAATGAGTGGTACTGTTGATATACGCTATGAAATTGGGTATGTCCTCTTTTGGCCCTTTCCAAATAATAAACAGATCATCCAAAAAACGGGTATACAGAGCAATGTGTTTATAGAAGTCACTAGTTTTTACATAGACTTCCTCCCACTCCAACATTACAAGATTTGCAAAGATGGGGGCACATGATGACCCCATCGCAACCCCTCGTATCTGTTTAAAAAATTCTCCCAAAAACTGGATATAGTTGTGTGAGAGGACCAGCCCCATCATATCAAGTATCAAACAAATCTTGTCCCATGTGAGATCAGAGTGTTTCCTTAAACTATTTTCAAAAAATTCTAAACCAGTAGTATAAGGAATACATGAAAATAAATCCTGGACATCTACCGTGATAAAAGTTAAATCACCTGACCATAATTCTTGTTTTAATGTACATAAAAAGTCCCAAGAATCTTTCGTTAAATGCGGGACTTTGCTGTAAATATGCTTACACCAGGAATCAATAGCAACCCCTATATTGAAGGTTTTAGATCTAGAGCCAGAAATAATGGGTCTAAAAGGTGGAGACTCCACACATTTATGAATCTTTGGTATCCCCACTATTCTGGCCAATATAGGATGCTCCGTTCTAATAAATCCATATTCTTCATTTGTAATCTGATTATCAATAGATATTCCTCAATAGCAAGGTCTATTCTATGGTAGCCGATGTTAATCTGGTTCAGAGATGTTTGCTCGTAATTACCGGAATCAAATAGAATATCATGAATGGCCTTGTTGTATGCCAGAGTGTCATACACTACCAAGCCACCCCCCTTGTCCGGTTTCATGATTCTTATATCACTATTGGCCACAATTAAATCCAAACATTCCCTTTCACCCTTAGTTAGACTGTCACAAAAATCTGGACATTGAATGACACCTCTCCTGATATTACCATACAATTGGTATATATCTTTACATACCATACGCTCATAATTGCACACTTGTACATTATTAATAGGAATATATGTACTTTTTCTCACTAATGTTTTTGGTGCCTCAATCCTAATGTTGTCCTTAAATTGTAAGGCCAATTGTAATCTACGACAATATAATTTTACTTCTTTAATAGTATCTACCAGATTAAACCTAGCAGAGGGAATACATTTCATTCCTTTACTAAACAAATTGAAAAAATCCTGAGAAATGTACATATTGGTGAAATTGTACACTTTAAAACCTTTGTATGAAAAAATAGAAACTTTGTTTGCCTTTTCTACCACTTCCATAGGTGAAAAAAGTGTAGAAAAATTGTCTACCCTACCTGCAGATGTTGAAAGGGTGGGTGACATGTGTGAAGTGGGTAAAGAAATTCCTGGGATGTCTTTCTCAAAGGATATTACTTTTAAGTTCTCTCTCTCCTTAGACGATGTATGGGAGCCTTTTAGGTTCTCTCTCTCCTTTGACGATGTATGGGAGCCTGATGGAACCTTCCCCCCTGAAAATTTTCATCTTCTCCTGTTCTTTTATATCTTCCCCTTTCCCATCCTGTTTTTGGTTCATTTGTTCTAAATCTATCCTGAGTGGGGTGAGGCCAAATATATACCCTTTCCGTTCTATATGCCTTCAAATCCCTTTCCAATTTGTCCAGTTTCCTATTGTAAATATCAAATGCCTTGGTTTTAGCCACTCTAAACTGTTTTTCAAACAAATCTTGCCAAGAATCAAAATCTGGGTCCTGGGTTATTTCCTCACACAACTGTTCAATATCCATGACTAATCCACCTATTTTTTCGTCATTGAATTTCATAAAAAGTTTAATGAATTCAAACCCAAAATTGTCAAATATATTGTTGAATTCACACATCACTGCTCCACTGTAAGGAATTCCCAGTGGTAATTTAAAGAATCTCAAACCTCTGGGCACAATTTTAAGTAATAAACATTTTTCCAAATAGCCATTGTCAATTTTAGCCCCTTTAATCTGTACTAATTTTTTACCCAATGAATATATTTTGGTTTTTATAGACTCATTGTAATGTTTCACATCTTTGTAATCACATTTATTTCTACATCTAATATCAGTACTATTACTAAAATCATATTCATCACACATAAAATCTTTCACAACATCAGTATTGTAAGGTCCAACATATTTATTTTTATTTTTGTTGTTACCATTGCTGACATAACCGTTAGGAAATATATTGCTCTTGCTGTTTTTTGTTTTTATCCTAACAGAAGGGCTACTATTGTGATCATTAATGACAGTACCTTGATCTTGAACGCCCCTTCTGTTAACCATGGATGAATACGTTTTCATCTTTTCTTTTTGTTTGGGCTTGGCGCCCATACGTAATGTGTCCTCCCTGGAGTGGAAGAAACTAAAGTCAAATGTGAAATCACCTTCATCCAAAAGATGAAAATCAGCGTCTTTGTTGTCCACATTTAAGCATACTTGCGGCGTATTTGGTCAGATCCGACCACAAGCTAATCACCCTAGACATCCACATCCCACCCCCACCCCCATTAGGGAAACAACTATAAAAAAAATTCTCCAAAGCCAACTTCAGTTTTCTTAAGACAGAAGTGGCAAACTTCACGGCACCCATGCAGATGGACAATAGAAGTACGACTGCTGAAGCCTACACAAATGCACTTTATAAGCACTTACACAAGTGCATGGATTGTGCTATCCATAACAGAACCAAGATACTATCCTCCAAAAAAAGGAAGCCAATCTGATTATTTTCTGCCATAAACAAACTCTACAACAGAAAAAGAAAACTGTTACCAAAAATAGTAAAATCTCATGATTGGAGGACCTCCCTGGTCAGCCGCAGTAGGAAGCTGAGATCCCTCATAAAATCCTCCAAAACTAGTTAAGAAAACAAAATCGCCACTGATTCTAAAGACAACCACAAAGCATTCTATAGCTTTGTCAAGAATCTCAATGGCAACACTCGGATCTGCTCTGAGTTAAAGCACAATGGCACTAAATATACAGAACCAACTGATATTACCAACATCCTGGCAGATAGGTTCAGTGCTAACTTTACCCCCCCCCCACCCCCTAAAGGGCCTATCTCTATACTGGAAGAATGCAAAGTTCCTGTAATCACAGCTACACAGGTAAAAACCTCACTCTCCAAAGCCAAGAACACAGCATCCATGGGACATGACAACATCCCAGGCTGCATTCTACATGACCTACAGAATGAACTGGCACCCCAACTAAGTACCATGTTCAATCATAGCATTACCTCAGTCTTTGTGCCCATTGAATGGCACACTGCGATGGTTATCCCACTCCACAAAGGGGGAGCCACGACAGACCCCGGGAACTACCGCCCCATTAGCCTTACGAGCCTGGTCTGCAAGGCCATGGAACGTATCATCATGGAGCTCATAAACAAAGACATTGGTAATCTCCAAACTCTGGACCCCACACAGTTCGGGTTTGTAAAAGGCAGATCATGTCTCCTAAACCTGATAGAGTTCTTTGAAGCAGTCACCAAAGCCATAGATGAGGGTAAGGTGGTTCACACAGCCTATCTAGATCTTGCCAAAGCTTTTGACACCATCCCCCACTCTGGAATTATAGATAAACTCACTAAACTAGGTATAAATCCCTATGTCACAAGATGGGTTGCCAACTGGCTTACTGACAGAACCCACACTGTGAAAGTAGCAGACTCCAAATCCGACTTCAGACCAGTGACAAGTGGAGTACCACAGGGTTCAGTCCTGGGTCCTCTCCTGTTTGGTACCTACTTTTCTGAAGTACAGGCTAACATAGAAGGTCTTTGGCTAACTAAGTTCACAAATGACTGCAAACTAGGAGCCATAATCGAAACTCCTAATGATGTGGACATCCTACAAAAGGGCCTCACTGAGACAGATACCTGGTTTCAAAGCCATGGCCTCAAGCTCAATGCCAAAAAGTGCATTGCCATCCCCTTTGGTAAAAGCTCTGTACCCATGAACTACCACATAGGCAGTAGTTTACTTAACACTGAAAGTGTGATGAGACCTTGGGACACAGGTAAAAAGTAGTCTCTCCTTTAATAATCACATCACCACAGTGGTCAGGAAATCCTTCTACGTGGCACACCTCATCACAAAAGGTTTCTCATTCAGAAAAAAAGACGTCATTGTTCCCCTCTACTCATCCCTTGTTAGACCCATTATAGAGTACAATGCCCCTTTGGGTATGTATCTCACAAGACATCTACAACAACTGGAAAGGCCGCAGAAATACATCACAAAGAGGATTACTGGCCTCAAACAGATGCCCCACGCAGACCATCTCAAAAAACTCCAGCTTTACTCTGTCACATATCGCCTACTCAGAGGTGGTCTCTGCCTAACATACAAAGCTATGTCAAACCCAGAGCTGTTGGACATGCTCCACTTAAAGAAATCCCAATCCCTCTGAGCTATACGCTCTAGGGACCTAAACCTTGTCACCACAATAAACAGAACATGCTGGAGGGATAGATTCCTGTCCCAGATACTTCCCATACTCTGGAACAGACTACGTATCTATGTTAAACAGAGCTCCTCATTAGCACTCTTCAAGAAAAATCTTGATGATTGGATGGGAAATAGGAAATTCAACCCAGGCATCACTTCTGTGGCTCTGCTTGACAGGGGCACAGGAAAATAATTTTCTTGGGTGGCGAAAGCCAGGGTACCTTTTTGGCTAGGCTTATATAGGCCCTAGGGCCAATAGCCTAGTACCTACCTATGAACCTATGACAGACACAGTTGAAGCAAGTATTGCCTTGCCATTAGAAGCATCTCCATAGTGAGGGCTACTATAAGCCAGTCCAGGTAAGTGGAATTCCTTACTTTGAATAGTCACATGGGCAGCAATGGGAGCCATGCAATTGGTAAACACCTGGGGGGGGGGGTGAGTCCAAAGGGCAGAACTGAAAATTATTGCTTCCCACCTCAGGAACCTCCTTGATGTCTTTGCTATTTTGATGCATACGTGTGCATCTTGTAGGTCCAAAGAAACAGATCCAGTTGCCTGCCTGCAAACACAGCTGAATAGGGTGCAACATGACCATCTGGAACAACTCATGGGCTGAGATGGGGTCTGAGGTCCTTGGAGCAGAACCCTGACCTTTGCTGGTTTGGTGGACTTACTGGATGCCCCTGTTTCTGTACAAAGATTCTTACTTCCTGCATAGCTACTCTGTTCTGTCTGGCTGGAATTGTTGGAGGGGCTAAGGGCAAGCATTTCAGCATTTCCAAAAAAGGGAATAGAGTAGTCTCTGGATATAATTTCCCTTATCCACCTGTCAGGTGTGATGGCCAGCCACACCTGCAGATGTAGGGAAAAACATCCTGCAAATGTTCCAGAGCTGGAAAGTCTGGCAACTTTCAGGACTCGTATTAACAAGGTCCTCAAATGGACCCTCCATAGCCATGGTGGTTAGAAATACTTCTGCCTCTAGGGCAACAGTTAGACTGGAAATCCTTTCAGCCACAGGAACCCCTGTCATACTGGTGCCAGTTCCAATGTTGGTGGGACTTCCAGAATCATAAGTTTGTGGCACTTTTTTGATTTCTTAGAAAGGCTCCCTGAGATGCTAAAACATTCTCCCCAACAGCTGTTTACATCTTTTCCTCTTACTTGCACTGCACAAGTTTTTCTTTCAGCTTTTGCCCAAACAAGGAGGATCCATCAAAGAGAACACTACTGAATTTGATTGAATGAAGAAGCCATTAGGATATGTGGAATGCATTCCCTAACAGGTATTTATATCCGAGTACAGGCACAGAGAAAGAGATAGGGGAATCCTCAGTGAAAGACCTGCTCTAGTAGAGTTTTTATTTCAATCTGGAACAGAACAGTAGTTATGTACTTACCATACCTTGATATCTGTGTTATCCTGTTTCATTATTCCTCACGACATGGTCTTGGATCCAATCTGACACTTTGCAGACATAGATTCAAGGCTCGAACTCCTCTCTCTCCCATAATCCCTTTCGACAGTCTATGCCTCAAATTGAGTTTGCTGTTGGAATGCTAAAGAATACCCAAAGATATAACTATGTCTACACTTACATATTAATGTCAGACATACCCCAAGGGGCAGAAAAGCAATAGCCTGAGACTTCAGCCTTTCCAGAACCCCCAGAAACACGGAAGGGGAAAGGTGGGCAGGAAGTAAGGAATAATGAAATAAGACAACACAGATACCAAGTTATGCTAAGTACTTAACTATTGATCTAATGTTATCCATTTCATTATTCCTCACGACTGGGTCAGAATCCCCAGCAATGACCGAATCCTGGGTGGCCCTAAGGAAGGATGTGCCTGAGCACCATGTAACCAAAGGATGTTCTGTTTCTGGAGACCATATCCAGCTTCTAATGAACAACAAAGGTATGAGCAGTAGACCAAGTGGCTGCAGGACAAATGTCATCAATGGACATCGTACAGGATAAGGCTGATGAGGCAGCAACTGACCTGAGGGGAATGAGCCTTAGGTAGACCAAGGCAATTCCAAATTCCTAAGAGAGTAAACAGTAGAAATGCAGTTCAAAATTCATTTAGAGATTGTCACTTCAGACACTGCTTGGCTGCACCTGTTCAAGGAGAAGGCTATAAACAATGGATCAGATTTTCTAAAGGATTTAGTCTTGTGTAAATAAAATCTCAACTGCCCATGCACATCCAAAGTATGGAGGAGATATTCACCCTTATTAGAGTGGTTAGGAAAAAAGACTGGTAACTGAATATTCTGGTTGATATTACTTTCAGTTGCTACCTTGAGCATGAAAGAAGGATTGGTTCGCAAAGCCACCCTGCCCTCTCCTTATGAAAAATAATATATGGCAGTTTGGAGGACAATGCCTGTAATTTAGAGATTCTCTTAACCAAAATTATGGCCACAAGAAAAGCAGTCTTCCAAGATAGAAATTTAACATGACATGAATGAGCTGGCTCAAAAGGACTCTGAGTGAGAGCCTGCAACATCAACATCAGATCCCAAGGAGAGGAAGGGTCTTTGACAGGAGGTCTGCAAAGAAAAACACCTTTCATGAAGGCCTTACATAATCTAGTGGGAAACGCAGGTTGCTTATTGACATAAAAATTAGAAATGGCCACTAATTGCAGCTTTATAGCTGAGAAACTGACCCCTTCTTGAAAAAGGGATGATAAGAAGAGAAGAATATCTGGCACCAGTGCTGAGAAAGGATCAGGATTCCTTTCCGCAGTCCAAAAGGAAAAACATTTCCACATACTGCGATAAACCTTCACAGCAGATGGTTTCTGGGAAGCTAGAATAATTTTTCTGACAGAAAAAGCCAGCTTGGACTGTGTTATTATCATGGGAAGTGGAGAAACCATGTGGTTAGATGAAGGGATCAAAGGTTGGGAGGTTGCTGCTCTGACGGGTGAGAGATGAGCTCTGGGACAGGATCCAGTATCCAAGGCAGGTACTTCAGATGAGACCGCAGGAAGGGGAAACACACCTGACAAGGCCAGAAGGGGGCAATGAGAATCATGGATCTCTTCAGTCTGTGGGCTTTCTGAAGCACCTTGGGAATCAATGGAAGAGGTGGGTATGTGTAGGAGAGACCTAGAGGCCAATCCTGGGCAAAAGCATCCCTTGGGGACTGACCCTCTGGGGCATCAGAGCAAAGTACCTGCTATATTTGTTGTTCATTGGGGATGCAAAAAGGTAGCAGCAAGGTTGGCCCCATTAGCCAAATATCTGAGATGCCACTGATGAATCGAGGGACCACTTGTGCAGGGTCAATTTAGACCTGCTGAGTCTGTCTGCCAAGACATTGGACTCCTCGGGTATGTGCATGCAAGAAGTAAGCAACTGGAAGAGATCACCTATTCCCACACTCTCATGGCCTCTCTGCAGTGGGTAAGAACATGGTTCCCATTGCTTGTTGATGTACTAGACCACTGACATGTTATCTGTATGAATTGCCACCATTTCCAGAGGAAGACAACCCTGAAAGGCTTCTAACATGAGGAGGAGTGCCCTCATGTCTATAATGTTTATGTGCAACTTGGTCCGCCACCCCAGCAGGGAAGCGTCCATGGTCACTGTGGTCATGGGAAGAGAAAATGGTCAGCCTCGGAATAGATCCTCTGACCAAAGCCACAACTGCAGATGCCATCTCCAAACAGGTGTCAACACAACTGGTATGGACATCAGATGGCACAGGATAGACCACTGGACTGCCAGCGTCCACTAAAGCACTCACATGTAATATCTTGCTAGTGGTACAAGGAGAATGACCATTGACATGGAACCCAGGGCTTTGGGATGAGGCACGCCTATGGCAGCGGAACCTCCAGGATGACCCTGACCTGTTGCCTTATCAAGTCCACTCTTTAGGGAGGTAAAGCTGCACTCTCTGTGACTGTGTTGAGATGGTCCCTATAAATTCTAGGCTTTGCACAGGAGTTAACTTTGACTTAGCCATAATGACCATAATGCCTAGCCTTTTGACATTCTGCAAAATGTGCTGCAGGGTGGAGACCAGTCGATGTCTTGTGGGAGCAGTGAGAAGTCAATCATCCAGGTATGGAAAGACCTGAAATACCTGTAGTCTCAGATGAGCTGCTACTACTGCCAAGCATTTGGTAAACACCCTGGGAGCTATGGTGACTCCAGATGGTAGGGCTCTGAACTGAAAATGATTGACTCTGAGCAGGAAGCAAAGATGCTTCCTAGAGCACTTCTCTATCTTGGCATTCTGGAGGTCAATGGAGCACATCCAGTCATCCTTCTCCAACAGCAGCAGGATGGACTGAACAGTGACCATCCGTAACTTTGACTTCTTGATAAATAAATTTAAGTTGCTGAGGTCCAGAATCTGACACAGGTCCCCGGTCTTTTTTGGCACCAAAAAGAAGCGAGAATAAGTTCCAGACCCTTTTTGTCCTGCTGAGACCTCCTAGATATCTCTTTTCTAGAAGTGCTAACACTTCTCTCTGGGCCAGTTCTCTCTGACTGGGTACCATGATGGGGAGAACTCTCTTGAGATTTGGAGAAGGTTGGCTAAAGGGAATGTAATAACCCCTGGATATGATCTTGAGCACCCACTGATCTTTCATTATGGATGTCCAGGCATATGGGTGCAACAAAAAACAACCACTGACTGCCTCCAGGGCAGGACAGTCAAGCAATGATTCAGGGGCTCTAAAAGGGCTTCTCAGAGAAGGGTTTTCTGGATCCCTGATTCTGAGGACCCCCTTCTGCCTCTAAGGCAGAATCTGCCATTGAATCATCTTCCCCTGCTTCTGGAAAATACATTATCTGGAGCATCTTGGAAGGAAGCCTGCGACCTCCAGAACCATAGTTTCTTACCTCCCCATTGTTTTTTGGGGGTAAAAAACTCAATCCTGACTGCTGACAGAGTCTTGCCTTCCTGCTCACTGTGGGTCAAAGGTTCTTTGATTGATGGTCCAAAAAACGAGGAGCCATCGAAGGGGGCATTAGTAAAAGATGCCTTGAAGGGTTCAGTGAAGCTGAATAACTGCATCCATGCATAATGCCTCAAACTAATGCCTGCACTGGCTGCTCAAGAGGCACCATTCTCAGCACTGGAAATCAACCTCATTGAGGAATTAGCAATAGACGATAAAGTGGTGAGCTTAGGAGATACCTTCTTGAGGCCCTCCTCTGGCATCAACTCTGAAAGGGATGTGGTTAGTTCAGTAAATAGATCTCTTTGGAGGCAGGTAAAATCTCCAAGTAATTAAGAGCTCTCAGACTGAATATGGCTGAAGCATAAATACACTTCCCATGTCTGTCGATCACCTAAGACACTCTGCTCGGGGAATGGATGTTGGAGCTGTGTTCAGCCAGCTCCCTTTTTGTGGCCACAGCAACCATGATGGCATTGACTGGCATGCCCTTGCTCCAGTGTGCTCTGTCTGAGGGGGCTCAAAAACTTAACATTTTTAGGGACTGGTTCCACAATGTCAGGTTATTTTCATGCCCTGCACATGATAAGATCAATGAGCTTGTCTGCAGGGGGGATCCCAGGAAGTAGAAGGGCACAACCCAAATCCTTCAGGAACACAGAAGACAGAGGTTGGGGAGACCATCCACCTTTCTGTTTTAACAGCTCCAGAATGTTCCCAAAGGAGACATCATCAGGTGGAGTCCTGGCTGACTTGTCCCCTTCATCAAAATCTGTCTTCCGTGAGGGACTCCATGGGGGAGTCCAAGTGCCTCCTCTTGCACTGTCTCTTCTGTGGTACCTCCTCTGTGAGGGGTTCAGGGAGAATGCAGAAGAGAGTGGAACCCCCTGTGTTCTGGATGCCACCTGAAGGTTATCTAGGCAGGACTGACCCTGGACAGGATGGATGTGCTCAGTCCTCTTAATAGTGATGGGTTGGGATGTACCCAGTAGAGGGGAAGACACTGCTCTAGTTCTTGAGAAGGTCCACTCTACCATCTGAAAGGCCAAAGAACTCAAGCAAACTACCTCCCCATCCCCAGTCACTGAAGCCACCAGAGAAGAGGGTGCAGAGCCAGCCCTGGGTCCCTACCCTCCGGTCAGTACCAGTCCCAAGCTGTTGAAGGCTGAAGCCCACAAAGGAAGGAACCAATCTGACAAATCCAGACCTGAACCCTTATCCAGAGACCTGGTGCCTACTTCTCGAAGCTGAGACCCACTCTGATCCAATGGCAGAGGAATAGAGCTGGTCAGGGATGCTGACAGAGCAGGGAAAACTTGAACTGCCAGATCTGCTGATGCTTCCCTCAAGTAAACCAGGTCCTGGGATCCAAAACAGAAGGAATCAGAACAGAAGGCAGTCTAGGAGCTGGAGATCTCACAGAGCCCGACCAGGCTGCGAAAGCCAAAAGACCCAACTCTATATGAGCCCCAAGAAAACTCCTCATCATCCTGTCCATATCAGAAGATAAGAGGCTCCTAGAGGATCTGAAAGAGGCCAAAGAATGGGTGGATTTAGTTGGAAAAGCCAGCTTGGATCCTGCCACCATCCTATGCTGTCCCCAATCCGAGGATCAGCTCCTGTCTTGGGAGACAAATGCTTCGGATCCTGAGAAGATCCTGGCGGGGAGCCCTCAATAATCAAACCTGGATCCATTGAACACAATGGCTCTGACACTGGCTGAACTGCCTACCTGGGATCTGAGAGAGCAGATGGATCCAAAGTAATGGTAATAGGATCCGAGGGCCTCCGACCCGAAGAGACCTCAGCACCTAAAGACAGATCCTGAGACACAGGATCCAAGATCGTCAAAGACAGTTTTGGATTCAGAGATCTCTGATCTGAATGCCTAGGCCATTTTTGCAGACCAGAGGAGATGCACCTGGGGAAACAGAAGGGGCTTTCCTCTTGGATTCTTGAGGCCACTGGAGGAAGGGGATCCCAAGACAAAGGGACCCCCTTCAGTCATACCTTTTAGCAACAACTTGTTCCAGCAGTCTTCCAGTGCCCAAGGGTTGATAGCAGAGCAAACAGAGCAGTCAACCTTGAGGGGGTCGGACCTCAGACAATAGACATACTTCTTGTGAGCGTCAGAATTAGGCATCTTATGCCCACAAGAAGAGCATCTTTTAAAACTTGTAGGTTTGTACTTTTCAGACATAATTGCACACACACACACACACACACACACACACACACACACACACACACACACACACACACACACACACACCAAAAAGAACAAGCAGACCAAAAGTGCAAAAGAGAGACAGAGAATTTCCCTGAAAATTGCTCAGAGCCAGGAATCACATCCATTACATAATGCGGCAAATAAGATCTGAGGGGAAGACTGTAGAAAGGAATTATGGGAGAGGGAGGAGCTTGAGCCTTGAATCTATGTCTGTGAAGTGCTGGATTGGATCCAACATCAGATCCAAGACCCAGTCGTGTGGAATAAAGAAGTGGATAACATCAGATGCTGTTGTTAAAAAGGAATAATTAGTAAGGTATTTAAAATACTGCACAATGACTATGGGAATCAATTAGATGAAGATTGGGAAGAAAGATGGGATAAGCAATTCACTAAGAAACAAGGGGAGGACAGTTGTATGGCTCCCAAATATGCATCAAAGCCTAGAAGATTTAGGATATTCTTGTAACTGTTTGCACTGGTACTTCTATACCCCAAGCAGACCCCAAATAATTTTTCCTCAGGTAGATGGCAAATGTTGGAGGTATGATGGGGAAGAAAGAGGTAATTGGGAAAATATAGTTTGGGAGTGTAATCAGTTGGCTGACTTTAAAAATTCCTTACAGAGTACACTGTCAGAAATGCTGTGTGAGGAAATGTGTAAGTAATGAAACGAGGCTCTGAAGTGCATTGACACAGTAAGGCCTTGTTAACTTTAATTCTGGTGGCTGCCAAAAAAATGGAAACTACAAGATCAATACATGCAGAATAATGTTGCTGAGGAGGAGTGAGGTTTAAGGGAATGCAGGAATTGATCAATTTATGCAATGTTGAATTGATAAATATACAAATGAATATATGTGATGTATAATGTTTGCAACTGGGAATATGTTAATATGTTTTGCTTTCTAGTGTACATCTGTCTATGTCTTAAGTGATACTTCAGACTCCTGCACCCTCCCCCATGTAGGGGCAAGCCCACTTCCAAACTTATGTATACCAACTTTGAGATCACCATACCTCAGGGAAAAGGGAATATTCTGAGAAATGGCATCTCGGACTTAGGACATCCAAGTCCAATCATTTGGCCATTCAGTTTCCTTATTTCAGGACTCACTCTAGCAGGTCCCGATATTTCCAGTGGTTACCGATAATTCAATAAAGATGTTAACAAATAAAAAGTAAGAATTAAGGGCAATGTCAGAATAATGTCAGAACAAAGGCTCAAAATCAAAAGCACTTTTTACATATTACTGTAATTCACTTTGCATCAACATACTTTTTTGGACAATAAGAAGAATGTAACTCTAATGTCTGGCAGTGATAGTCATCCTGAAATGATTTACCGGCAAAGCAATTTTTTTTTTTTTATGAGGGACAGGGCAAAAAATATGTTGTTGGTAGGTCTTGATGCAGAGAAAGCATTTGACAGGGTAAGCTGGGACTTTATGAGCAGAGCAATGGAAGCATTTGCACCCTGATAAAATTATAAGGTTCATTAGGAGGATATATGAGGGATTGGAGGAGAAAATTAAAGTGGGTGGGGTCCTTTCTGATAATTTCTGCTTGAGCGGAGGAACCACACAGGGGTGTCCTCTTTCCCCTTTGTTATTTGTATTATATTTAGAACCACTGGCTAAGAAAATAAGAGACTCAGAAATTCAAGGATATAATTGGTATGGTAGTCAAGAAAAGCCAGCTCTATTTGCAGATGATATTATTTTATACCTGGCAAAACCAGAAAAGGACATTACAGTGTTGTGGAACAGTCTGAGAGAGTTTCAAATCATTTTGGAATACAAAAATAATAAAGCTAAAACACAGACAATAGCAGTAAATTATATACCCACACATGAATTGGTTCAGCAATATCCATTTTTATGGGAACATGATAAAATGAAGTATTTAGGAGTATGGATTAAGAATGATACCAGTGTGGCAGCTAAGGATATGTGAGAAGAGACTAAACAAGCGATAATACAAAAACTGGAAAAATGGAAGCTCTGTTATATGGATACAGATAGTAAGATACAAGCAGTTCAAATGTTTTAGTCCCTTTAGTCTTATACACAGGTCAGGCATATTTATATCAACCACAGGAGAAGTTGTAGATAGCAATTAATAAAAAGCTGAAGGATTTTTCTGGGAGGGGAAGATGGCGAGAGTCAAGTGGGATAAACTTATTGTTCTAATAGAACAATGTGGACTGGGATTACCTGATTTGAAGGGGTATTTCAGAGCAACACAGTTAAGGCTCCTATACATAACACAAGCAGAAAACTATAATTCAAAGTGGAAAGAGATGATGATGAAACAGGGGAAGCTCAAGACACAATGAGAGACTGGGGTTTTGGATGCATACCTTTAAGGAGAATAACAATACTCACAAGAATATTATATTCATAAAGCAGCAGAAAGTATTTTAAGAGCTAAGTCAACACAGAAATGGAGAAAGGAGATTCTGCTGATAGGGATGACTGCAATTAGGGATACAGACAATAGGCAAGAGGGGGCTGGAATTTATTGGAGAAAACTGGCAAAGGAACCAAGGTATTGGAAGCAAATAACTTGAGAGGGAAATGTAATAGAAAGGGAAGACACCAAGAACTTATTTGGACTGCAGGATAGAGATTACCTTCCCTATCAAAGACTAATATTAGGAGTATAGACAAAGAGAAAGAAATAGGGGGTCCGAAATGAAAGGCCAGCACTGGTAGAGTTATTAATACAAAACTAGTACAGATGCTGTCATTAAGAAATTAATAATTAGTAGAGCATATAAATTATTACATAACTATAGGAATCAATCAGGGGAGGTTAGAAAGGATTTGGAAGAGTGACTGGATAAGCAATTCACAAATAAACAATGGGGGGATATATGTATGTCTCCCAAATATGCAACACGGTCTAGAAGATTTAGGATCTTTGCTTGGAAGTGTTTACATAGATATGTTTATACCCCAAGTAAACTCCAAATAATTTTTCCTCAGGTAGACAGCAAATATTGGAGGTGTGATGGGGAAGAAAAGGGTAACTGGGTATATATTTTCTAGGAGTGCAATGAGGTGGCAGATTTTAATGATTCCCTGTGGGCTGCTCTGTACCAGATGCTGGGTAAGCAGGTTGGTGTGGCTGGGGAAGTGAATTTTCTGAGCTATGATACAGAATTGGGAATTACCTGGATATAATAAGGCTTGCTGAGTCTAATTATGGTGGCTGCCAAAAAAGCAATTACTAGAATATGGAAATCAAAGTCTAAATCAATTTTACTAGAAATATCAAAGATAGTAACAGAGATAAAAGGAATTTGGATCTTTAAAAAAGGGTAGGAGCAAATTACATAAGAAAAAAGGAATTTTGGGATCAGTAGATACAGAGGAGGAATGAGGTTTAAAAGAAGCCATGTAATGTTTGACTGACAATGACTGGATATATTATAAGTTATGTATAATGTTTGCAGCTACAGTTGTGTCAGCATGGTTTGTAATGTATAATGTTTGCAGCTGAAATTGTGTCAGTAGGGTTTATTTTCATTATATAAATGTAAGATTGCCTATGTCATTTGTGATAATTTAATTAAGATGTTTCTTGTTTAAAAAATAATGCTGGGTACATGTATAACTCTTTTAGGTAGCAATAAAATGCAATAAATAAGTAATTGCCTTTAAAAATAAGGCAGAAAATGCATCACAGAACATTCAGACCTTTAAAGCTCCAAGGAGTCTGGTTGCCTTCACACCCAAGACTGTTTAAAATGGATTATGACATGGAGTTAGTGGTTTTCTCTACCCTCAGCTGCATGCATTATAAAACAAGGCCTGATCAGAGGCATGCGCATACATTTGCTGGGGATGGTGTGGTCATTACTTCTTTAATGTTTCTCACAATCAAAAGTTAGGGTTGTGCACAAGAGGTCATTATAGCTTGTGTTTGGGCTGGGGACAGTGTAATGATTGTTTCTTTACTTTTCTCACAGACTTCAGAGACACACAGAAGGAACTTATGTAGAGGCAGTTTACTGTCCTAGAATAAGATGAAATATATTGATGATCTTTATTTTTTCACATTCTTCACAATTACACATCAGGCAAGCTGACCACTTTTGAAAGGGATAGGGGTGAGGACTCAGGAGACTTGCTATGTATATGTATACCAGCAGACACTTGAAACACATGACTGTGGCCATTTGAACCTCAGCTTTTATTCAATCTAAGAAGAGAGGGATGCACAAAAAAAGTAATTATGTAGTTATGTTCTCACCATAACATTCCATCTGTGTTGTCCATTTTCATTCTTTCTCAACTGTTGGGTTTGGATCTGACCATCAGATCCAACTCCACTGCTCTTTACAGCTCATGGAACACTGAAAGCTCTCAAGCTCCTATCTTACTCACAATGCACTAGTCCCTACCATATCTCAGATCTTGTTTGTTGACTTTTAGTAAATATAAAAAAGAACAAATATCAGTATCTCTAGCTCAAACAAATGAACATGGGTTCCTCTACCATCTTCTGATCCTTCCAGAAGTCAAATTGGTAGGGGGTTGGAAGGAGGGAAGTTCTAGAAGAATGAAAATGGGCAATACAGATGGAACGTTATAGTGAGTACATAACTTCTTTATCTGATGTTGTCATTTTCATTCATTCCTCAACTGTTGGGACAGAGTCCTCAGCAACCTCAATCCCAGGACTCTAAGGAAAAATATTCCTTAACACTGCTGAGCCAAAGGCTGCCCTTCCCCTAGAGACCAGATCCAATTTGTAATGAACAATGCAGGTATGAAGGTTAGCCCAAGCTGCAGCTGCACAAATATCATCCAAGGAAGATCTGGATAAAAAAAACTGAAGAAGTTGCCGTAGACCTGGTAGAATGAGCTTTTAGAGGTTTTGGCAAAGTCAGACCTGCATTTTGGTAAACAAATGAAATGCAGTCAGTTAACCATTTGGCTAAGGTCACTTTGGTAATCCTTTTATGCAGTTTTGAATCCAAAAATGAGACAAATAATTGATCTGAGTTCCTGAAAACATTTTGCCCTATGTAAGTAAAATCATAACTGTCTGTAAATGTCCAGCAAATGTAGCATATATTCTTCTTTGTTTGAAAACTTTACCAAATATTAGAAGCATGATGTAGCTCCCTGAAGTCCACTTAGCTATAATTGTAGTTTACAGTAGTTAACGCATTTCACTATGGTCTAAACAATAAAGCAATTTTAATCAGTGATTAGCTCCAAAGAAGCTAATCCAGCTAACAAGGGACACCAAGCTCATTCAGTATATTCCTTAATATTTAAAATTTAAACATATTTACCTCTGTTGAAATTATTTGTATTTCCTAGACAGGTGAGCGCTGCTGTAAAATCCATTAATGATTGTTTGAAATCTTTGGAAAGAAAACTGAAATATTGGTAATTTGATTAATACTGGATTGTGACACTACCTTAGGAAGGAAGGATTGATTAGTTCATAAAGATACCCTATCCTTATAAAAAATCAAACAGGGAGGTTTAGAAGAAAGGGCTTGAAGTTCTGATACTCTTTTAGCAGATGTAATGGCCACTAAAAGAGAGTCTTCCAAGTTAGAAATTTGAATTCACATTTAGCTGATGGTTCAAAGGGATATTTACAAAACTAAATTCAGGAGAGACGGATATTTAAAAGGAGGTCTAAGATGAAAGGTTCCTGTTATAAACACCCCGGAAAGTTTGAAAGAGGCTAACGATGAATTGTTTACCCAATGTGAAAATTAGAAGTGTCATCTAGGTGCATTTTAACAGTTGAAAAACTAGCACCTTTATTAAAGATTTTTACTAAAAACTCTAGAACCTTAGGTACTGGTGATGAAAAAAATGTCAATGTCATTCTGCCATGCCTAAATAATAAACCTTTTCCATTTACTTCTGTAAACTTTTCTAGTAGAAGCTTTGTGGGAGGATACACAAATGCAGTAAACAGGAGAAGAGAGCCTGGAGTGTCTTGCTGTTAAAGGAAGTGCAGAAACCATGCAACTTTAGGCCTAAGATGTCTGGGTGTACCATGTCTATCAGATGAGATAGGAGGTCTAGAGTTGGATCCAGAATCCTTGGAGAAACAAAACAGATGAGGCCGAAGAAAGAAGAACCAAATCTGACAGGCCAATTAGGAGCAATGAAGATGACTGCGCTCTTCAAATGAGATGCTTTCTGAAGGAATTTGGGGATTAGTTGAACAGGACAAAAGGCATACACAGGAGACTGGGAGGGCCAGTTGTGGAGAGGAGCATCTCTCATTGATTCCCCTGGTGGGGGGATCAGGGCAAAGTACCTGCTGCACTTCTTATTGAAGGGAGAGGCAAAGAGGTCACAGCAAGGTTGGCCCCATTGACAGAATATATTTTCCACCACTTTCATGTTGAGTGACCACTCATGAGGCAGCAGAATGGACCTGCTTAACTTGTCTGCTATCATGCTGAATTTTCCCAGAATGTGCATTGCTATCAGAAACTGATTGGTTGAGATTGCCCATTGCCACACTCTCAAGGCTTCTCAACACAAGGGGTAAGACTTGGTTTCCTCCTTGTTTGTTGATATACTAGACCACTGACATGTTGTCCATCTGGATCACATTGGTCTCAGAGGGGAGAGTGTCTTGCAAGGTCTGCAATGCTAGGAGGACAGCTCGCATTTCTAGAACACTGATATGCATATTGGGCTTTTCGGGGGACCATGGGCCTTGGACCGTCTTTTCCAGGAAGTGCCCCCACCAGATCTGGGAAGTAACTATGGCCTTGGGCTGAGGGAAAGTGAAGGGGTGATGTTGCATTATCTGATCACAGTGAATCCACCAAAGGAGGTAATTTTTGCAAGCCTGAGTTATGTTGATTTGGGTGAATGAGGGTTGATGTAGACTGGACCACTGAATTGCTAGGACTACTGAAGAATTCTCATCTGGAATCTTGTTAATGGAACCAAAATGATCAGAGCAGACATCGATCCCAAAGCCCGAAGAATTAATTGGGCAGAAAGAAAGCAATTTTGAATGATCTTTCTGACCTGGAATAGTATGATTTGTACCCTTGGTAAAGGAAGGGAAGCTGTCATGGATACTATGCCAAACAAAGCTTCCATAACTCTAACATTTGAGTTGGTTCTAGTTGAGATTTGCTGTGATTGATAGTAATTCCCAGGTGGGGGCATAACTGGGGTACATAATCTCTTGCTTTGATCAGATGATGGCTGGTCGGAGCAGGTATGAGCCAGTCATCCAAGTAAGGAAACAGCCAGAATCCCTGCAGTCTCAAATGAGCTGGTACTACTGACATGCACTTGGTGAACACCTTGAAGGCCTGCTGTGAGACCAAAGGGCAGAGCTCTGACTTGGTAATAACTGTCTCGCAGGTGGAAGTGTAGCTATCTTCTGCATCATCTGTTTATTTTTATATGATAGTATGCATCCTGAAGATCTGTCGAGCACATCCAGTCATCCTTGTGCAGGAAAGGCATAACAAACTGAACAGTGACCATCCAGAACTTCATGTACTGAACTGATTTGATCAGATTGTTGAGATCCAAAATTGGTCTCCAGTCCCCTGTTTTCTTTGGCACTAAAAATAATCCTGAATAAGTTCTGGACTCTTTCTAGTCTGATGGGACCTCTAGGATGACTCATTTTTTTCTTGCAGCTTTTTTATTTCTAGTGCTGCTGTTTTCTTCTGACTGGGTGGAACATCAAAAATTTTGTTCATTGTAAAGAGGGAGGGGGAGGGAAAAAGGTATTATATAACCTCTGGAAATAATTCTCTGCACCCATAAATCTTTTGTAATCTCTAACCAGGTTCTTTGGTGCAGGAACAAATGACCCCCAACTGAACCTAGAGGTGAACAATTGGGCTACCTTTCAGGAGCACTGGTACGGTCTGCCAGATAATTTATCTCTGGACCCTTGGTTCTGCAGGCCACCTCTGTCATGTGGGTGGTGCCTTCTGTTAGTTCCCCCTGGGGCAGAGAGGGGAATTCTATCTCCATGTGGATCATGGAATGGACCCTGGAACTTTCTGAACCACATTTTCGACCACCTCGTTGATTCTTAGAAAAAGTTCTTTGAGGAGTTGAAAAATGTATGCCCACTGCAGACAGAGTCTTGCCATCCTGCTCACATCTGGATAGTGTGTCTTTAACGTTGGGGTCAAATAAAGAACTTCCGTCAAAGAAAGCATTGATGAATGAAGACTTGAAGGGCTCTGTGAAATCACACAGGAGCATCCAGGCACACCTCCTCATGGAAATGCCTGAACTCGCCACCTTTGAGGTACCTTCAGCTGCATGTGAAATGCCTCATGGATGAATTTGAAACAGACTGTAGAGTAGCCAACTTAGTGGCAATGAAACTCTCTGCCTCAGAAGTAATGATCGCAGAGAGGGATTTGGTGAGTTCTTTAATCAAATCCCTCTGAAGTCTGGTGGTGTGCCAAATAGTTCAGCGACCAAAGTGCATAGGTCACTGAGGTGTATATATGACTCTTGAATCTGTCCAACACCCTATATTCCATGTTAGGGGGATGAACAGAAGAACTTTGTTCTGCAAGTTCCTTTTTTGTGGTCACCTGTACGACTACATCATCAAGTGTTACTGTGTTAGTTCCTTGCTCCAAAACCCTGTTTTGAGGAGGTGATAGAATCCTCTTTGGTCTCTTGGTGATGGGCTCAACAGAGTCATGCTCTTTTCACACCAGTCGAGAGATCAAATCAATGAGCTCATTGGTGAGCAGAGTCACCCAGGTGGTAGATGGGCCAGTCCCAAAGGCTTCCAGAAATATTAATTTCTCTTGGGAAGGGTTGTCAGCTGACCAACTACCCCTTTGCTTGAGGATCACTAATGTCTCTAAATGAGATGTTATCAGGTGATGATCTTGGGGACCCTTCCCCCTCATCAAACTCAGTATCCTCAGTGACAGACTCTTGAGGAGTGCCTCCATTTGCACTTTCTCTTCCTTGGGACGTCTTTTGTGGGGTGTTCTGGAGAAGTATCAGAAGAAATCAATATACCCTGAGGGGTATCCTGGAGACTTTGAGCTGGCTGTCCTTGTGGAATAGGAATTTGAGGCTGAAACGCAAAGACAACTTGGTCTGGGAAGTAGGAGCCAAGGAAGGTGGATGTGTCTTTCCTCTTGGAGCAGAGAAAACTCTCTCCACTACCTCAAAAGCAGAATGCTTTGGGGAGAAAGAAACCTGCACCTCTGAGAAGGCATATTTCCAAACAGCTGACTGCTTCCAACCCAAAGGCAAATGATCCAAGGCAAGGGTTGGAGCTGAGCTGTCAACAGCCGAGACTCCAAGGGGCAGAGATGGCTCTGACAATTTCCGAGTCGACTCCAACACCTCGGATCTGGTGCCGACAATATGGCTCTGACAGTCATCTGGCTCTGATGTGCCAGTATTGGAGTAAACGATATAATAATCTTTATTTCCAATATGGATGGATCCAGGATTCTTAAATCCAACTGCTCTGAAACCAAAGGCCAGATCAGAGGAAGAGACAAAACAGGTGGGGTAGTACTAATGAAGGTCTCCATACCCAGTGGGGTAGAAGCCAAAGAACCCCCCATTTGAATTTGCATCGAGAGAACTTTCCTCATCAGCCTATCCACATCTGCTTCGATCAGACTCCTGGAGGATCAAGTAGAGAAAGGAATGGGTGAGGTCCTGGAGTGGTGGCATCTCTCCAGGAAAGGACATGAGAGACTGGAGATTATCTGGTCCAGATTGTGAAAAGACCAGATCCGTGGAGATGCATCTTTGTGCTTCTTTGGATCCGATGGAGTCAGATCTGAGGTTTTAGATTTTGGATCTGATTCCATTGGAGCTAATGATTTAGCTATTCTCTAAGCCGGCTCTGAGCTGACAGCAGAAGAGCCTGATGGGTCTGATTGACATTTTTTAACCTCCTCCTAATCACCTTTCTTGGAGGTTTGAGCCACAAATGCCATATCAGAAGATGGTGATGGCATTTTATTCCCTTAATATTAATTTATTCTTCCTGTCAATAAGGGCCTTTGGATTAAAGGCCTTACACATCTTCCAGATTTAAACTCTAGAGTTTAAACGGGCCAGGCCTAAGCAATACATGACCATCCAGAACTCATATGCATTAGACAAGGGGACCTCATGGCCGCAGGCCTTACATTTTTTAAAAAATGAAGGTTTTTCTGAGATTTCCAGGAAAGGGAAAAAATGAAAAATAAGGAAAGAGAAGTTTTCTTTTTTTTAATAAATCAACTATGAGAACATACTAGCAGTGGTAAATAATAACGAAATATCTAAAAGGTAAAAGAACAAAAAGGATTACTGACAATGGTAATTAAGCTAATGGATCCACCACGGACCCCGGGAACCACAGACCATGAACCACAGACACTGGGAGCCACCATGGACCCCGGGAACTGCCACCCCATTAGCCTGATGAGCTTGGTCTGCAAGGCCATGGAACATATCATCATGGAACTTATAAACAAAGACATTGGTAATCTCCAAACTCTGGATCCTACCCAGTTCGGGTTTGTAAAAGGCAGATCATGTCTCCTAAACTTGATAGACTTCTTTGAGGTGGTCACCAAAGCTGTAGATGAAGGTAAGGTGTTTTACACACCCTATCTAGATCTCGCCAAGGCTTTCGACACCATCCCCCAATCTGGAATTATAGATAAACTCACTAAACTAGGTATAAATCCCTATGTCACAAGATGGGTTGCCAACTGACTCAGTGACAGAACCCACACTGTGAAAGTAGCATACTCTAAATCCAACTTAAGACAAGTGACAAGTGGAGTACCACAGGGTTCAGTCCTAGGTCCTCTCCTGTTTGGTATCTATTTTTCTGAAGTACAGGCTAACACAGAAGGTCTTTGGCTAACAAAGTTCGCAGATGACTGCAAACTAGGAGCCATAATCAAAACTCCTAATGATATGGACATCCTACAAAAGGGCCTCACTGAGGCAGATGCCTGGTGTCAAAGCCATGGCCTCAAGCTGAATGCCAAAAAGTACATTGTCATCCCTTTTGGTAAAAACTCTGTACCCATGAACTACCACATAGGCAGTAGTCTACTTAACACCGAAAGTATGATAAGAGACCTTGGGACACAGGTGGACAGTAGTCTCTCCTTTGATAATCACATCACCACAGTAGTCAGGAAATCCTTCTACATGGCACACCTCATCACAAAAGGTTTCTCATCCAGGAAAAAAGAGGTCATTGTTCCCCTCTACTCATCTCTCATTAGACCCATTATAGAGTACAACGCCCCTTTTGGTATGTACATCACAAGACATCTACAACAACTGGAAAGAGCAAAGAAATACCTCACAAAGAGGAATACCGCCTCAAACAGATGCCCTATGCAGACCTTCTAAAAATTCCATCTTTACTCTGTCACATATCGCCTAATCAGAGGCGATCTCTGCCTAACATACAAAGCTATGTCAAACTCAGAGCTGTTGGACATGCTCCACTTAAAGAAATCCCAATCCCTCCGAGCTACACACTCTGGGGACCTAAACCTTGTCACCACAATAAACAGAATATGCTGGAGAGATAGATTCCTGTCCCAGAGACTTCCCATACTCTGGAACAAACTACCTATCTATATCAAACAAAGCTACTCATTAGCACTCCTCAAGAAAAATTGTGATGATTGGATGGGAGATAGGAAATTCACCCAGGGGATCACTTCTGTGGCTCTTCTTGACAGGGGCACAGGAAAATAATTTTCTTGGGTGGCAAAAGCCAGGATACCGTTTGGCTAGGCTTATATAAGCCCTAGGGCCAATAGCCTAGTACCTACCTATGAACCCATGCACTAAAAAGTGTAACAAGGGCAAGAGAAGATCAAGTTAAAGGGATGAGACAGTTCTATCAGACAGAAAATTAAACTATAGAAGGTTTTAAGATACATTTTATTTATTATTTATTTTTATTTATTTATTTGACATTTGTTGACTGGGATAGTCTGATTGGGCTATTGCCTTTTTCAGTGGAGGCCTGGGGAGAAAAGCTCCACCATACAACTAAACAAGAAAGTTACATCATAAAGTAATGTACAATACAAAAGTTAATCCAATTATAAAAGACAATTAATCAAAATATCCATAACAGTATGAGGAAGAGAAAAGAATTAACAGCAAAAGAGACATTTATACAATGTAGTAAAGTGAGGAAACAGATAATAACAAAAAGCTGGCAAAAACATATTTGGACTATTATTAGTGTACAACTGCACTATTTCAAGCAGTTTCTGTTGTAGTCTACAGGAGGTGTAGAAATTCAGTATATAAAAGCCTTGTTGCAAGATAAGACTGCAGGTAGCAGGATTCCAGGACTAAGAAGTGAAGGAGTATAGACAGTAGTGAGTGACTGTCTTGATGTAACAGGACATTAGTTAGAATAAGATGAAACTGAGGAATGAGATGAAGGAGCATGGAGAGTAGTAAATGACTCTACATTTTTAAATTACTCATTAAACATTAGAAATAATCGAGAGCTAAGAGCGACCAATGTCCGAACGTGAAAATGGCAAATAAGATCTGATTTTTGGTAGGGGACTAGTGCATTGTGGGTAAGAGAGGAGCTTGCGAGCTTTAAGTGTTCCACGAGCTGTAAAAAGCATCCAAGTCAGATCCGAAGGTTGGATGCAAACCCAACTGTTGAGGAAGGAACGAAAATCAGATTGGTTGTTATCTTTTTTGTAGGGAGGTAGGTAGGCATTATTCCCAGATAGGAATTGTATATCCTCTTAAACATTTATCTTTTAATTTATTGTGCGCTACTGTTTTATCAGCTTTGAACAATATGCTTTTGGCACAACTGATGTCATCCTTGAAAAAAAAATGAGATTAAAATGCTTTTCTTACTGACAACTTTTGTTCAGACTACCATTGGATCAAAAATCTGAGCAAATGCTATAAAATGCACTTCAGTGCATCTATAACCCTATGGCTTTTTTGGACCTGGCAGCCTCCAGACCCCTTGCTTAATTGAGTTGTGACCTACATAGTTATTACTGAAAAGAAAAAATAATATTATTTCTTTCCATTTACATGCATTATACATCACATACTTTTCTTTCTATGTAATGGTCTTCAGTCAAATACTACATAAATTACTGAAGTCCTGCCTTCCTTTAAACCTCATTCCTGCTCCAGCTCCTGGACATTATTCTGCATGTATTGTTCCCACAATTTCCATTTATTTCTATGTAATTTGCACATCCCTTTTATAAAGATCTCTGTCCCAGTTTATCTCTTTTATAATATTCAGTACTTCAAATACAATTAGTTTTGAATTTGATTTCCATTTTCTACAAACTGCTTTTTTGGTAGCCAATAGAATTAATCTTAAATGTCTACTATATCTAGGCAATTCAGATCATGTGTCCCAGTTCAGAAGAATCATTTCCTTAGTTACATCCACTTGCTCACCCAATATTTCTGACAGAATATCCTGAAGGGAATTTTTAAGTCTGCCAACTCATTGCACTTCCAAAACATGTGTTCCCAGTTACCTCCTTATTAATATGAACCAGAGGAAAAAAATCTTTGAAGTCTGTTTGGGATGTACAAATTCCTATGCAAAACATGTCAAAACAGAGCTCCTAAACCTTTTAGGCTTTGTTGCATATTTGGGAGCCATACATGTCATCATGCTGTTTCCTTCCAAATTGCTCTTCCAGTCTTTCTTTCCAATCTTTCCAATTTACTCTGATTCATTCTTATAAAGTTATCATGTAGTATTTTTATGCCCTATTAAATATACCTTTTTTAAGAGCGGCTCTTGTTCTAGATTCACCTAAAAACTCTACCAGAGCAGGTTGTTTACTTAAGATTCCTTTAACTGCTTCTCTTTTCCTATACTCTATCAATCCCTGATATGGAAGGCAGTCACTAAGTTGTAGTCCAAACTTCTTCTTGGCTTTATCTCATCCTATTACTTTTCCCGCTCTAGTTATTTGCTCCCAATACCTTGGTTCCTTTGCCAATTTATCCAGTATATTCTAGCCCCCTCTTGCCTATTTTTGGACTACTACTTGCAGTTCTCCCTATTGGCAAAATCTCCTTTCTATATTCTCGTGTTGGCTTACTTCTTAGAATACTTTCTACTTCTTTGTGACCGTAATATTTTTATGGTTATTATTCTACTTAAGGATCTGCATCCAAAATCCCACTCTCTGTTTCTTGAATTTCCCTTCCTGATTCGTCGTTATTCCTTACCATTTTGAATCATAACCTTCTGCTTGTGTTATGCATGAGCCTTAACTGTATAACTCTATAATATCCCTTCAAATCAGGTAATCCTAAACCACCTTATTTTGCTGGATGGATCACCTTATCCCACTTAACTCTTGGCCTCTTCCCCTCCCAGATACATTCCTTCAACTTTATTAATTATTGTCCACAACTTCTCCTGTGTTTGATAAAAATATGCTTGACCTGACCTGTATATAAAACTAAAGGGACTATTTTTTTTCCATTGTTTCATTGCTTGTGGCTTACTATCCATCTCCAGAAACCAGAGCTTCCAAGTTCTCTTTTTTTTTTCAATTTTCTCTTGTTTACTCTCTTCCTATGTATCCTTGGCTGCCATAACAGAAACCTTTTTAATTAATACCTCTAAATACTTCATCATATATACTGAACAAAATCATGTATCTGTACATAATTTACAGCTATACCCTTTTTTGATCTATCCCCTCAACCTGTTTGCTAATGTAGTCCATAACTAGTATGGATAGCTGTGGGCTCAGAGCTGAACCCTGATGCATACCCATTCCCATTCCTAATGAGAACCCCACTGTAAGACTGAACACTGTTAGTACTTGAGTCACTGGGTCCTTGTTACATAGATTGCACTAGTTCTACCAATCCTTGTACATAGCTTGCAGTAGTTCTACCAATACGTCTGAGTCTTTGAACCACTGTAGGACTGCCCAAATAAGCTTTCTTGGACCTTGTTGTATACCTTCTCCAAGTCTAGAAATGCCCAGTTGGGCTCTTTCCTTATTTCTAGCTTCTTCTCGAGTAACTGTCTCACTGCAAACTTTGGGTCGGTTGTGCTACACCCTGGACTGAGTCCAAACTACTCATTTCCCATCTTACTTTCTATTTCTCTGCATATTCATTTATGTCACCCTCTCCAGAACTTTAATGCAGTGCGACAGCAGTTTGATACCTCTATACTGCCCACAGTTGTGAATGTCCCCTTTGTTCTTGAACACTGGCACAAGTAGACTTATTCTCCAGTCATCTGGGATAAGATTTTCTCTCAATACTGCTATGAGTACCCTCAGGAGCTATTTCTCCTCTATTTCACCCAACATCTTGATATATGATGTGACCTCATCTGAGCCTGCTGCTTTCCCTGAATTCATTTTCCTTAGAGCTAATCTTACTTCTAGGGTGGGCTACACATGTTCTCTCAATGTAGGCTGTGTCTGGAGTATTGCAGCTTCTGTGGGGTTTTCTTCATTCAGAAGCTGCTGGAAGTTCTCCTTCCATCTGCCTTTGGTGTTCTGTGGACTGGTGAGCAGGTTGTTGCGGGCATCCCTTATGAAGGGTGTCTCTCTTCTTTATCTTTCTGCCTTTGCATTGCAACCTGATAGAGTTTGTGTCATCCACTGAATCACTTTTCAGAAGTTGGTAGAGTGCCTCTGATGCCCTATGCTTTGCTACTACTCTCTTACCATGTTTGTTAGCCAGCTGGTATCCCTTCCTAGCCTAAACTGTCTTTTCTATCTCCCACTTTTTCCTGAATTCCTTCTTTCTTTTGATGACTTCCTGTACTTCTGCATTCTACCACCAGTTTTCCTTGGATACCTAATTTCCATACCTGTTCTGTAACCCTTACACATGCTGTTTTGAGGTACTGCCATTCTTCTTCAACTCTACCCATTTCCTCTTCTTCTTCTTGAGGTGTATAGCTCTGAGTAGTTCCTTGAACTGTTGTTCTTTCTTTCCAGTCAACCTCCAGGTCATCAGCCTGGTTTCTGTTGACCTGAGAGCCTTCTCTGACAACTGCTTACAGCTGACTTTGGCAACCAGTGGTTTATGATATGCGCTGACTGTGTTACTGGCAATGCCATTGCAATCACTGATTCTACCCCAGTGCCCCTTCCATACTAGGAGAAAGTCTACCTGAGTTGCATGTTGGCCACTCTTGTATGTGATCGTGTCTAGAATGGCCTCTCCCATTTTATTCCTGTTGCCTCACCCATGTGGTCCCAGGCAGTCCCTGTATCTTGTTCTGTCCGTTCTGATATGTGCATTCAGGTCACCCATTATCAACACCAGTTTCTGTTGTCCTGCTTTGTCTAGTAGGTCCTGAAACTGCGGTATGAATGCACTAATTTCCTCACTATCACAACCCTGCTGTGGGGCATAGGCTGAGATTGTGAATACTGCCCTATCATTTGGCTGGAATCTGATTGCCATGAGTCTATCACTAGTTTTGATAACTTCCCCCACTGTTTTCTGGAGCCTCTTCCTCACCACAATTCCCACACCATTTTTAGCCTGTCCTCCTCCTGAGTAGTAGACTCTAGATCCCAAGCCAAGTAACTTTGCAGCACTGCCCTCCCATCTTGTCTCCTGGATACAAAGGATGTCCAGTCTACTCCTTACCTTTTTAGTCCATGTCTGGCAGGTTGATTGGTTTTACATCCATCTTTCATTCAACAGAGTTATCCGAGATAACCCAAGCTGGGCAACTGGACAATGGCTGGCCAGCAGCTTACTGACCAATCATTGCTGGGCTTTATGGTAGGCACACACTAGCCAATAGGGGTACATAACCTCTCCCACCATTAGCGTTTGTCTCTGGCGTAAGCTGAAGTAGGCCAGGTACTCAAATTGATTAGCACCAGTAAATACCCATGCCCACTTTTTAGTGATATTTCTTAAAACAACAGAATCACCTAGAGCCATATTTTACACCATCGAGTGGCTAGCCCTGCTGTGATGCACAGTCTGTGATCCATGTTCTCTTATCTTTGAGGATGCTGTGCACCACCATAGAAGCCGAAAGTGGTTGGTTTGTTCAACTCTTCCCGTTACAGGGACCCATCTAGACTCTGTGCTACTGCCCACAGCTTCATTCTTAGTTGAGTTTGAGATGGAAACACTCAGCATGTTTTTTGGAGGTGGAA